>NC_135232.1:1017704734-1018007765 GCF_051348905.1 Ranitomeya variabilis | reverse complement strand
CTGACCACCAAGCTGCCTGTGTATCCATGTAACCGATGTAAAACTGCCATGAGCCTATTGTTTGTTATTTTAGGCCTTTGATAGCCTGTCTGCGGTCCCTACTTTAAATACTCCTCCACTGACCACCAAGCTGCCTATGTATCCATGTAACCGATGTAAAACTGCCATGAGCCTATTGTTTGTTATTTTAGGGCTTTGATAGCCTGTCTGCGGTCCCTACTTTAAATACTCCTCCACTGACCACCAAGCTGCCTGTGTATCCATGTAACCGATGTAAAACTGCCATGAGCCTATTGTTTGTTATTTTAGGGCTTTGATAGCCTGTCTGCGGTCCCTACTTTAAATACTCCTCCACTGACCACCAAGCTGCCTGACCATGTATCTATGTAACCGATGTAAAACTGCAGTATTTTGCTTATAAAAAAGAAAATACTGGAGAGATATCAAATGCAGACATTTTAACATTAAAAACAAAAACACATACAACAAAAAACTGGTACAGTACAAAAATTGGCCACCAGCTACAAAAACTTTCTCCTGCAAGTAGTTAACTGAAAGGTTTTTTTCCATTGAAAACACAGATATGGCATCCACCGAGTGTTGTCCTGTCGCGTCTTCTTTATATTATTGCCAAGAAGCTGCAACTGAATAAAGCTGAGCTTCTACCTTCTGCCTCTTATTAACTGCTTTTTTAAAAAAAAAATTGGCCACCAGCTACAAAAACTTTCTCCTGCAAGTAGTTAACTGAAAGGTTTTTTTCCATTGAAAACACAGATGTGGCATCCACCGAGTGTTATCCTGTCTCGTCTTCTTTATATTATTGCCAAGAAGCTGCAACTGAATAAAGCTGAGCTTCTACCTTCTGCCTCTTATTAACTGCTTTTTTTAAAAAAAATTGGCCACCAGCTACAAAAACTTTCTCCTGCAAGTAGTTAACTGAAAGGTTTTTTTCCATTGAAAACACAGATATGGCATCCACCGAGTGTTGTCCTGTCGCGTCTTCTTTATATTATTGCCAAGAAGCTGCAACTGAATAAAGCTGAGCTTCTACCTTCTGCCTCTTATTAACTGCTTTTTTTAAAAAAAATTGGCCACCAGCTACAAAAACTTTCTCCTGCAAGTAGTTAACTGAAAGGTTTTTTTCCATTGAAAACACAGATGTGGCATCCACCGAGTGTTGTCCTGTCGCGTCTTCTTTATATTATTGCCAAGAAGCTGCAACTGAATAGAGCTGAGCTTCTACCTTCTGCCTCTTATTAACTGCTTTTTTTAAAAAAAATTGGCCACCAGCTACAAAAACTTTCTCCTGCAAGTAGTTAACTGAAAGGTTTTTTTCCATTGAAAACACAGATATGGCATCCACCGAGTGTTGTCCTGTCGCGTCTTCTTTATATTATTGCCAAGAAGCTGCAACTGAATAAAGCTGAGCTTCTACCTTCTGCCTCTTATTAACTGCTTTTTTTAAAAAAAATTGGCCACCAGCTACAAAAACTTTCTCCTGCAAGTAGTTAACTGAAAGGTTTTTTTCCATTGAAAACACAGATATGGCATCCACCGAGTGTTGTCCTGTCGCGTCTTCTTTATATTATTGCCAAGAAGCTGCAACTGAATAAAGCTGAGCTTCTACCTTCGGCCTCTTATTAACTGCTTTTTTTAAAAAAAATTGGCCACCAGCTACAAAAAATTTCTCCTGCAAGTAGTTAACTGAAAGGTTTTTTTCCATTGAAAACACAGATATGGCATCCACCGAGTGTTGTCCTGTCGCGTCTTCTTTATATTATTGCCAAGAAGCTGCAACTGAAAAAAGCTGAGCTTCTACCTTCTGCCTCTTATTAACTGCTGTTTTTTTAAAAAATTGGCTGTTCCGGCCTACTAAAGGTGTCTGCCCCTGCCTGGTGATGTCCTCAACTGAATAAAGCTGTGCTTCAACCTTCTGTTCCAAATTACGATTTTTAAAAATGAAATTGGCTGTTCCGGCCTACTAAAGGTGTCTGCCCCTGCCTGGTGTTGTCCTCAACTGAATAAAGCTGAGCTTCTACCTTCTGCCTCTTATTAACTGCTGTTTTTTTAAAAAATTGGCTGTTCCGGCCTACTAAAGGTGTCTGCCCCTGCCTGGTGTTGTCCTCAACTGAATAAAGCTGTGCTTCAACCTTCTGTTCCAAATTACGATTTTAAAAAATGAAATTGGCTGTTCCGGCCTACTAAAGGTGTCTGCCCCTGCCTGGTGTTGTCCTCAACTGAATAAAGCTGTGCTTCAACCTTCTGTTCCAAATTACGATTTTTAAAAATGAAATTGGCTGTTCCGGCCTACTAAAGGTGTCTGCCCCTGCCTGGTGTTGTCCTCAACTGAATAAAGCTGTGCTTCAACCTTCTGTTCCAAATTACGATTGTTAAAAATGAAATTGGCTATTCCGGCCTACTAAAGGTGTCTGCCCCTGCCTGGTGATGTCCTCAACTGAATAAAGCTGTGCTTCAACCTTCTGTTCCAAATTACGATTTTTAAAAATGAAATTGGCTGTTCCGGCCTACTAAAGGTGTCTGCCCCTGCCTGGTGTTGTCCTCAACTGAATAAAGCTGTGCTTCAACCTTCTGTTCCAAATTACGATTTTTAAAAATGAAATTGGCTGTTCCGGCCTACTAAAGGTGTCTGCCCCTGCCTGGTGTTGTCCTCAACTGAATAAAGCTGTGCTTCAACCTTCTGTTCCAAATTACGATTGTTAAAAATGAAATTGGCTGTTCCGGCCTACTAAAGGTGTCTGCCCCTGCCTGGTGTTGTCCTCAACTGAATAAAGCTGTGCTTCAACCTTCTGTTCCAAATTACGATTTTTAAAAATGAAATTGGCTGTTCCGGCCTACTAAAGGTGTCTGCCCCTGCCTGGTGTTGTCCTCAACTGAATAAAGCTGTGCTTCAACCTTCTGTTCCAAATTACGATTGTTAAAAATGAAATTGGCTGTTCCGGCCTACTAAAGGTGTCTGCCCCTGCCTGGTGATGTCCTCAACTGAATAAAGCTGTGCTTCAACCTTCTGTTCCAAATTACGATTTTTAAAAATGAAATTGGCTGTTCCGGCCTACTAAAGGTGTCTGCCCCTGCCTGGTGTTGTCCTCAACTGAATAAAGCTGTGCTTCAACCTTCTGTTCCAAATTACGATTTTTAAAAATGAAATTGGCTGTTCTGGCCTACTAAAGGTGTCTGCCCCTGCCTGGTGTTGTCCTCAACTGAATAAAGCTGAGCTTCTACCTTCTGCCTCTTATTAACTGCTGTTTTTTTAAAAAATTGGCTTTTCCGGCCTACTAAAGGTGTCTGCCCCTGCCTGGTGTTGTCCTCAACTGAATAAAGCTGAGCTTCTACCTTCTGCCTCTTATTAACTGCTGTTTTTTTTAAAAAATGGCTGTTCCGGCCTACTAAAGGTGTCTGCCCCTGCCTGGTGTTGTCCTCAACTGAACAAAGCTGAGCTTCCACATTCTGGCTTTCGGCCTATACTATCAGATATTAAACTGCATTTGGCCTACTAGTGTGGTTAGGCCCTTGAAACAGTGTCTGCTGCTCTTGGGTTTGCTACTCCACTGAACAAAGCAATGCCGCCTGTTTAGTCCTGTTACCAATTTTGAACTGCATTTAGCCTACTTTATTCTTTGGCCCTATATCTGTTTCCTGTTGTGAATTTGGATTCTGGGCTCCCCCGGTGGCTACTGGTGGAATTGAACTGGTGTTTTCATCTTCTCTGTTCACCTGTTCCCATCAAGATGTGGGAGTCGCTATATAACCTTGCTGCTCTGTTAGTTGCTTGCCGGTCAACAATGTTATCAGAAGCCTCTCTGTGCTTGTTCCTGCTCCTAGACAACTACTAGATAAGTTGGACTCTTGTCCATGTTTGTTTTTGCATTTTTGTTCCAGTTCACAGCTGTAGTTTCGTTACTGTGTCTGGAAAGCTCTTGTGAACAGGAATTGCCACTCTGGTGTTATGAGTTAATGCCAGAGTTTTAAAGTAATTTCTGGATGGTGTTTTGATAGGGTTTTCAGCTGACCATGAAAGTGTCCTTTCTGTCTTCTGCTATGTAGTAAGTGGACCTCAAATTTGCTAAACCTATTTTCATACTACGTTTGTTATTTCATCTTAATTCACCGCCAATACATGTGGGGGGCCTCTGTCTCCTTTCGGGGTATTTCTCTAGAGGTGAGCTAGGACTAATATTTTCCTCTGCTAGCATTATTTAGTCCTCCGGCTGGTGCTGGGCATCTAGAATCAACGTAGGCATGCTACCCGGCCACTGCTAGTTGTGCGTTAGGTTTAGTTCATGGTCAGCTCAGTTCCCATCTTCCAAGAGCTAGTTCCTATATATGCTGATGCTATGTTCTCTTGCCATTGAGAACATGACAGTTTGACCGGCCGACTAAAGGGTTAAAATCCTTGGCTGAGAAAGGAGAGAAATAAGAAGTCTGCTGAGAATTTTTTTTTTTTTTTTTTTTTTTTTCTCCTTCTAATCTTTGAATGGCTCTGTGTCCACCTGTTTGTAATGGATCTTCAGAGTGTAACTGCAGGTTTGAATAATCTCGCCACGAAGGTACAAAATTTGCAAGACTTTGTTTGTCATGCACCTGTATCGGAGCCGAGAATTCCTTTGCCGGAATTTTTCTCGGGGAATAGATCTGGGTTTCAGAATTTTCGAAATAATTGCAAATTATTTTTGTCCCTGAAATTTCGCTCTGCCGGAGACCCTGCACAGCAGGTCAGGATTGTGATTTCCTTGCTCCGGGGCGACCCTCAAGACTGGGCTTTTTCATTGACACCAGGGGATCCTGCGTTGCTCAATGTGGATGCGTTTTTTCTGGCCTTGGGGTTGCTTTATGACGAACCTCATTTGGAGCTTCAGGCAGAAAAAACTTTGATGTCCCTATCTCAGGGGCAAGATGAAGCGGAAATTTACTGTCAAAGATTCCGTAAATGGTCTGTGCTTACTCAGTGGAATGAGTGCGCCCTGGCGGCGACTTTCAGAGAGGGTCTCTCTGATGCCATTAAGGATGTTATGGTGGGGTTCCCTGTGCCTGCGGGTCTGAATGAGTCCATGACAATGGCTATTCAGATCGATAGGCGTTTGCGGGAGCGCAAACCAGTGCACCATCTGGCGGTGTCCACTGAGAAGTCGCCAGAGAGTATGCAGTGTGATAGAATTCTGTCCCGAAGCGAGCGGCAGAATTTTAGACGGAAAAATGGGTTGTGTTTCTATTGTGGTGATTCTACTCATGTTATATCAGCATGCTCTAAACGCACTAAAAAGCTTGATAAATCTGTTTCCATTTGCACCTTACCATCTAAGTTTATTCTATCTGTGACCCTGATTTGCTCTTTGTCATCTATTACCACGGACGCCTATGTCGACTCTGGCGCCGCTTTGAGTCTTATGGATTGGTCCTTTGCCAAACGCTGTGGGTATGATTTAGAGCCTTTGGAGACTCTTATTCCTCTGAAGGGGATTGACTCCACCCCATTGGCTAATAATAAACCACAATACTGGACACAAGTAACTATGCGTATTAATCCGGATCACCAGGAGATTATTCGCTTTCTGGTGCTGTATAATCTACATGATGATTTGGTGCTAGGATTGCCTTGGCTGCAATCTCACAACCCAGTCCTCGACTGGAGAGCTATGTCTGTGTTGAGCTGGGGATGTAAGGGGGCTCATGGGGATGTACCTGTGGTTTCCATTTCATCATCTATTCCCTCTGAAATTCCTGAGTTCCTGTCTGACTATCGTGACGTCTTTGAAGAATCCAAGCTTGGTTCATTACCTCCGCACCGAGAGTGCGATTGTGCCATAGATTTAATCCCGGGTAGTAAATACCCAAAGGGTCGTTTATTTAATCTGTCTGTGCCTGAACATGCTGCTATGCGAGAATATATAAAGGAGTCCTTGGAAAAGGGACATATTCGTCCATCGTCATCTCCCTTAGGAGCCGGTTTTTTCTTTGTGTCAAAAAAGACGGCTCTTTGAGACCATGTATCGATTATCGGCTTTTGAATAAAATCACTGTAAAATATCAATACCCATTGCCGTTGCTGTCTGATTTGTTTGCTCGCATAAAGGGGGCCAAGTGGTTCTCTAAGATTGACCTTCGTGGGGCGTATAATTTGGTGCGAATCAGGCAGGGGGATGAGTGGAAAACCGCATTTAATACGCCCGAGGGCCACTTTGAGTATTTAGTGATGCCTTTTGGTCTTTCAAATGCTCCATCAGTTTTCCAGTCCTTTATGCATGATATTTTTCGCGATTATTTGGATAAATTTATGATTGTGTATCTGGATGATATTCTGATTTTTTCGGATGACTGGGACTCTCATGTCCAGCAAGTCAGGAGGGTTTTCCAGGTTTTGCGGTCTAATTCTTTGTGTGTGAAGGGTTCTAAGTGTGTTTTTGGGGTACAGAGGATTTCCTTTTTGGGATATATTTTTTCTCCCTCTTCCATTGAAATGGATCCTGTCAAGGTTCAAGCTATTTGTGATTGGACGCAGCCCTCTTCTCTTAAGAGTCTTCAGAAATTTTTGGGCTTTGCTAACTTTTATCGTCGATTTATTGCTGGTTTTTCGGATATTGCTAAGCCATTGACCGATTTGACTAAGAAGGGTGCTGATGTTGCTGATTGGTCCCCTGACGCTGTGGAGGCCTTTCGGGAGCTTAAGCGCCGTTTTTCCTCTGCCCCTGTGTTGCGTCAGCCTGATGTTGCTCTACCTTTTCAGGTTGAGGTCGACGCTTCTGAGATCGGAGCTGGGGCAGTGTTGTCGCAGAAAAGTTCTGACTGCTCCGTGATGAGGCCTTGTGCCTTCTTTTCCCGTAAATTTTCGCCCGCTGAGCGGAATTAGGATGTTGGGAATCGGGAGCTTTTGGCCATGAAGTGGGCTTTTGAGGAGTGGCGCCATTGGCTTGAGGGGGCCAGACATCAGGTGGTGGTATTGACTGACCACAAAAACTTGATTTATCTTGAGACCGCCAGGCGCCTGAATCCTAGACAGGCGCGCTGGTCATTATTTTTCTCTCGGTTTAATTTTGTGGTGTCATACCTACCGGGTTCTAAGAATGTTAAGGCGGATGCCCTTTCTAGGAGTTTTGAGCCTGACTCGCCTGGTAACTCTGAGCCCACAGGTATCCTTAAGGATGGAGTGGTATTGTCAGCCGTTTCTCCAGACCTGCGGCGGGCCTTGCAGGAGTTTCAGGCGGATAGACCGGATCGTTGCCCACCTGATAAACTGTTTGTTCCTGATGATTGGACCAGTAGAGTCATCTCTGAGGTTCATTCTTCTGCGTTGGCAGGTCATCCTGGCATTTTTGGTACCAGGGATTTGGTGGCAAGGTCCTTCTGGTGGCCTTCCCTGTCACGAGATGTGCGAGGCTTTGTGCAGTCTTGTGACGTTTGTGCTCGGGCCAAGCCTTGTTGCTCTCGGGCTAGTGGATTATTGTTGCCCTTGCCTATTCCTAAGAGGCCTTGGACGCACATCTCGATGGATTTTATTTCAGATCTGCCTGTTTCTCAGAAGATGTCTGTCATCTGGGTGGTGTGTGACCGTTTCTCTAAGATGGTCCATTTGGTTCCTCTGCCCAAGTTGCCTTCTTCTTCCGAGTTGGTTCCTCTGTTTTTTCAAAATGTTGTTCGTTTGCATGGTATTCCTGAGAATATCATTTCTGACAGAGGGACCCAATTCGTGTCTAGATTTTGGCGGGCATTCTGTGCTAGGATGGGCATAGATTTATCTTTTTCGTCCGCTTTCCATCCTCAGACGAATGGCCAGACCGAGCGGACTAATCAGACCCTGGAGACATATCTGAGGTGTTTTGTGTCTGCTGACCAGGATGATTGGGTTGCTTTTTTGCCATTGGCAGAGTTCGCTCTCAATAATCGGGCCAGCTCTGCCACTTTGGTGTCCCCGTTTTTCTGTAATTCGGGGTTTCATCCTCGATTTTCCTCTGGTCAGGTGGAATCTTCGGATTGTCCTGGAGTGGATGCTGTGGTGGAGAGATTGCATCAGATCTGGGGGCAGGTGGTGGACAATTTGAGGTTGTCCCAGGAGAAGACTCAGCTTTTTGCCAACCGCCACCGTCGTGTTGGTCCTCGGCTTTGTGTTGGGGATTTGGTGTGGTTGTCTTCTCGTTTTGTCCCTATGAGGGTCTCTTCTCCTAAGTTTAAGCCTCGGTTCATCGGCCCGTATAAGATATTGGAGATTCTTAACCCTGTTTCCTTCCGTTTGGACCTCCCTGCATCCTTTTCTATTCATAACGTTTTTCATCGGTCATTATTGCGCAGGTATGAGGTACCGGTTGTGCCTTCCGTTGAGCCTCCTGCTCCGGTGTTGGTTGAGGGTGAGTTGGAGTATGTTGTGGAGAAAATCTTAGACTCTCGTGTTTCCAGACGGAGACTCCAGTATCTGGTCAAGTGGAAGGGATACGGCCAGGAGGATAATTCTTGGGTGAATGCATCTGATGTTCATGCCTCTGATCTGGTTCGTGCCTTTCATAGGGCCCATCCTGATCGCCCTGGTGGTTCTGGTGAGGGTTCGGTGCCCCCTCCTTGAGGGGGGGGTACTGTTGTGAATTTGGATTCTGGGCTCCCCCGGTGGCTACTGGTGGAATTGAACTGGTGTTTTCATCTTCTCTGTTCTCCTGTTCCCATCAAGATGTGGGAGTCGCTATATAACCTTGCTGCTCTGTTAGTTGCTTGCCGGTCAACAATGTTATCAGAAGCCTCTCTGTGCTTGTTCCTGCTCCTAGACAACTACTAGATAAGTTGGACTCTTGTCCATGTTTGTTTTTGCATTTTTGTTCCAGTTCACAGCTGTAGTTTCGTTACTGTGTCTGGAAAGCTCTTGTGAACAGGAATTGCCACTCTGGTGTTATGAGTTAATGCCAGAGTTTTAAAGTAATTTCTGGATGGTGTTTTGATAGGGTTTTCAGCTGACCATGAAAGTGTCCTTTCTGTCTTCTGCTATGTAGTAAGTGGACCTCAAATTTGCTAAACCTATTTTCATACTACGTTTGTTATTTCATCTTAATTCACCGCCAATACATGTGGGGGGCCTCTGTCTCCTTTCGGGGTATTTCTCTAGAGGTGAGCTAGGACTAATATTTTCCTCTGCTAGCATTATTTAGTCCTCCGGCTGGTGCTGGGCATCTAGAATCAACGTAGGCATGCTACCCGGCCACTGCTAGTTGTGCGTTAGGTTTAGTTCATGGTCAGCTCAGTTTCCATCTTCCAAGAGCTAGTTCCTATATATGCTGATGCTATGTTCTCTTGCCATTGAGAACATGACAGTTTCCTCCTCATCCTGCCCATTGCCCAGCCACTGCTAGATGAGTCTGCTGGTACATTGACCTAGACCACTACATTCCCCTTGTACTCTACACAGCCAGAATCTGACCCTGCTGAAAGTAAGGTTCCCCTTCCCGCATGTTATACCACCTTACACAGGGACAAAGAGGAAGGTGCAGATGAAAGTGCAGGTTCCTTCATCAGGTGGGGGGGCATACTCGTTGGCGACGTCACTGGCACAGGGCCCCTCAGAGTACGCAAAAGTGTCGCTGCTGGTGGGAGGCACCCCCGCCATGCAAACACACCGCCGTACTTTGAGGGGCCCTGTGCCAGTGCCAATGCGAACGAGTGGGCCCCCCCTGCTTGTTCAGGATCACAGCACTTGCAACGTTGAAATACTTACCTCTCCCTGCAACACCGCCGTGACGTAGTCCGCATTTCCTGGGCCCACGAAAAACTTGAGCTAGCCCTACTCCCCCCACAACTTTTGCCAAATGACCCCCAATTTCCTATGCCCAACTATTATTATAAAGTTAATTAAGATTGACAAGCTTCAGAAACAAGAATGGATGTTTTTGGCATTAAAATGGGCACTGTAGGTGTTTTCCTGGCCTCCACTCACTGCCGACTATGCTTCCCCATTGACTTGCATTGGGTTTCGCGTTTCGGTCGATCCCCGACTTTTAGCGATAATCGGCCGACTGCACTCGACTCGACTCTGGACAAAGTCGGGTTTCACAAAACCCGACTCGATCTTAAAAAAATGAAAGTCGCTCAACCCTAGTCATCAGAACTTCTACTTTCTTGTTCCTTAACATTTTGCAATTGCTAGGTTTCTTGAAACCAAATTTATTTTTAATAAAAGAAAAAAATTGGTCATCTGCAGCAATCAAAGTGGTGTTTGTGAGTTTACTTCACCTTAGTATAACAGAAAGAAAGCAAAAGTTTATGGATGAGAATCAAATTCAATACAGAAAAATGTTTTAATACTTTTTTTCAGTTTTAGAGATCATAGAAATGTTCACAGACCACGCAACACTGTATGTCTCAGAAATGGAAGCCTACAAAATGTTAAAAAAATTTTGTTCAGTTTTAGAGATCACAAAAATGTTCCCAGATCACGTAACACTGTATGGCTGAGTAATGGAACCTTACAAAAAATTTAAAAGCTTTTTATCCATTTTAGATATCACAGAAATGTTCACAGACCATGTAACACTGTATGGATGAGAATTGCAAGCCTATGACATTTTAAAAGCTTTTTCTCAGTTTTAGTGATCACAGAAAAATAGGGTGGAGAAATGTAGTCCAGGAAAATGTTTCAACGATTTTTGAGTGTGTTATATAACACGAAAAGGACCTCAAATCATGTAATACTTGAGGGATCAAAATATATTCAATTTTTTCAGTTCCGAAAAAAAAAAAGCTGCAACTATTTATTTTTTTCATCAGACTGCACAGGCCTATTCCCTGTATACATTCCCATAAGGGATGGGGGCAGTGTTCTGGATCACTGCGTTGAGAAACACGTGATGGTGTCTCCGCGGTGTTGGATGTTTTGATATCCCCAAGGTCATTCATCCTTACGTTTATAGCCTTTTCACTAGGCACTGCTCCTAATAGTCAGTTTCCTACTCCACACTGATGAGGGGCAAATACCCCGAAACAGCTGTCTGTGGATGGATACCATGTTTTGGCATAGGTGGTTTTCCTTTATTGGATGCTGCCCTTCCCATGGTTGTTCCTTCCCGGTGAAAGACCTGGCTATTCATTGCTTGCGTTGAGAAACACGTGATGGTGTCTCTGCGGCTTTTCTACATGCATTCGCATATTTCCCATAAGGGATGGGGCAGTGTTCTGGATCACTGCGTTGAGAAACACGTGATGGTGTCTCCGCGGTGTTGGATGTTTTGATCCCCCCAAGGTCATTCATCCTTACGTTTATATTCCCTGTATACAGACATGATTCTGTCACTCTACTACTACTACTCCCTCCCTGGGCTAAATGCAGATTGCACATTATACAAATGATTAGCCCTTAGAAGGCCTATTAGTATGATGGCTCAGCTACATCACCAGTATCAACACTACAGGCCTCTGATCCATTATACCGTGCACACACAGGCCTAGACAAGCACTCTCTCCCTCCAATATGAAGTGTTAAAGAGCTGTTCAATGGTGTCAGTGTGCCAAGCAGGGTGGCACCTGTCCTTTTATAATCCCTGATTATGTCAGATGGCCAGCCAATCACAATAATGCCGCAACCAAGATGGCTATGGAATTACAGCGCCTCACAGTCAATCCCTGCATGCTTATTGGCTGCGTAACAGGCACCAATGATGCAGGGCAGAGATTCGAGTTTGAATTGAGCACCGCCCACTGCTCGCTGAGTAACAAGCATATCCAACCACCGTGATACTTGAGTGATAACCAAGTATCAACAAGCACGTTCGCTCATCCCTAGTAAGTACTAATCACTGCATACCAATAGCTCACCATAAAATCTGCATTTTGTTGATTATATGAACAATTTGTGCAGCAACCAAAATTTAGCCCTTGTCAAGGGTTGCTCATATAATTTTCCTTGCCAATTTTTTCTGCTTCTAGCACATCAACTTAACCCCTTAAGCCCCGAGGGTGGTTTGCACGTTAATGACCGGGCCAATTTTTACAATTCTGACCACTGTCCCTTTATGAGGTTATAACTCTGGAACGCTTCAACGGATCTTGGCGATTCTGACACTGTTTTCTCGTGAGATATTGTACTTCATGATAGTTGTAAAATTTATTCGATATAACTTGTGTTTATTTGTGAAAAAAACAGAAATTTGGCAAAAATTTTGAAAATTTCACAATTTTCCAACTTTGAATTTTTATGCCCTTAAATCACAGAGATACGTCACGCAAAATACTTAATAAGTAACATTTCCCACATGTCTACTTTACAACAGCACAATTTTGGAACCAAATTTTTTTTTTGTTAGGGAGTTATAAGGGTTAAATTTGACCAGCAATTTCTCATTTTTACAACACCATTTTTTTTAGGGACCACATCTCATTTGAAGTCATTTTGAGGGGTATATATGATAGAAAATACCCAAGTGTGACACCATTCTAAAAACTGCACCCCTCAAGGTGCTCAAAACCACATTCAAGAAGTTTATTAACCCTTCAGGTGTTTCACAGGAATTTTTGGAATGTTTAAATAAAAATGAACATTTAACTTTTTTTCACACAAAATTTACATCAGCTCCAATTTGTTTTATTTTACCAAGGGTAACAGGAGAAAATGGACCCCAAAAGATGTTGTACAATTTGTCCTGAGTACGCCGATACCCCATATGTGGGGGTAAACCACTGTTTGGGCACATGACAGAGCTCGGAAGCAAAGGAGCGCCATTTGACTTTTCAATGCAAAATTGACTGGAATTGAGATGGGACGCCATGTTGCGTTTGGAGAGCCCCTGATGTGCCTAAACATTGAAACCCCCCACAAGTGACACCATTTTGGAAAGTAGACCCCTTAAGGAACTTATCTAGATGTGTGGTTAGCACTTTGACCCACCAAGTGCTTCACAGAAGTTTATAATGCAGAGCCGTAAAAATAAAAAATCATATTTTTTCACAAAAGTGAACTTTTCGCCCCCAATTTTTTATTTTCCCAAGGGTAAGAAGAAATTGGACACCAAAAATTTTTGTGCAATTTGTTCTGAGTATGCTGATACCCCATATGTTGGTGTAAACCATTGTTTGGGTGCATGGCAGAGCTCGGAAGGGAAGGAGCGCCATTTGACTTTTCAATGCAAAATTGACTGGAATTGAGATGGGATGCCATGTTGCGTTTGGAGAGCCCCTGATTTGCCTAAACATTGAAACCCCCCACAAGTGACACCATTTTGGAAAGTAGACCCCATAAGGAATTAATCTAGATGTGTGGTGAGCACTTTGACCCAACAAGTGCTTCACAGAAGTTTATAATGCAGAGCCGTAAAAATAAAAAATCATATTTTTTCACAAAAATGATCTTTTCGCCCCCAATTTTTTTATTTTCCCAAGGGTAAGAGAAGAAATTGGTCCCCAAAAATTGTTGTGCAATTTGTCCTGAGTATGCTGATACCCCATATGTGGGTGTAAACCATTGTTTGGGTGCATGGCAGATCTCGGAAGGGAAGGAGCGCCATTTGACTTTTCAATGCAAAATTGACTGGAATTGAGATGGGAAGCCATGTTGCGTTTGGAGAGCCCCTGATGTGCCTAAACATTGAAACCCCCCACAAGTGACACCATTTTGGAAAGTAGGCCCCTTAAGGAATTAATCTATATGTGTGGTGAGCACTTTGACCCAACAAGTGCTTCACAGAAGTTTATAATGCAGAGCCGTAAAAATACAAAATCATATTTTTTCACAAAAATGATTTTTCGCCCCCAATTTTTTTTTCCCAAGGGTAAGAGAAGACATTAGACCACAAAAGTTGTTGTGCAATTTGTCCTGAGTACAACGATACCCCATATGTGGGGGTAAACCACTGTTTGGGCGCATAGCAGAGCTCGGAAGGGAAGGAGTGCCATTTGACTTTTCAATGCAAAATTGACTGGAATTGAGATGGGACACCATGTCGCGTTTGGAGAACCCCTGATGTGCCTAAACATTAAAACCCCCCACAAGTGACACCATTTTGGAAAGTAGACCCCCTAAGGAACTTATCTTGATGTGTTTTGAGAGCTTTGAACCCCCAAGTGTTTCACTACAGTTTATAAAGCAGAGCCGTGAAAATAAAAATTTTTTTTTTTTTTCAGAAAAATGATTTTTTAGCCCCCAGTTTTGTATTTTCATAAGGGTAACAGGATAAATTGGACTCCAAAAGTTGTTGTCCAATTTGTCCTGAGTGCGCTGATACCACACATGTGGGGGGGAACCACTGGGTGCATGGCAGAGCTCGGAAGGGAAGGAGCGCCATTTGGAATGCAGACTTAGATGGATTGGTCGGCAGGCGTCACGTTGCATTTGCAGAGCCCCTGATGTACCGAAACAGTAAAACCCCCCATAAGTGACCCCATATTGTTAACTAGACCTCCCAAGGAACTTATCTAGATGTGTTTTGAGAGCTTTGAACCCCCAAGTGTTTCACTACAGTTTAAAACGCAGAGCCGTGAAAATAATTTTTTTTTTTTTCAGAAAAATGATTTTTTTAGCCCCCCAGTTTTGTATTTTCACAAGGGTAACAGGATAAATTGGACACCAAAAATTGTTGTCCAATTTGTCCTGAGTACGCTGATACCCCATATGTGGGGGGGAACCACTGTTTGGGCCCATGGCAGAGCTCGGAAGGGAAGGAGCGCCATTTGGAATGCAGACTTAGGGTACCGTCTCACTATACGATTTACCAACGATCACGACCTGCGATACGACCTGGCCGAGATCGTTGGTAAGTCGTTGTGTGGTCGCTGGGGAGCTGTCACACAGACCGCTCTCCAGCGACCAACGATGCCGAGGTTCGCTGGTAACCAGGGTAAACATCGGGTTACTAAGCGCAGGGCCGCGCTTAGTAACCCGATGTTTACCGTGGTTACCAGTGTAAAAGTAAAAAAAAAAAAAAAACGTACATACTCACCATCTGATGTCCGTCAGGTCCCTTGCTGTCTGCTTCCCGCTCTGACTGAGTGCCGCCGTAAAGTGAAAGCAGATCACAGCGGCGACGTCACCGCTGTGATCTGCTCTCACTTTCCGGCCGGCAGACAGTCAGAGCGGGAAGCAGACGGCAAGGGACCTGACGGACATCAGATGGTGAGTATGTACGTTTTTGTTTTTTTCCTTTTACGCTGGTAACCACGGTAAACATCGGGTTACTAAGCGCGGCCCTGCGCTTAGTAACCCGATGTTTACCCTGGTTACAAGCGATCGCATCGCTGGATCGCTGTCACACACAACGATCCAGCGATGACAGCGGGAGATCCAGCAACGAAAGAAAGTTTCAAACGATCTGCTACGACGTACGATTCTCAGCAGGGTCCCTGATCGCAGTAGCGTGTCAGACACTGCGAGATCGTAACTATATCGCTAGAACGTCACGAATCGTGCCGTCGTAGCGATGAAAATGCCACTGTGTGACGGTACCCTTAGATGGATTGATCTGCAGGCGTCACGTTGCATTTGCAGAGCCCCTGATGTACCCAAACAGTAGAAACCCCCCACAAGTGACCCCATATTGGAAACTAGACCTCCCAAGGAACTTATCTAGATGTGTTGTGAGAACTTTGAACCCCCAAGTGTTTCACTACAGTTTACAACGCAGTGCCGAGAAAATAAAAAATCCTTTTTTTCCCACAAAAATGATTTTTAGCCCCCCAAATTTTTATTTTCCCAGAGATAACAAGAGAACTTGGACCCCAAAAGTTGTTGTCCAATTTGTCCCGAGTACGCTGATGCCCCATATGTTGGGGTAAACCCCTGTTTGGGCGCACAGGAGAGATTGGAAGGGATGGAGCACTGTTTTACTTTTTCAACGCAGAATTGTCTGGAATTGAGATCGGATGCCATGTCGCCTTTGGAGAGCCCCTGATGTGCCTGAACAGTGGAAACTCCCCAATTCTACCTGAAACTAATCCAAACACACCCCTAACCCTAATCCCAACTGTAACCCTAACCACTCCCCTAACCCTGACACACCTCTAATTCTAGTCCCAACCCTAATCCCAACCGTAAATGTAATCCAAACCCTAACACTAACTTTAGCCCCAACCCTAACCCTAACTTTATCCCCAACCCTTAATTTAGCTCCAACCCTAGCCCCAACCCTAACCCTAACCCTAGCCCTAACCCTAGCCCTAACCCTAGCTCTAACCCTAGCCCTAACCCTAACCCTAACCCTATCCCTAACCCTAACCCTAGCCATAACCCTAGCCCTAACCCTTGCCCTAATGGGAAAATGGAAATAAATACATTTTATTAATTTTATTATTTTTCCATAACTAAGGGGGTGATGAAGGGGGGTTTTATTTACTTTTATAGCGTTTTTTATATCGGATTTTTATGATTGGCAGCTGTCACACACTAAAAGACGCTTTTTATAGCAAAAAAGTTTTTGTGTCTCCACATTTTGAGACCTATAATTTTTCCGTATTTTGGTCCACAGAGTCATGTGAGGTCTTGTTTTTTGCGGGACGAGTTGACGTTTTTATTGGTAACATCTTCGGACACGTGACAATTTTTTATCACTTATTATTCCGATTTTTGTGAGGCAGAATGACCAAAAACCAGCTATTCATGAATTTCTTTTTGGGGAGGCGTTTATACCGTTCCATGTTTGGTAAAATTGATAAAGCAGTTTTATTCATCGGGTCAGTATGATTACAGCGATATCTCATTTATATCTTTTTTTATGTTTTGGCGCTTTTATACGATAAAAGCTATTTTATAGAAAAAATAATTATTTTTGCATCGCTTTATTCTGAGGACTATAACTTTTTTATTTTTTTGGTTATGATGCTATATGGTGGCTCGTTTTTTTGCGGGACAAGATGATGTTTTCAGCGGTACCATGGTTATTTATATCCTATTTTTTGATCGCGTGTTATTTCACTTTTTGTTCGGCGGTATGATAATAAAGCGTTGTTTTTTGGCTCGTTTTTTTTTTTTTTTTCTTACGGTGTTCACTGAATGGGTTAACTAGTAGGACAGTTTTATAGGATGGGTCGTTATGGACGCGGCAATACTAAATATGTGTACTTTTATTTTTTTAATTTTTTTTTAGATAAAGAAATGTATTTATGGGAATAATATATATATATACAGTTAGGTCCAGAAATATTTGGACAGAGACAACATTTTTCTCATTTTGGTTATAGACATTACCACAATTTAATTTTAAACAAAACAATTCAGATGCAGTTGAAGTTCAGACTTTCAGCTTTC
The DNA here is from genome assembly GCF_051348905.1 of Ranitomeya variabilis. Classification (NCBI taxonomy): domain Eukaryota; kingdom Metazoa; phylum Chordata; class Amphibia; order Anura; family Dendrobatidae; genus Ranitomeya; species Ranitomeya variabilis. Next base: position 1,017,990,553 of record NC_135232.1, on the reverse strand, counting down.
ATTTGAGGGTATCCATATTAAAATTGGATGAAGGGTTTAGGAGTTTCAGCTCCTTAACATGTGCCACCCTGTTTTTTTAAGGGACCAAAAGTAATTGGACAGATTCAATAATTTTAAATAAAATGTTCATTTCTAGTACTTGGTTGAAAACCCTTTGTTGGCAATGACTGCCTGAAGTCTTGAACTCATGGACATCACCAGACGCTGTGTTTCCTCCTTTTTGATGCTCTGCCAGGCCTTCACTGCGGTGGTTTTCAGTTGCTGTTTGTTTGTGGGCCTTTCTGTCTGAAGTTTAGTCTTTAACAAGTGAAATGCATGCTCAATTGGGTTGAGATCAGGTGACTGACTTGGCCATTCAAGAATATTCCACTTCTTTGCTTTAATAAACTCCTGGGTTGCTTTGGCTTCATGTTTTGGTCATTGTCCATCTGTAGTATGAAACGACGACCAATCAGTTTTGCTGCATTTGGCTGGATCTGAGCACACAGTATGGCTCTGAATACCTCAGAATTCATTTGGCTGCTTCTGTCCTGTGTCACATCATCAATAAATACTAGTGACCCAGTGCCACTGGCAGCCATGCATGCCCAAGCCATCACACTGCCTCCGCCGTGTTTTACAGATGATGTGGTATGCTTTGGATCATGAGCTGTACCAAGCCTTCGCCATACTTTTCTCTTTCCATCATTCTGGTAGAGGTTGATCTTGGTTTCATCTGTCCAAAGAATGTTCTTCCAGAACTGTGCTGGCTTTTTTAGCTGTTTTTTAGCCAAGTCCAGTCTAGCCTTTTTATTCTTGACACTTATGAGTGGCTTGCACCGTGCAGTGAACCCTCTGTATTTACTTTCATGCCGTCTTCTCTTTATAGTAGATTTGGATATTGATGCGCCTACCTCCGGGAGAGTGTTCTTCACTTGGTTGGCTGTTGTGAAGGGGTTTCTCTTCACCATGGAGGTTATTCTGCGATCACCCACCACTGTTGTCTTCCGTGGGCGCCCAGGTCTATTGGCATTCATGAGTTCACCAGTGCTTTCCTTCCTTCTCAGGATGTACCAAACTGTACATTTTGCCACTCCGAATATTGTAGCAATTTCTCAGATGGGTTTTTTCTCTGTTTTCACAGCTTAAGAATGGCTTGTTTCACCTTCATGGAGAGCACTTTTGACCGCATGTTTACTTCATAGGAAAACCTTCCAAATGCAAGCACCACACCTCAAATCAACTCCAGGCCTTTTATCTGCTTAGTTGAGAATGACATAATGAAGGGATTGCCCACACCTGTCCATGAAATAGCCTTGGAGTCAATTGTCCAATTACTTTTGGTCCCTTAAAAAAAACAGGGTGGCACAGGTTAAGGAGCTGAAACTCCTAAACCCTTCATCCAATTTTAATGTAGATACCCTCAAATGAAAGCTGAAAGTCTGAACTTCAACTGCATCTGAATTGTTTTGTTTAAAATTAAATTGTGGTAATGTCTATAACCAAAATGAGAAAAATGTTGTCTCTGTCCAAATATTTCTGGACCTAACTGTATTTTTCTTTAGTTAGGATTTTTTATTTATTTTTTTTTTACACATGTGGACAATTGTTTTTTTTTTTTTTACTTTGTCCCAGGGGGGGACATCACAGATCGCCGATCTGATAGTTTGCATAGCACTCTATCAGATCGGCGATCTCACTCACATCGCTGCAGGCTTACAGAGCTGCAGCTGTAGCCTGCTCCTGACCCGAAAGTCCTCCCTGCAGGACCCGGATGCAGCCACGCGGCCATTTTGGATCCGGGGCCTGCAGGGAGGAGACGCTCGGTACAAGGTGAGTACATTCCCTTCTACCGATCGTCTCAGGGAAGCCCGCAGGGAGCCCCCTCCCTGCGCGATGCTTCCCTGTACTGCCGGTACACCGTGATCATGTTTGATCGCGGTGTGCCGGGGGTTAATGTGCCGGGGGCGGTCTGTGACCGCTCCTGGCACACAGTGCCGGATGTCAGCTGTGATAGGCAGCTGACACCCGGCCGCGATCGGCCGCGCTCCCCCTGTGAGCGCGGCCGATCAGCTATGACGTACTATCCCGTCACTGGGAATTAAGTCCCAGGTCACCTTGACGGGATAGTATGTCATATGGGATTAAGGGGTTAAAGAACTGACTATTCATGTATACCAGAGCAGCAAGTAGAAAAACTATCTAATTGTTTTCAAACTGAATCTCTAAGATAAGCACATTATCAAAAATGTCTGCCATCTGATGTATCTTTCCTCTGCTGTTTGCTGACCTAAAAAGTGTTCAAAGGGTTATGTTTATAGGATTATGATGATTTTACATAGATTTGATTTGGCTTCTAAAACACATTTCTGCATCCACTTGAAAAGATAATCTTTCACACTTGTGTTGCAGTCGTATTGTCTTACATCAGATTGTTCTAAAAATGGTAAGAATGTAGCATATGATTCAGAAGTTCAATGAACCAGACTGGTAAAATTAAATTTAAGAAATACAATAATTTAGCTTGGTTGACATTATTATATTTTTTCATACTGATATAGATAGGAAGCTATCTGTATTTATTCTCATTACATAATGTTTTAATCAAGATGAAGATGCCAGAATTTTATTTTTTTATATGTGATTTACTTTCAGTCTCAAACAACTGAGAAAACAAAATGAAGAACACTTTTATATCAATATCTATCTTCTTTCTAATTGGCATTGAAAATGAAAAGAAAAAATGGCTAACATTAAATCAGTAGCATGCAACTATAAAAGCACAAATGAAGTTTTTCCTGACAGAATAATTGCTATTTAATGAACAATCACATATTTGAAAATTGTATTAAATTGAAAATATAAATATTGAATAAGCTAATTTAAAAACAAAGGACAATGCTACTTAGATTCTTCCATCATAAGAGATGGCTGACACCATTCACAATAGATAGCTGTTGGCCAAATGATGGTTCGTCTGAACATTTGGCTTGCAAATATCTCGATCAGCCCTCCCACATACAAGAGCTGATGTGTTCTCTATTAGCACTCCATGTGCTCTTGTATCACCCGTGGTAAAATTCCCTCCAGCTACCCCTGCTCAAGAATTGCGTGACACATACACCGTGGTTGATGTGGAACAACGTAAGTGTGTGTGGATTAAAACCTAGTGCTATTTTACATTGTTACTTTCCAGCCAGTTTCACTTGGGTGTTGTTCTCGACCTCGATAGTTAAAGCTATTCTGGAGCCAGGAGCAGGATCCCTCCCTATTTAAACCTCACAAAGTCAATCCAGTGTCGGACCTGGGTGCCTAGGGCCCATCAATGGAACTGACTCCAAGGGCCCACTCTATAAATTTCAATGCTCAGGCAAGGTACACATTTGTGTTGTAGTATTTATTAGAATGCTCAGTCGTAAGTCATAATATTCACTAGAAGATCATGGACACTAATAGAAACAACAAAGACTCGATTATATTCAATTTGTTCTGTCCATTGCCATTTTTGTCTATTACATGACAGTTCCAATTTTTAAAGGCCACGTGCACACGTTCAGTATGTGGTCAGTATTTTCCATCAGTATTTGTAAACCAAAACCAGGAGTGGGTGATAAAGAAGTGGTGATGTGTTTCTATTATACTATGTGAATGTGGGCTTAGTTTGGTGTTGTGTTAGTATAACAATACAAAAAAACGTGAATGCTAATGTGATCCTAGCTATACCTGTTCCCTTTAAGGGGTTGCACCACATAAAAAATTATTACCCATGGGCTAAGGGACACAAAAAAAACCCAACAACTGAGATTCTAGGGTGTTTGCGCACGTCTTTTAGGTGCTGACCTACCCAAATAGTTTTTTCTATAGGAAGAGTTTCCAGGGAACATAACAGAGGTGTTTTTCCTGAAGTATCATTTTAGATTTTTTTTTTACAGGCATATGTTTTTTCTTTATATTGTTCGCGTTAATAGTGAGGTTCTTGCTGACTTCTTTTAACCATTTTTCATCTTTGAAAACCTAAAACAGTTAGCAGAAGCTGAAAAAGAGTAAACTTATGCACATTTCATCTGTACATTACTTATCATTTGATTCTTTTTTGGGCATGGGGAGGTGGCATTTTTTTCTATTATATATTTGCTATAAACAACATTATAGATATATTAATTTATTCTGCATATAAAAATGCCAGTTTTGATGCAGCTTCCTTATTATCGCTTGCAATCCTGCACTACTGCCAATGATAGTTCTCTATGATGGAACCGAAGCCAGAAATGTCTGGTCGTGACTTATCTCTTAGCTGGATTAATATTTTCCTAAACAATAAATTGTCTGGGGCTTCCATACACATTACACTTTTGGCTGAACTGGTCTTAATTAATGGGTTTATCAGAGATTAGTCAAATATGTAAGATGGGTAGTTTAACTTCCAAATAAAGGCATGGTAAATAACCAAGGGAGCTTATCTCTAAGTATAACAAAATCACTTTGTACCCAAGGTGCTGGCTTCAGAATGTTCCTATCACTCTAGGTCATTGAAGTTCAGTACAATAAATATCTACTTTATAATGATTGAATTATTGACTCTGTACCATTTACCACTAATCCCTACAGTTGGGTTTTAAATAAAACATAAAGTAGCATGAAGGGATTAATAGTCTAAGAGGTTATATAAAATAAAAGTGACTAAAGCTGACTCATATGCAAATTGCCTCTTCATTGACTATAGCTGACTAATTAAGGTACTGTATTTCTGACGCTATAACTTGATTTGCCATGTGCTGTCTATAAGATAATTGAGAAATGTTATACTCCAAATGCTCATCCAGACATTTTTACTAGTTGGTCTGAAATCAGACTGTAGTGCTCGGAATGGCTGAAAGTTTTCCGACATGAGTGTGACAGCTTTGTTGAAATATATAAAGCTTGGCGTTGCCTGGGATTGCAAAGAGATGGCTGCACTCTGTTGACTCTCTGCAGACCCTGAGCCTGGTATGTCTTTTTTAAAGGAAACACAGAAGACCTGGACTTTTATTACTTGACTTAACAGCCTCAGGATCCTCTCTGGAACATTTTGAACCACCTTGGGCCTCCCTAGGAGCTACAATGACTCAAAACAAGAGGAAAGTAGGCCGAGATATCTCCTAGCAACACCACGGAAGATTTCCAGTCATGCATCTTTCATATCTCAAGCCAGCAGCACCTAAGAAGAGCAATCCAGACCTCCATTCTTCCTCTAGGACCTCTTAGCGAGACCCAAAAGGACCACAACCTGTGGTCAGAAGAAACAAACCCCTACCTGCTAAGAAAGAAAAAGCGTTGCATGCTGACACTAAGTTCCACGGCGGTGAGTAAATCCCCTTTACCACCATGCAGCTCAATAAGGCTCCTTAATGACACAAAACGCTGTTCTGATAAAAAAGCCGGCAGCTTCATGGTCAATCAAAAACAGGACTACCGTCAAGCTCCGAGGGAGTCCTGACACTTAGGTAATTCACCCAGAGCTCTCCCTGCTAGCTCACAACAGACACGCTGTGGCTCCAGAGGAAATCCCTGCAAATCAGCAAGATAGCGCTTCCAGAGGCACAGCAGACCGTGAGAGCAGAGGAGCATATACTCCTTACACGACACATATGCGGGACTCCTCAATGGGGCATGGGGAGTCCCTGCATGACACAAACACTTTCCAGTCTGACTTTGCAGGAACACGTTTTCACACTGCGTGACTACCGCGGCTCCATCCTTCGATGACACACTAAAGCTAGAGCATACTCAAAATTTCTGAAAACCTCATGAAGTGTCCCTAAAGCTGGGGAATTCCTCTCAATTTATATGACAAGTTTCTGCAGCCACGCTACTAATCAGTCACAACTCCAGAATACAAACCCATTGTCAAACTTGATAAATCTGGGGACGTTGTAGAACATGGTGTCAATAATAAAGCTGGTAAATTTGACACTATCACTACACAGGGAGGCATACTGGGGTCTGAACGCCTTAACATTTGTAAACCAAATGCACATTCTCCTTGATCTATAGACAATACAAGCTACAATGCAGCTCCAGCTACAGAAAATGATTCTAATACATGGTATTCTAGGAGCAAGATGCCAGACAGTAATATAAACTTGCCTGCCTTTAGGACATGTATTGAAAGTTCCCCATACACAGATATGGATACAACCTCTTTGTCAGGGAGATACTCTGCAAGAAATAAAAGAAAAGAACTAGCTAGTAGTCGTGACAACACGAATACTAACATTGTCATGCAAGCATCAGACACAGATGAGGTCTCTGAGGAAATTTTCCCTAACATAACCCTTTACAAACAAAAATCAAGACTGGACAATGCAAGTTCCTCTCTTACATATCCCACTCCTGTAGTTACAGCTGAAAACATAAATAATTATATTCATCAACTTACCCCCCCAGTGGGAAATACAGATAGCCTTGCAGCATCTGTAAAATACAGTTCTGGCAAAAATTTAGAGACCGCCACATCAAAACCCTTTCATGGGCAGCCCAATCTCCAGACCTGAACCCCACTAAAAACCTCTGGAATGTAATCAAGAGGATGATGGATAGTCACAAGCCATCAAATAAAGAACAACTGCTTAAATTTTTGCACCAGAAGCAGGGTGAAAGACTGTTGGAAAGCATGCCAAGACACATGAAAGTTGTGATTAAAAATCATGGTTATTCCACAAAATATTGATTTCTGAACTCTTCCTGAGTTTAAACATAAGTATTGTTGTTTCTAAATGATTATGAACTTGTTTTATTTGCATTATTATTTGAGGTATGAAAGCACTGGGTTTTTTTTATTTTGACCCTTTCTCCTTTTCAGAAAAAATTTCAAAATTTATTGCTTGGAAATTCACAAACATGTTATCAGAAGTTTATAGAATAAAAGAACAATTTATATTTTACTCAAAAATATACCTACAAAGAGAAAAATCAGACAAACTGAACATTTTGCACTGGTCTCTTAATTTTTGCCAGAGCTGTATATATCAGAGGTTCTGACATATTCTATCCAGCAAGTAAATCTAAATATTAAAGAAAAAAATATATTTCAGCTCACCCTTATTCTTCCATCTGATGTGGTAAGTGTTAGTCCGAGCAAGGAAACAAAGTGTTGCTGCCACAACGCTGATCAACATATTGAAAAAGAAGAGATGGTTCCAGCTTCAGGAATAAAATGTAGAAACTTTATTAGTACATATTAAAACGCTGCTGAGACATGACCGACATGGTCGGTAGGGGAGAGTAACCAACACCCGACTGGACGCGTTTCAAGCAGAGGACACTGAGGACTGAGAGCACGTCTGTAGCTCAAAACGCGTCCAGTCGGGTGTTGGTTACTCTCCCCTACCGACCATGCCGGTCATGTCTCAGCAGCGTTTTAATATGTACAAATAAAGTTTCTACATTTTATTCCTAAAGCTGGAACCATCTCTTCTTTTTCAATACATAAATCTAAATATTGACAACAAATTTGCAGCTATATGTACCCAATTAGAAACAATGAATAAAAAAATTACAGACAAAAAGGTGAGTCTATAGCCACCAAACAGAGTACACTGGAGATGGATGGAGATGGATCATTGCCTGTTAAAACACAAGGTTAACCCCTTAATCCTATATGACGTACTATCTCATCGAGGTGACCTGGGACTTAATTCCCAGTGACGGGATAGTACATCATATGCGATTAGCCACGCTCATGGGGGGAGCGCAGCCGATTGCGGCCGGGTGTCAGCTGACTATGGCAGCTGACATCCGGCACTATGTGCCAGGAGAGGTCATGGACCGCTCCAGGCAGATTAACCTCCGGCACACTGCGATCAAAGATGACCGCAGTGTTCCGGCGGTATAGGGAAGCATTGTGCAGGGAGGGGGCTCCCTGCATGCTTCCCTGAAACCCTCGGAGCAACGCGATGTGATAACGTTGCTACGAGGGTCTCCTACCTCCTCCTCCATGCAGGCCCCAGATCCAATATGGCCACGGGGCTGCTTCCGGATCCTGCAGGGAGGTGGCTTGCAAGCACCTGCTCAGAGCAGGCACCAGCAAGCGTCCCTACAATGCCTGTCAGATCGCTGATCTGACACAGTGCTCTGCAAAGTGTCAGATCAGTGATCTGACCCTAAAACATGATGCCCCCCCGGGGCAATGTTATAAAGTAAAAAATATATATATTCACACATGTAAAAAAAAAAAAAAATCCTAAATAAAAAAAAATACTGTTCCCATAAATACATTTCTTTATCTAAAAAAAACAAACAGTAAAAGTACATATATTTAGTATCGCCGCGTCCGTAATGACCCGAACTGTCCCACTAGTTAACCCCTTCAGTGATCACCGTAAAAAACAAGGCAAAAAACAATGCTTTATTATCATATCACCGAACAAAAAGTGGAATAACACGCGATCAAAAAGATGGATATAAATAATCATTGTACCGCTGAAAACGTCATCTTGTCCCGCAAAAAACGACCCGCCATACTGCATCATCAGCGAAAAAATAGAAAAGTTATAGTCCTCAGAATAAAGTGATGCAAAAATAATAATTTTTTCTATAAAATAGTTTTTATAGTATTAAAGTGAAAAAACATAAAAAAAGATATAAATGAGGTATCGCTGTAATCGTACTGACCTGAAGAATAAAACTGATTTATCAATTTTACCAAACGTGGAACGGTATAAACGCACCCCCCAAAAAGAAATTCATGAATAGCTGGTTTTGGTCATTCTGCCTCACAAAAATTGGAATAAAAAGCGATCAAAAAAGACACATGGCCGAAAATGGCACCAATAAAAATGTCAACTCGTCCCGCAAAAAATAAGACCTCACATGACTCTCTGGACCAAAATATTGAAAAATTATAGCTCTCAAAATGTGGAGACGCAAAAAATATTTTTTGCAATTAAAAGCGTCTTTTAGTGTGTGACGGCTGCCAATCACAAAAATCTTCTAAAAAACCTGATATAAAAGTAAATCAAGCCCCCCTTCATGAACCCCGTAGTTAGGGAAAAATGATAAAATAAAAGTATTAATTTCCTTTTTCCCATTAGGGTTAGGGTTGGGGCTAGGGTTCGGGATAGGGTTGGGGCTAGGGTAAGGGCTAGGGTTGGGGCTAGGGTTGGGGCTAGGATTAGGGTTGGAGCTAGGGTTAGGGCTAGGGTTAGGGTTGGGGCTAGGGGTAGGGCTAGGGTTGGGGCTAGGGTTAGGGTTGGGGCTAGGGTTAGGGCTAGGGTTGGGGCTAGAGTTAGGACTAGGGTTGGGGTTAGGGCTACAGTTAGGGTTGGGGCTAAAGTTAGGGTTAGGGTTGGGGCTAAAGTTAGGGTTAGGGTTGGGGCTAAAGTTAGGGTTAGGGTTTGGATTACATTTATGGCTGGGATTAGGGTTAGGGGTGTTTCAGGGTTAGGGGTGTGGTTAGGGTTATGTTTGGGATTAGGGTTAGGGGTGTGTTGGAGTTAGGGGTGTGGTTAGTGTTGGGATTAATGTTAGGGGTCTGTTGGGGTTAGGGGTGTGTTGGGGTTAGGGGTGTGGTTAAGGTTAGGTTTAGGGGCATGTTCGGGTTAGGGTTGTGGGTAGGGTTATGGGTAGAGTTGGGATTAGGGTTAGAGGTGTGTTTGGGTTAGGGTTTCAGTTAGAATTGGGGGCTTCCACTGTTTAGGCACATCAAGGGCTCTCCAAACGCGACATGGCATCCGATCCCAATTCCAGCCAATTCTGCATTGAAAAAGTAAAACAGTGCTCCTTCTGAGCTCTCCCGTGCGCCCAAACAGGGGTTTACCCTAACATATGGGATATCAGCGTACTCAGGACAAATTGCACAACAACTTTTGTGGTCCAATTTCTTCTCTTACCCTTGGGAAAATAGAAAATTTTGGGCACAAAGATAATTTTTGTGAAAAAATATGATTTTTTATTTTTACGTCTCTGCATTATAAACTTCTGTGAAGGACTTGGTGGTTCAAAGTGCTCACCACACATCTAGATAAGTTCCTTAGGGGGTCTACTTTCCAAAATGGCATCTCTTGAGGGGGTTTCAATGTTTAGGCACATCAGGGACTCTCCAAACGCAGCATGGCGTCCCATCTCAATTCCAGTCAATTTTGCATTGAAAAGTCAAACAGCGCTCCTTCCCTTCTGAGCTCTGCCATGCGCCTAAACAGTGATTTACCCCCATATATGGGGTATCGGCGTACTCAGGACAAATTGTAAAACAACTTTTGTGGTCCATTTTCTACTGTTACCTTTGGTAAAATAAAACAAATAGGAGCTGAATTAAATATTTTGTGAAAAAAGTTAAATGTTCATTTTTTTTTTAAACATTCCAAAAATTCCTGTGAAATACCTGGAGGGTTAATAAACTTCTTGAATGTGATTTTGAGCACCTTGAGTGGTGCAGTTTTTAGAATGGTGTCACACTTGGTTATTTTCGATCATATAGACCCCTTAAAATGACTTCAAATGTGATGTGGTCCCTAAAAAAAATGGTGTTGTAAAAATGAGAAATTGCTGGTCAACTTTAAACCCTTATAACTCCCTAACAAAAAAATGTTGGTTCCAAAATTGTGCTGATGCATAGTAGACATGTGGGAAATGTTACTTATTAAGTATTTTGCGTGACATATCTCTGTCATTTAAGGGCATAAAAATTCAAAGTTAGAAAATTGCGAAATTTTCAAAATTTTTGCCAAATTTCCATTTTTTTCACAAATAAGCGCAGGTAATATCAAAGAAATTTTATGACTGTCATGAAGTACAGTATGTCAAGAGAAATTATCAGAATCATCAGGATCCATTGAAGCGTTGCAGAGTTATAACCTCATAAATGGACAGTGGTCAGAATTGTAAAAATTGGCCCGGTCATTAACGTGCAGACCACCCTTTGGGGTTAAGGGGTAAAATTACTAAAGACAAATCTCACAGACTTGGGGGATCCTAACAGGAGATGTAACCTCAAGTTTAGAGCTGTTCCACAACATGATTCCCCTGAAGCTCTTGCTCCATATATCCAAGATCTATTTCATAATTCTCTACCAACTTCCTCTAAGATCGATCTGACCATAGATAGGGATCACAGGTTGAAAAAACCTACTTTCTTCCAAAAGAGTTCCCAAGGGAAGTGATTGTTAAACTTCATTTATTTCAAACAAAAGACAGACTATTAGATTATCTTAGGAAGCACACAAATTTGCCTCCTCCATATGAAAACATCAAAGTGTTTTCGGATTCTTCGAAACAGACTTTTAATGCAAGAAAATCATTCTTGCCATCATCCTGAGAGCTAATGATATTCCCTTTGTGTCCTAATTCCTGGACTCATGGGCAGAATCTACCAAACTTTTCTTTATCCCCAACATCTGGAAAAGTTACTTGAGAGCCCAAGTCATGCTGCTCGAGCATCCTCTTCATCAGATCGTCTAAGAAAACCCAGTATTTAGTTTTTTTCTTTTTGATATTTCCATGTTTCTGAATTGTGGCGTCAACAGTTCATAAAATATTGTGCTATTTAACATTTTTCTTCACAGGTTTTATTGCCTAAATATTAATAACTAATGTACTTGTATATTTCTGGCTCAACAACAGTGTTTCAACATGTGTAATTATAGCGTTAACAATTTTGACATTGAATGTGAATGGACTTGATAGCCCTTTCAAGAGGTATTCCTCTTGGAAGGAAGTGAAAAGATCCAGCTCTGATATAATAGCATATCAGGAAACCAAATTTGCACATAGCAATCCACCAGAATTCTACAAGGATTTCCCTCATATATTTGAATCATCGTCTGAGAAGAAAAGAGCCGGTGTGCTCACCACAATTAATAATTCAGTAAATTTTCAATTAAGTGAAGAAATTGATGATAACAACGGAAGATAAAATTTCTTATATGTAATATTGATACAACAGCCTAAACGTTAGTCAACATCTACACATCTAACAGAGGTCAAATCTTGTTTTAAATAATTTAATGAAAAAAGTACGCAAACACCAAAAAGGTCAGTTACTTATTTTAGGAGATTTTAATATAATTCATGACCAGAGTATGGATACTTCCACTTCATCAAGGAGAAAAATGTTTACATTAGAAAACTGGTTGATAAAAGAGCAGTTATTTGATACATCTTCTTAATAAATTAAGACCAAGTTGGATACATTAAAGGGAGGCAAGTCTCTGACAGCACAAGTAGAGTACTAAATTTAATTTCACATGTAGAAAAGCCAAAATTTCCTTCATTGAGAATTATTACTTCCACTATAAGAGACTTTTTGGCAGTTTCATACTATAAAATAAATGATAAAAAATCAATAATTTTAAGGGGTTTTTTTTCGACCACCTAACCAAAAAAATTAAAGAAAAATCATTTCCTTATAACTGGGAAAAACATCAAGTCCCATATTTAAGAATTATAATTACCAATTCTTTCTGTTCTTTCTGTAAGGTACTAGATAAAAATCAATCTCTTACAAAAGCAGATTAAAAAAATATTGAGAATTTTGATGAAACAAATACCTCGTGGCTTGGTAGGATTATCTTACATAAAAAATTATAATCCTACCAAAACTTCACTATATCTTTAGAACTGTTCCGATTCAGATTCTAGATATATGGAATAAGAACTTCCATAAGCAAATGACAAGATTTAATTGGAATAAAAAAATCACCAAGAGTAGCTAAATCATTACTATATAAGAACAAAAGAAATGGAAGCATTTTTCTCTGAAATCTACAGGCCTGCTACCAGGCTAATATCATAATGCAGAGAAGGGAATGGCTTCTAGATGAAGCCAAGACCATCTGGGCAGAAATGGAAAAGTCTTACAATGGGATTCTCCCTTAGACATTCTTATTGTTGCTAATTTACTAGACCAATCCCTCCTGCTACCAGATAATATACTAATAAAATCTACAATTATAACCTGGAGGAAATTACAGTGCCTTGCGAAAGTATTCGGCCCCCTTGAACTTTTCAACCTTTTCCCACATATCATGCTTCAAACATAAAGATACCAAATGTAAATTTTTCGTGAAGAATCAGCAATAAGTGGAACACAATTGTGAAGTTGAACGAAATGTATTGGTTATTTTAAATTTTTGTGCAAATTCAAAAACTGAAAAGTGCATGGGAAGAAGCAATCTATGGGTTTTGCAGACCAAATTATCTGGAGAGAGCCAATCTATCACTCAACCAAATGCTATTTATGCATGGGAAAGGAGTTTCAAGGAAGAAGTCGACATAACAGTATCAAAACATTCCATCTGCTATACGCCCAGTACCACATACAGAAGAACTGCTGATTCCAAAAGCACCAGAAACATTTTCAGTAGAGCCAAATGAGGAACAAAAGGGCATTTGGTGTCATGAAGCATCTTCCATTCACGACCCAGACTTCTATCAGCAACCTCAACTGAACCACACAGCATAACGCAAATGAAACAATCTTGTTAGAGATTTGGATCTGCCCAAGAGTAAGGCTGAACACTAATGGGGGATGCTCGGATTTCTTTATTCAGCAACTATGATAAAGATCTTGTCCTATACTTCTTGATCGAGGGTGATCTTGTGACATGCAACAACATCAACAGTTTAGTGAAAGCTCTGAAGATAAGTCATAATCCAGAGGAATAAAGACTCTTTATCGATTTGTCCAAAACAAGCCTAAAAGCATTCTTGCTGCATAATGGCAATGCAATACCTTCAATTGCAATTGGTTATGCAATCCACATGAAAGAAACCTATGATAACATGAAACAGCAGTTGAGATTCCTGAACTATGATCAACATTTCTGGGCTCTCTGTGGTGACTTAAAGGTGGTTGCCCTCTTACTTGGTCTGCAGAGTGGATACATAAAATACTGCTGCTTTCTGTGTGAGTGGAATAGTCATGCAAGGATATATCACTACAATAAAAGAGACTGGCCTTTTCGACACTCACTTCAGGTAGGGAGTAAAATTGTCCAGCACTTGTTTTTTTTTTTTTACAGTGTTAGCTGTACAGAATAAATAACATGACAGTTGTATTGTTTTGGCCATTCAAACAAATTGAAAGCAATTATGTCTTTGTTTTAACACAAAATATTGTGTTAAAACAATAAATGCATATTTTTGTTTTAACGCAAAAGCTACATTTGTAGTGGCTAAATGGATTTTCATGATTTGTGTGCTTTTTTGCGTGTTTTACTTTTTCACTTAGTCCTAATTTGGAACATGTATATTTTTTACTTTGATAATTGGTCTCATGCATTGCAATACTCATGTCCTGCAGTGCAAGAGACCTGTGAGTGTCTCACTGACTATGCTTGATAGACCCTGCTTATATCAGGATCTAACAGGCAGCATACATCAGATGACCTCAGAGTACCTTGGCAACTATCATTACTCGCAATTACAATTGCGGGAGGTGAAGGTGTCAAAAGGGGTCTTTTAATCTGTCGGGGCAATATTCACTTATTCTTGATCTTCATTTTAAGAGGGCGATCAGCAGTTAGGCTCCTTAACAGCAGCCATTTTAATGCGTATCAGCGGTTATTAAGGGATTAAATAAAAAATATTTATTTAATTCTAGCCAACGGAATGCAATTAACATTGACTAGGCTTATACTAAGGCTACGTTCTCACTAGGCTCATGCTAAGGCTACGTTCTCACTATCAGTATTTGGTCAGTATTTTACTTTTCAGTATTTTACTTCATATGTTTCTATTATAATTTTTCTATTTTCTATTTCTATTTTTCTATTCCTGGTTTTGGCTTACAAATACGGAGTTAAAATACTGATCAAATACTAATAGTGAGAATGTAGCCTAAGCCCAACTGACCAGGCATAATCGATTTACTAAACTCATCCTAAGGCCATATTCACATGTTCAGTATTTGGTTAGTAGTTGAAAAACAAAATCAGGAGTGGAACAATCAGATTAACTCCTTAGTGAAAGAGCTAATTTGCTGCTTAATGACCAAGCCAATTTTTACAATTCTGACCACTGTCACTTTATGTGATTATAACCCTGAAACACTTTAATGTATTCCACTGATTCTGAGATTGTTTTTTCATGACATATTGTACTTCATGTTAGTGGTCAAATTTCTTCAAAATGACTTGTGTTTATTTATGAAAAATGGAAATATTGCAAATTTCAAACTTTGAATTTTTATGCCCTTAAATCAGAGAGTGGTGTCACACAAAATACTCAATAAATAACATTTCCCACATGTCTACTTTACATCAGCACAATTTTGGAAACCATTTTTTTGTTAGGACTAGTGTTGAGCATTCCGATGCTGCAAGTATCGGGTATCGGCCGATACTTGCTGTATCGGAATTCCGATACCGGGATTCCGATACTCTTGTGGTATCGGATATCGGGTATCGCAACAACATTAATGTTAAAATGTGTAAAAGAGAGAATTAAAATAAAAAATATCGCTATACTCACCTGTCCGACGCAGCCGGGACTTCAGCGAGGGAACCGGCAGCGTTGTTTGTTTAAAATTCGCGCTATTACTTGGTTACGTGAATTCCCGGCTTGTGATTGGTCAGGTCGGCCATGTTGCCGGGACGCGGACCAATCACAGCAAGCCGTGACGAAATTACGTCACGGCTTGCTGTGATTGGTCCGCGTCCCGGCAATATGGCCGCCCTGACCAATCACAAGCCGTGACGTCACGGGAGGCTGGACACGCGCCCATTTTAAAATGAGCGCGTCCAGCCTCCCGGCTTGTGATTGGTTGACCGCGGCGCAACCAATCACAAGCCGTGACGTCACGGGAGGCTGGACACGCGCCCATTTTAAAATGAGCGCGTCCAGCCTCCCGGCTTGTGATTGGTTGACCGCGGCGCAACCAATCACAAGCCGTGACGTCACGGGAGGCTGGACACGCGCCCATTTTAAAATGAGCGCGTCCAGCCTCCCGGCTTGTGATTGGTTGACCGCGGCGCAACCAATCACAAGCCGTGACGTCACGGGAGGCTGGACACGCGCCCATTTTAAAATAAGCGCGTGTCCAGCCTCCCGTGACGTCACGGCTTGTGATTGGTCAGGGCGGCCATATTGCCGGGACGCGGACCAATCACAGCAAGCCGTGACGTAATTTCGTCACGGCTTGCTGTGATTGGTCCGCGTCCCGGCAACATGGCCGACCTGACCAATCACAAGCCGGGAATTCACGTAACCAAGTAATAGCGCGAATTTTAAACAAACAACGCTGCCGGTTCCCTCGCTGAAGTCCCGGCTGCGTCGGACAGGTGAGTATAGCGATATTTTTTATTTTAATTCTTTCTTTTACACATTTATATGGTTCCCAGGGCCTGAAGGAGAGTTTCCTCTCCTTCAGACCCTGGGAACCATCAGGAATACCGTCCGATACCTGAGTCCCATTGACTTGTATTGGTATCGGGTATCGGTATCGGATTGGATCCGATACTTTGCCGGTATCGGCCGATACTTTCCGATACCGATACTTTCAAGTATCGGACGGTATCGCTCAACACTAGTTAGGACGTTATAAGGAAAAGGAAAAAATGAACATTTTACTTTTTTCACAAAAAATTTACTTTGGAACTAATTTTTTTAGTTTCACAAGGATATTGGGAGAAAATGGACCTCATCGTTTGTTGCACAATTTCCCTGGAGTAAGCTGATACCCCGTATGTGGGGGAAAGCCACTGTTTGGGTGCTTGGCAGGGCTCAAAAGGGAGGGAGCACAATTTGACTTTTTTAATGCAAAATTGACTGGAATCAATGGTGGCTCCATGTCACATTTGGAGACCTCCTGATGTACCTAAACAGTGGAAACCCCCCAATTCTAACTCCAACCCTAACCCCAACACACCTCTAACCCTAATCCCAATCCTAACCACAACCCTAACCCCAATACACCCCTAACCCTAATCTCAACCCTAACCACAACACACCCCTACCCTAATCCAAACCCTAGCCATAACCCTAACCATAAACCTAACCCCAACACACCCCTAACTCTAATCCCAACCCTAACATAACCACAAACCTAACCCTGTCACACCCCTAACCCTAATCCCAATCCTAACTCTATCCCTATCCCTAGCCCTAATCTAACTTTATCCCAACTCACTTTAGCCGAACTCTAACCCTAATGGAAAAATGGAAATATATATTTTTTTATTTCATTATTTTTCCCTATCTAAGAGGGTGATAAAAGGGGGTTTAATTTACTATTTTTTTTTGATCACTGTGATGGTGTCTACCCCAGTGATCAAAATGAACCAATAGGAAAGTTTTCCTATTGTTGCCGGGTGCCCACCATTTTCTCCCAGAAGAAGATGCTGGCGGCCTGGGGGACATCACGGGGGGATTCTAGGGCTCCAGAGGTACAGGGGGGCGATCGGGAGTCCCTATTTCTCTCCCCTCTGATGTGCAATGAAATCACAGGAGAGAAAATTTAAATGGAAAATGCGACTTTTTTTTTTTTGCAGTTGCCGTTATACCATTAATAACGGCGATTGCAACACCGGTATCAGTAAAAACCGACCCGAATCATGTTCTTTGGGGTCTCATCTACCCCGGTAGCTAAGACCCCAAAGAAATTCCGACTCAGCACCGTGAAAAGGCATATTGGCGGTCGTTAAGGAGTTAAAAAAGTATAGTAGAAGCACGTGCTCCACGTGAATTTTTCACCCACTCCTGGTTTTGGCTTACAAATACTGATGTAAGATATTGATTAAATACTGAACATGTGAAAGTGGCATCATGAGAAGCTTTGTAATTTCTTTATTTATCCATATATGAAAATCACTAATAACACACTGACCAAACACTGATGACTCACGGATCCAAAACACTGATGATATAGGTAGCATTTTTATGTGTGCATGAAAAGCATGGATGTCAGAATGTGGCCTAACCTGAATTTATTAGCATGTGTCATTTGAGGTTCACTTTGTCTATAAGCTATGAAAGTGGAACATCGAACAGGCTAATTTCATGCCATTTAGCTTAGTTTGTAGATAAATTAATTTTGAATCACGCTGTTCAATATTCATTTTAAGTCTATGGAACAAGCTGCATGGCCAGATTGTTCATTACTTAGGTATTTTACCTAGTAAAATCAGAATTTCATTTCCAGACCTACCATTTCTCACTGAAAACACAAATTAATATGATATGAAAAATGTGCTTTCTTTTTAATGGTTTTTAGCAATAAACTTATCAGAAGCAATCTCGCCCATGCAATTCTGCATTAAGATAAACAAGTCATAGTAACTGCATAATAATATGATATTGATAAGATACATAGTGCCTGAAGCAACCAAATTAAATACATAAATTACAGTTAGCAATGGGGACCGACTCATTTCTACCACAGTCATGCTTCCACACGTAGCCATAACTAACAGAGCGGTCATTAACACGCACAATGCGCATTTATCAAAAAATCATTCTTTTACGCTTTTCTAATTGTTTGTGAAAACTCCATAATGGGGAAAAAGCTTTTTTATTCTAAATGCCTGACAATGAAAATCTCAAACAATGATTTCTCCAACACACATTAAAAAACTTCAAAAGGCTTTGAAAATATTGATTTAATCTCCAGCCTGTATTTATGAGAATCCGCCGGTAAATTACATTTTTGTGTGTCCCTCGTCAAAAAACAAAACAGATCTGTGAAAGACGAGTTCAGAAATATAGATGCATCCTCCCTGTTTTTTTTTGCAAAATACAATGAGCTTCAATAAATATGAATATAGAGAATCTGTCATATAGTATTAGCCTCGAAACATCATTGTCACATGGATGGTAAGCAATGGTCTACAACCTGCCAAAGACATTCACAACACAAAGAGATTTTCTTTCATTAGCAGACAAAGAGATTTGTCTTTTAGTTCAGGTATAAGATTACTACATAAAATCATTTATTTGAGAACCAATACATTTTGTGAGGAGCTTTAACAATACAAGAGTAAGCTTATACTTACATTCATCAGAAGTATTGTTAAAAAGTTCTTGGAGGAAACAAATTCAAAGATGAAATTCATCAAAAGCTTTTTACATGAAAAAAAGTGTTAAAAAATCATAACTCATATTTTGGCGTAGTTTGACATTTGCCGATTAGTAGGAAAGTAGGTGGAGCTATGAATAAGGGGCATGGCCTGAGCAGCCCAACAGATTCACTGTAACTTTTGAAGCAAAAAGTAGTGAAACTACTGCAGTCCACGAATGGACAATATTTTCTGATGCTGGTACTTGGCTACTGGAAGATGAACCAAGTTCTTCAGAGAGGTATTTTCAAGTTTGAAAGTTGGATAGGGGATAACTTATCCATCACTGGAGGTTCAACTTCTTAGATCTCCATTGAGCCAGAGAATTGAGGCACTGCTCCTCCTTCCACTTCTAATGGAACCTCCAGAGATAGCAGAGTGCTACACTTGACTGGCCTTCAACTCTCCAATAAGAATGAATGTCAGAGCAATGTGCATGATTGACCAACTCTCCCTTCAAACAGGGCTCTTTAAGGGGTGTCAACTTTTTATTGAATTTGGCATGTCTTATTTCTGCACTTTCTGGATAAAGACTGTAGTTTTCATCCCCTTGTAATGTAAAATCATGTGATCTAAGAGTGTCAAAATGATTGGTTTAGTTGTAGGATGGTAAAGAAGTAGAATAGCATGAAATTGTCTGTAGGTGTTTTAGTAGACTCATCCACCCTTCTGTTACCCTCTACATCCAGAGGGCCACAATTTATTTGTGATTGCACCTTGCACCAGGTCTACATGGATTGGCATGAACATGAATGGTGCAAATTTTCCTCATTCTAAAATGTTTTAATTATCCTCATGTCATAGTTATTCCAATATAACTAATCAGATAATTACTTAATTAGAAAAGTATGTAGTAACTCTGTCTGCAGATTTCTGAATCCTTACAGTATGTGCACTGTATGCTGTCAAGATTCTCTGGTATTGCTGGCACACTTCTGACCATATTCCAATTAAATTTGCTCCGGTTTGTTCAATACAAGTGAATTGAGGGAGGCCAAGCTCAACTAGTCTGACTTTTGACAAAAGACCAGATAACCCCCTTAATAAAATAGTAAACACAAATTCATAATCTAATTTATCAGCACCCATAAAGTGGTTATGTAGCATAAAAACAGACTTTTAAATACCCCATAACAGAATTCTGAATTTATGTAGAGGGATCACCCATTCAGGATCAACATTTAATAGAGTGGAAAGCAACTAATAGAGTATCACTTTCTTAGGAGGATCATGTCCAAACATTACACTGTTGTGAATTTGGATTCTGGGCTCCCCCGGTGGCTACTGGTGGAATTGAACTGGTGTCTTCATCTTCTCTGTTCACCTGTTCCCATCAAGATGTGGGAGTCGCTATATAACCTTGCTGCTCTGTTAGTTGCTTGCCGGTCAACAATGTTATCAGAAGCCTCTCTGTGCTTGTTCCTGCTCCTAGACAACTACTAGATAAGTTGGACTCTTGTCCATGTTTGTTTTTGCATTTTTGTCCCAGTTCACAGCTGTAGTTTCGTTACTGTGTCTGGAAAGCTCTTGTGAACAGGAATTGCCACTCTGGTGTTATGAGTTAATGCCAGAGTTTTAAAGTAATTTCTGGATGGTGTTTTGATAGGGTTTTCAGCTGACCATGAAAGTGTCCTTTCTGTCTTCTGCTATGTAGTAAGTGGACCTCAAATTTGCTAAACCTATTTTCATACTACGTTTGTTATTTCATCTTGATTCACCGCCAATACATGTGGGGGGCCTCTGTCTCCTTTCGGGGTATTTCTCTAGAGGTGAGCTAGGACTAATATGTTCCTCTGCTAGCTTTATTTAGTCCTCCGGCTGGTGCTGGGCATCTAGAATCAACGTAGGCATGCTACCCGGCCACTGCTAGTTGTGTGTTAGGTTTAGTTCATGGTCAGCTCAGTTTCCGTCTTCCAAGAGCTAGTTCCTATATATGCTGATGCTATGATCTCTTGCCATTGAGATCATGACAGTTTGACCGGCCCACTAAAGGGTTAAAATCCTTGGCTGAGAAAGGAGAGAAATAAGTAGTCTGCTGAAATTTTTTTTTTTTTTTTTCTCTCCTTTGAATGGCTCTGTGTCCACCTGTTTGCAATGGATCTTCAGAGTGTAACTGCAGGTTTGAATAATCTCGCCACGAAGGTACAAAATTTGCAAGATTTTGTTTGTCATGCACCTGTATCTGAGCCGAGAATTCCTTTGCCGGAATTTTTCTCGGGGAATAGATCTGGGTTTCAGAATTTTCGAAATAATTGCAAATTATTTTTGTCCCTGAAATCTCGCTCTGCCGGAGATCCTGCACAGCAGGTCAGGATTGTGATTTCCTTGCTCCGGGGCGACCCTCAAGACTGGGCTTTTTCATTGACACCAGGGGATCCTGCGTTGCTCAATGTGGATGCGTTTTTTCTGGCCTTGGGGTTGCTTTATGACGAACCTCATTTGGAGCTTCAGGCAGAAAAAACTTTGATGTCCCTATCTCAGGGGCAAGATGAAGCGGAAATTTACTGCCAAAGATTCCGTAAATGGTCTGTGCTTACTCAGTGGAATGAGTGCGCCCTGGCGGCGACTTTCAGAGAGGGTCTCTCTGATGCCATTAAGGATGTTATGGTGGGGTTCCCTGTGCCTGCGGGTCTGAATGAGTCCATGACAATGGCTATTCAGATCGATAGGCGTTTGCGGGAGCGCAAACCAGTGCACCATCTGGCGGTGTCCACTGAGAAGTCGCCAGAGAGTATGCAGTGTGATAGAATTCTGTCCCGAAGCGAGCGGCAGAATTTTAGACGGAAAAATGGGTTGTGTTTCTATTGTGGTGATTCTACTCATGTTATATCAGCATGCTCTAAGCGCACTAAAAAGCTTGGTAAATCTGTTTCCATTTGCACCTTACCGTCTAAGTTTATTCTATCTGTGACCCTGATTTGCTCTTTGTCATCTATTACCACGGACGCCTATGTCGACTCTGGCGCCGCTTTGAGTCTTATGGATTGGTCCTTTGCCAAACGCTGTGGGTATGATTTAGAGCCTTTGGAGACTCCTATTCCTCTGAAGGGGATTGACTCCACCCCATTGGCTAATAATAAACCACAATACTGGACACAAGTAACTATGCGTATTAATCCGGATCACCAGGAGATTGTTCGCTTTCTGGTGCTGTATAATCTACATGATGATTTGGTGCTAGGATTGCCTTGGCTGCAATCTCACAACCCAGTCCTCGACTGGAAAGCTATGTCTGTGTTGAGCTGGGGATGTAAGGGGGCTCATGGGGATGTACCTGTGGTTTCCATTTCATCATCTATTCCCTCTGAAATTCCTGAGTTCCTGTCTGACTATCGTGACGTCTTTGAAGAATCCAAGCTTGGTTCGTTACCTCCGCACCGAGAGTGCGATTGTGCCATAGATTTAATCCCGGGTAGTAAATACCCAAAGGGTCGTTTATTTAATCTGTCTGTGCCTGAACATGCTGCTATGCGTGAATATATAAAGGAGTCCTTGGAAAAGGGACATATTCGTCCATCGTCATCTCCCTTAGGAGCCGGTTTTTTCTTTGTGTCAAAAAAAGACGGCTCTTTGAGACCATGTATTGATTATCGGCTTTTGAATAAAATCACTGTTAAATATCAATACCCATTGCCGTTGCTGACTGATTTGTTTGCTCGCATAAAGGGGGCCAAGTGGTTCTCTAAGATTGACCTTCGTGGGGCGTATAATTTGGTGCGAATCAGGCAGGGGGATGAGTGGAAAACCGCATTTAATACGCCCGAGGGCCACTTTGAGTATTTAGTGATGCCTTTTGGTCTTTCAAATGCTCCGTCAGTTTTCCAGTCCTTTATGCATGATATTTTTCGCGATTATTTGGATAAATTTATGATTGTGTATCTGGATGATATTCTGATTTTTTCGGATGACTGGGACTCTCATGTCCAGCAAGTCAGGAGGGTTTTTCAGGTTTTGCGGTCTAATTCTTTGTGTGTGAAGGGTTCTAAGTGTGTTTTTTGGGGTACAGAGGATTTCCTTTTTGGGATATATTTTTTCCCCCTCTTCCATTGAAATGGATCCTGTCAAGGTTCAAGCTATTTGTGATTGGACGCAGCCCTCTTCTCTTAAGAGTCTTCAGAAATTTTTGGGCTTTGCTAACTTTTATCGTCGATTTATTGCTGGTTTTTCGGATATTGCTAAGCCATTGACCGATTTGACTAAGAAGGGTGCTGATGTTGCTGATTGGTCCCCTGATGCTGTGGAGGCCTTTCGGGAGCTTAAGCGCCGTTTTTCCTCTGCCCCTGTGTTGCGTCAGCCTGATGTTGCTCTACCTTTTCAGGTTGAGGTCGACGCTTCTGAGATCGGAGCTGGGGCAGTGTTGTCGCAGAAAAGTTCTGACTGCTCCGTGATGAGGCCTTGTGCCTTCTTTTCCCGTAAATTTTCGCCCGCTGAGCGGAATTATGATGTTGGGAATCGGGAGCTTTTGGCCATGAAGTGGGCTTTTGAGGAGTGGCGCCATTGGCTTGAGGGGGCCAGACATCAGGTGGTGGTATTGACTGACCACAAAAATTTGATTTATCTTGAGACCGCCAGGCGCCTGAATCCTAGACAGGCGCGCTGGTCATTATTTTTCTCTCGGTTTAATTTTGTGGTGTCATACCTACCGGGTTCTAAGAATGTTAAGGCGGATGCCCTTTCTAGGAGTTTTGAGCCTGACTCGCCTGGTAACTCTGAGCCCACAGGTATCCTTAAGGATGGAGTGGTATTGTCAGCCGTTTCTCCAGACCTGCGGCGGGCCTTGCAGGAGTTTCAGGCGGATAGACCTGATCGTTGCCCACCTGATAAACTGTTTGTTCCTGATGATTGGACCAGTAGAGTCATCTCTGAGGTTCATTCTTCTGCGTTGGCAGGTCATCCTGGCATTTTTGGTACCAGGGATTTGGTGGCAAGGTCCTTCTGGTGGCCTTCCCTGTCACGAGATGTGCGAGGCTTTGTGCAGTCTTGTGACGTTTGTGCTCGGGCCAAGCCTTGTTGTTCTCGGGCTAGTGGATTGTTGTTGCCCTTGCCTATTCCTAAGAGGCCTTGGACGCACATCTCGATGGATTTTATTTCAGATCTGCCTGTTTCTCAGAAGATGTCTGTCATCTGGGTGGTGTGTGACCGTTTCTCTAAGATGGTCCATTTGGTTCCTCTGCCCAAGTTGCCTTCTTCTTCCGAGTTGGTTCCTCTGTTTTTTCAAAATGTTGTTCGTTTGCATGGTATTCCTGAGAATATCGTTTCTGACAGAGGGACCCAATTCGTGTCTAGATTTTGGCGGGCATTCTGTGCTAGGATGGGCATAGATTTATCTTTTTCGTCCGCTTTCCATCCTCAGACGAATGGCCAGACCGAGCGGATTAATCAGACCCTGGAGACATATCTGAGGTGTTTTGTGTCTGCTGACCAGGATGATTGGGTTGTTTTTTTGCCATTGGCGGAGTTCGCTCTCAATAATCGGGCCAGCTCTGCCACTTTGGTGTCCCCGTTTTTCTGTAATTCGGGGTTTCATCCTCGATTTTCCTCTGGTCAGGTGGAATCTTCGGATTGTCCTGGAGTGGATGCTGTGGTGGAGAGATTGCATCAGATCTGGGGGCAGGTGGTGGACAATTTGAGGTTGTCCCAGGAGAAGACTCAGCTTTTTGCTAACCGCCGTCGTCGTGTTGGTCCTCGTCTTCGTGTTGGGGACTTGGTGTGGTTGTCTTCTCGTTTTGTCCCTATGAGGGTCTCTTCTCCTAAGTTTAAGCCTCGGTTCATCGGCCCGTATAAGATATTGGAGATTCTTAACCCTGTTTCCTTCCGTTTGGACCTCCCTGCATCCTTTTCTATTCATAACGTTTTTCATCGGTCATTATTGCGCAGGTATGAGGTACCGGTTGTGCCTTCCGTTGAGCCTCCTGCTCCGGTGTTGGTTGAGGGTGAGTTGGAGTACGTTGTGGAGAAAATCTTAGACTCTCGTGTTTCCAGACGGAGACTCCAGTATCTGGTCAAGTGGAAGGGATACGGCCAGGAGGATAATTCTTGGGTGAATGCATCTGATGTTCATGCCTCTGATCTGGTTCGTGCCTTTCATAGGGCCCATCCTGATCGCCCTGGTGGTTCTGGTGAGGGTTCGGTGCCCCCTCCTTGAGGGGGGGGTACTGTTGTGAATTTGGATTCTGGGCTCCCCCGGTGGCTACTGGTGGAATTGAACTGGTGTCTTCATCTTCTCTGTTCACCTGTTCCCATCAAGATGTGGGAGTCGCTATATAACCTTGCTGCTCTGTTAGTTGCTTGCCGGTCAACAATGTTATCAGAAGCCTCTCTGTGCTTGTTCCTGCTCCTAGACAACTACTAGATAAGTTGGACTCTTGTCCATGTTTGTTTTTGCATTTTTGTCCCAGTTCACAGCTGTAGTTTCGTTACTGTGTCTGGAAAGCTCTTGTGAACAGGAATTGCCACTCTGGTGTTATGAGTTAATGCCAGAGTTTTAAAGTAATTTCTGGATGGTGTTTTGATAGGGTTTTCAGCTGACCATGAAAGTGTCCTTTCTGTCTTCTGCTATGTAGTAAGTGGACCTCAAATTTGCTAAACCTATTTTCATACTACGTTTGTTATTTCATCTTGATTCACCGCCAATACATGTGGGGGGCCTCTGTCTCCTTTCGGGGTATTTCTCTAGAGGTGAGCTAGGACTAATATGTTCCTCTGCTAGCTTTATTTAGTCCTCCGGCTGGTGCTGGGCATCTAGAATCAACGTAGGCATGCTACCCGGCCACTGCTAGTTGTGTGTTAGGTTTAGTTCATGGTCAGCTCAGTTTCCATCTTCCAAGAGCTAGTTCCTATATATGCTGATGCTATGATCTCTTGCCATTGAGATCATGACATTACACACAAAGACAGTCAATTTTAATGGGAACTGTGCAATGCTTCATTTTCCCTTTTTGTAGCACTGCCAGAGAATGTAACACTTTCTGTTTGATTTCACTACTGTATATGTCCGTTCCCAACAGGTGAATATGTAATCAGCCCTGTCATATAGAGACTCATTTAAAAAAAAAAAAAGAACAATTCAGGCAGAATATATTCTGTATAGCTAGCCTGCACAACATATGAACTGCGGGCCATATGCAGCCCGTCAAAGTGTTTGCTGCAGTCCACGGAGCTATCTGGGAGATGATGGGACCTTCTTGCTCCACTCAAATGTATGCACACCTTTTAGATGCAAACACATTTGAACATTGTGATGCCAGGACTGGGACAGCGGAGCGCTCGTCAGTCTGACCCCAATTTGGCATGAACCGGTGCCACAGAAGAAGTGGATGAGTTAACTCAGGCACCAGTTAGTGCTCCATAGAGGAACTGAAGATGAAATGTACTATTATTTTAGATGAGGGGAAGGAGGTTGTGTTACAATGAAGGCACATAATGTAGGACTTTATGGGGCAGTGAAGGATATTATGGGGCACTTGGTGGATATTAAGAGGCAATGGTGGATATTATGGGGTACTTTGGGGCATCATGGGGTAACGGGACATTATGGGGTAATTAGGTGGGATTGCGAAAGGGGGTACAGTATAGAATGGGGAAGTGTGGTGGGGTGAATTTATGCAGAAAGGTAGTGTGGGGGAGTTATAGAAAGGGGCAGCTTGTAGGTTTAATATGGAGAGGGTCAGTGTGGAGGGATATTTTGGAGAGGAGCAGTGTGGGTGATATTTTGGAGAAAAGCAATGTGGGTGATAATATAGAGGGGGCAGTGTAGGGATATTATAGAGAAGTGCAGTGTGGTTGCTGTTCCTGTGGTGTTTCCTGATAAAGGAGTCTTGAATTCTGAAATGCGTAGAATAATAAAGCCACGTGTACTAATAATTCTGGAATTCTAGTGATTCAGCAGCGCAGAAATTTACCACAATTATCCCAATTTGTATCTAACGCCTGGTCCTTCCTGGACTCGTGGATCTGCTGCAGCGAATCTTTTCAATGCTTCAACTCAGCTACATCTGGTGAGTGCAATCCTATGGATTAGCCTTTCAACCTTGTCAGATAAGACACTATTTGCGCTCTTTCCTTCAACAGTTTTCATAGGATTTCTAAAGCTTGTGACTCCAGTGAACCACAGTGAGAGCCATTATCCACAAATGGTGAAAGCATGGAACAGTGGTGAACCTTCCTAGGAGTGGCTAGCTGATCAAAATTACTCCAATTGCGAAGTGACGACTCATCAAATAAGTCATGAAAGGCCCCACAACAACATCCAAAGAACTGCAGACTTTGCTTGCTTCAGTTGAGGTCAGAGGTTCATCATGACTTCACCATAAAAAAAGACTGGGCAAAAATGGCTTGTATGGCAGAATTCCAAGATGAAAACCACTGCTCATTAGTGTTGAGCGATACCTTCCGATATCGGAAAGTATCGGTATCGGAAAGTATCGGCCGATACCGTCAAAGTATCGGATCTAATCCAATACCGATACCCGATCCCAATGCAAGTCAATGGGACGAAAATATCGGAATTAAAATAAACCCTTTATAAACTTGTAGGTTCATTCTACATGAAGGAAAACAACTAAGAATAATGTAGGATGTATTGGGGGAGGTGGCGGAGACATTAAAGGCACAGAGGTTTAGCCCAATGTAATAGAATAGCAGGATTTTGTTTTGTTTTTTATGACGTTCGGCGTTAGAAAGATTTTGACTATGTTACTTTTTTTTTTAATTTTGTCAGATATTGATGTTTCACTACTTCCACGCCCTTCACCTTCTTTTTTACTTCTTCCACACTTTCTTCTTCATTATCCTCATCATCAGCTTCTTTGACATCAACTTCTTCACCTTATTCATCTTCTTCTTCATCTTCTACCTATTATTTTTTTTGTTACATTGTTCATATTCTTTTTATTTTACAATGATCTTCTTCATATTCAACTTCTTCATCATATTCTTATTTGTGACAGGCATTCCCGTAGTTGTTATCTATAAAAGTTTGAAGATTACACCTTCCGTTCTGCCTGTCACAAAACAGTTACATTTGTCCGCGTTCAGTTTGGCCTGCAGCATCAGGCTTTGTCCAGGGGCACCACGAGGAGGAACGGACTCACCCCCATACACTGCTTAGTCTTCTTCTGCTTATAATTTAGATAATATCTTTTGCTCTGATATTTAGTCTTATGCTTAATGTTCTTCTGCTCTTTGTTCTGCAGCCTCTTGTTCTTCTGCTTCTCGGTCTTCCAGGTCGTCGTCGTCTCCGGGGTCGTCGTCATCGGGGTGGTCTTCAGGGTCATCGTCTCCAGGGTCGTCGTCATCTCAGTGGTTGTCGTCTCTGGTGTCGTCGTCATCTTAGGGGTGGTCTTCCGGGTCGTCGTCTTTAGGGTCTTGAACTTGGAAATGTAGCAGAAGGTACAAGAAGGCTGAGAAAATGCCGAGAAACAGCTGATGGAACTGGAACTCGGATGGCTACCCGAAGGTCCAAGAGCCAATGGAACTACTGAGGACCAGCTGACGCTACTGGAACCCGGTTACTAAGCAGGAGGTACTCGTGCCTGAAAGCACTACCAAGGACCACCTGACATTGGTGGAACTCGGATACCCAGAGGGAGGCACCTAAGCCAAAGGCTCTGCACGGAACCAGCTGACGGTACTGGAACCAGGATGGGGAGCAGAAGGTACAAGAGCAAAAGACACTGCCGAGAACCAGCTGACGGTACTGGAACCCGGATGGGTAGCCGATGGTCCAAGAGCCAATGGAACTACCGAGGACCAGCTGACGTTACTGGAACCCGGTTACTAAGCAGGAGGTACCCATGCCTGAAAGCACTACCAAGGACCACCTGACGTTGGTGGTACTCGGATACCCAGAGGGAGGCACCTAAGCCAAAGGCTCTGCCCAGAACCAGCTAATGGTGCTGGAACCAGGATGGGGACCTATTCAAGCTTGTCTTCCTAGAGCCCCAACTAGCAGTGTTGGAGCAAAGGGTCAGCAGGGGGAGCAGAGTGTAGGCCGAAGCCTGCACTGGAGGCATTTGTAGGTCTGTTGTGTCTGCGTGGCTGTTGCAGGACACGTTGCCGGCTACACAGCAGGGGAACAGCTGGCGGTGCTGAACCCCACTGACACATTGGCTGGTGTTTTTCTCTGTGCAGCTAGCAGTACCGGGCCCCAACTAGCGGTGTTAGAGCCCAGGGTCAGCAGTAGGAGAGGGAGCAGAGTGTAGGCCGAAGCCAAATTGAACCAATTTTAAAGGTAACCTTTAACCCCCCCTCAGGTGTTACAAACTAGAAGAGCCACGCCTTATGCAGCAGTAGTGCCACACAAGTCACAGGTTGCTCTTTTAATTTTGTTCCTTGCACAAGCTGAATGAAACACGTACAACATTTTGGCCCTTATACAGTCAATCTGTCTTGGAGGCGGGAGTTCCCTTTGTAATGAGACGCAGCACAGCTGGCAAAAATACCAACTTGGTGCTGGGCACGGCCTCCTGAGCATCGCATTTTGCTGTACAGGAGTCTGCGTTGTTGCGTTATCCCTTGGCCATGCGCTGCCCGTCTTCTGACATCATTTCATGTCGGCTGGTGCGGTTCGCGATGCCCATGAATCCCAGCCCCGCAGTGTCTTTACAGTGTTTCACACTGTGGGGCTGGGATTCATGGCCTGGCGGAGTACATATGTTCGCCTCTCGCTCGTGTCCTTACACCTGCTACAGACTGTGCGGCGTCAGCTGATCCCTTATCGCATGCCACGGCCATGAAGCCGCACAGTCTGAAGAAGGCGGAAGGAGCTGAGTGACAGCCTGGTGAAGATATGCACTGCTCATGCCCATCAATCACACCCTCGCAGTCCAAATAACTAAGACACCGAGGGGCGTTGTGTGGGTCAGGGTGGCCGCAGAGGCGCAGGCAGCCAAACAATGATGTCAGAAGAAGGGCTGTGCTACCAAGGGGGTTGTTGCGTGTCATTACAAAGGAAAGTCACACCTCAGGGACGTTTTAATGGTCTCAGGGGACACATTGTAGACATGTTCTGTTCCACATGTGCAAGTAGAATAAGTTTATGAGCCACCTTGCACACATGCAGCATTACTGCTGTACAAGGTGGCTGTAAAACATACAAACACCTGGGGGAGGGGGGACAGGTTCCCTTCAATTTCAGTTCTTGTGTCTGCGTGGCTATTGCAGGTCACGATGCCGGCTACACAGCAGGGGAACAGCTGGCGGTGCTGAACCCCACTGACACATTGGCGAGGTGTTTGGCTCTGTGCATCCAGCACATCTGGGCCCCAACTGGCGGTGTTAGAGCCCAGGGTCAGCAGGAGGAGGAGAGGGAGCAGAGTGTAGGCCAAAGCCTGCACTGGCGGCAGCTTTGGGTCTGTTGTGTCTGCGTGGCAGTTGCAGGACACGTTGCCGGCTACACAGCAGGGGAACAGCTGGCGGTGCTGAACCCCACTGACACATTGGCGAGGTGTTTGGCTCTGTGCATCCAGCACATCTGGGCCCCAACTGGCGGTGTTAGAGCCCAGGGTCAGCAGGAGGAGGAGAGGGAGCAGAGTGTAGGCCGAAGACTGCACTGGCGGCAGCTTTGGGTCTGTTGTGTCTGCGTGGCAGTTGCAGGACACTTTGCCGGCTACACAGCAGGGGAACAGCTGGCGGTGCTGAACCCCACTGACACATTGGCGAGGTGTTTTTCTCTGTGCAGCCAGCACTTCCGGACAGCAACTAGCGGTGTTGGAGCCCGGGCTCTGCAGGTGGAGCAGAGTGTAGGCCGCAGCCTGCACTGGAGCAAGTTGAAAGGGAACCTTTAACACCCCCCCAGGCGTTTGTAGCTGAAAGAGCCATCTTGTACAGCACTAATGCTGGAAAAGGTAAACTTAGCTCTTTTAATTATGGTCCTTGCACATGCTGAACCTAACACTTTTGAAATGTGTCCCCTCACACGGTTAAACCGTCCGGTCGGTGGAACTTTCCTTTGTCTGAAGAAGGCGTAGGGAGATGAGTGAGAGGCGGAGGTTCAGATATGCACTGCTAATGTCCATGGATCACAGGTCCGCAGTGGGATTAAATCAGAAGAGACTACGAGGCGGGATCTCGTCCAGCGCGGCCGCACAGGCGCAGCCATCCTGACACCAAATGATGTCAGAAGACGGGCAGCGCTAAGTGTGCCTGGCCAAGGGATAATATAACAGCGCAGACTCCGGGACAGATTCAAACAACGCTGAGGAGGAGGCGCATGGCGCCAAGGGGGTAAGAATGACGGCTGTGCTGCGTCACATGACAAAGGAAAGTTCCACCGACCGGACGGTTTAACCGTGTGAGGGGACACATTTCAAAAGTGTTAGGTTCAGCATGTGCAAGGAGCATGACGAAAAGAGGCACTTTGTCCCTTTGCATCATTACTGCTGCACAAGGTGGCTCCTTCAGTAACAAACGCCTGGGGGGGGGGGACAGGTTCCCTTAAATTTAACTTGTTGTGCCTGCGTGGCGGTCGCAGGACACGTTGCCGTATACACAGCAGGGGAACAGCAGGCATTACTGAACCCCACTAACACATTGGTGAGGTGTTTGGCTCTGTGCGGACAGCACTTCTGGACGGCAACTAGCGGTGTTGGAGCCCAGGGACAGGAAGAGGAGGAGGAGGTGGAGGAGATAGGAGGGATTGCCACACACACAGCTGGGGAACAGCTGATGTTACTGAACCCCAATAACAGAGGAGGGACTGTTGGGACTGTGCGGACAGCACTTCCGGACGGCAACTAGCAGTGTTGGAGCCCAGGGACATGAGGAGGAGGAGGAGGTGGAGGAGATAGGACGGATTGCCACACACAGCTGGGGAACAGCTGACGTTACTGAACCCCAATAACAGAGGAGCGACTGTTGGGACTGTGCGGACAGCACTTCTGGACGGCAACTAGCGGTGTTGGAGCCCAGGGACAGGAGGAGGAGGAGGTGGAGGAGATAGGAGGGATTGCCACACACACAGCTGGGGAACAGCTGACGTTACTGAACCCCAATAACAGAGGAGGGACTGTTGGGACTGTGCGGACAGCACTTCTGGACGGCAACTAGCAGTGTTGGAGCCCAGGGACAGGAGGAGGAGGAGGAGGTGGAGGAGATAGGAGGGATTGCCACACACACAGCTGGGGAACAGCTGACGTTACTGAACCCCAATAACAGAGGAGGGACTGTTGGGACTGTGCGGACAGCACTTCTGGATGGCAACTAGCGGTGTTGGAGCCCAGGGACAGGAGGAGGAGGAGGTGGAGGAGATAGGAGGGATTGCCACACACACAGCTGGGGAACAGCTGACGTTACTGAACCCCAATAACAGAGGAGGGACTGTTGGGATTGTGTGGACAGCACTTCTGGACGGCAACTAGCAGTGTTGGAGCCCAGGGACAGGAGGAGGAGGAGGAGGAGGAGATAGGAGGGATTGCCACACACACAGCTGGGGAACAGCTGACATTACTGAACCCCAATAACAGAGGAGGGACTGTTGGGACTGTGCGGACAGCACTTCTGGACGGCAACTAGCAGTGTTGGAGCCCAGGGACAGGAGGAGGAGGAGGAGGTGGAGGAGATAGGAGGGATTGCCACACACACAGCTGGGGAACAGCTGACGTTACTGAACCCCAATAACAGAGGAGGGACTGTTGGGACTGTGCAGACAGCACTTCTGGACGGCAACTAGCGGTGTTGGAGCCCAGGGACAGGAGGAGGAGGAGGTGGAGGAGATAGGAGGGATTGCCACACACACAGCTGGGGAACAGCTGACGTTACTGAACCCCAATAACAGAGGAGCGACTGTTGGGACTGTGCGGACAGCACTTCTGGACGGCAACTAGCGGTGTTGGAGCCCAGGGACAGCAGGAAAAGCAGAGGAACACAATGTAGGCCGAAGCCTGATTGGAGAAAGTCGAAAGGGAACCTTTAACCCCCCCCCAAGGCGTTTGTAGCTGAAAGAGCCAGCTTGTGCAGCACAAAAGATGCAAAAGGAAAAGGTGGCTCTTTTCATTATGCTCCTTGCAAACACAGAACTAAACACTTATAAAATGTGTCCCCTGAAACCGTGAGACCGTCCCGGAGGTGGGACTTTCCTTCGTAATATGACGCAGCACAGCCGTCATTCTTACCCCCCGGCGCCGTGCCACGGCTCCTCAGCGTTGTTTGATTCCGTCCCGGAGCCTGCGCTGTTATGTTATCCCTTGGCCAGGCACACTTAGCGCTGCCCATCTTCTGACATCATTTGGTGTCAGGCTGGCTGCGCCTGTGCGGACGCGCTGGCCGAGAGCCCGCCTCGCAGTGTCGTCTAATGTAATACCACCGCGGGCCTGGGATCCATGGCCATGCGCAGTGCATATCCTCGCCTCTCACTCCCCTCTCTACGGCTTCTTAAGACTGTGCGGTGTCACGGCCGTGGCATGCTATTAGGGACCAGCTGACACCGCACAGTCTGAAGAAGCCGTAGGGAGATGAGTGAGAGGTGGAGGTTCAGATATGCACTGCGCATGTCCATGGATCTCAGGCCCCCAGTGGGATTAAATCAGAAGACACTGCGAGGCGGGCTCTCGGCCAGCGCGGCCGCACAGGCGCAGCCATCCCGACACCAAATGATGTCAGAAGACGGGCAGCGCTAAGTGTGCCTGGCCAAGGGATAACATAACAGCGCAGGCTCCGGGACGGAATCAAACAACGCTGAGGAGCCGGGGCACGGCGCCAAGGGGGTAGGAATGACGGCTGTGCTGCGTCATATTACGAAGGAAAGTCCCACCTCCGGGACAGTTTTACGGTATCAGTGGACACATTTTATAAGTGTTAGGTTCTGCGTGTGCAAGGAGCTAAACAAAAATAGCTACCTTTTCCTTGTGCAGCATTACTGCTGCACAAGGTGGCTCTTTCAGTAACAAACGCCTTGGGGGGGGGGACAGGTTCCCTTACATTTCAGTTGTTGTGTCAGCGTGGCGGTCGCAGGACACATTGCTGGCTACACAGCTGGGGATCAGCTGACGTTACTGAAACCCAATAACACTGGGTCGTATGTTTTGACTGTGCAGACGGCACTTCTGAGCCTCAACTGGCGGTGTTGGAGCCCAGGAATTTAAGTTCAGGTGGTAGAAAGATGAACACAACAGGAGACCTGGATAACGTAGACAGTGACCTAATTATTTAATCAGGAAGAGGAGTGGCAAATTCCTGCAAGATCCAGGCCTTGTTCATTTTCAGGAAAGTAAGCCGGTCAACGTTATCGGAGGATAGTCGCATGCGACGGTCAGTTAGTACACCACCTGCAGCACTAAAGACACGTTCCGATAATACACTAGCCGCAGGGCAAGCCAGCACCTCCAATGCATACTGGCTTAGCTCTGGCCATGTATCCAGCTTTGAGACCCAAAACTTGAAAGGGGAAGAGCCGTCTGGGAGTACAGCAAGAGGGCAAGACATGTAGTCTGTCACCATCTGACGTAACCGTAGCCTCCTGCTGACTGGAGCCATCTGTGATGGTGTAGACTTTTGTGGCGGGCACAGAAAACTGTGCCACAGTTCGGCCATACTGGTCTTGCCTTGGGCAGAGGCACTGCTTCTGCTCCCTCTTTGTGCAGAGCCTCCACCACTGCCTGGACGCACTGAGCTGCTTTGTAATGCACTAGCAGCACTTCTCTCAGTTGGAATGGAGAAGATGATGGAATTCACCAGTGTGTCTTGGTACTCCCGCATTTTTCGCTCCCGGTTCAATGGTGTGATGAGGCTTTCTACGTTGTCCCGGTAGCGAGGATCGAGGAGGGTGAACACCCAATAATCAGACATGTTGAGAATGTGGGCGATGCGGTGGTCATTTCTCAGGCACTGCAGCATGTAATCAACCATGTGCTGCAGACTGCCAACTGCCCAAGAAACGCTGTCCCCTGCTGGAGGCGTGATCTCTGCCCGCTCGTCATCACCCCACCCTCGCTGTACACACTGAGTACTGGACAATTGTGTAACTCCCTCCTCTGGACGGATGTCTTCCTCCTCCATTGACTCCTCCTCATCCTCCTCACAAAGTGTCCCCTGCCTACGCGTTTGTGAGGAACCACGTGGCACTGACTGTCCAGAAGATGATGGAAATGGTGAATCCTCATCCTCCACCTCTTCCACAACATCATCCCTTAGCGCTTGCAGTGATTTTTCAAGCAGGCAGATAAGGGGGACAGTCATGCTGACTAGTGCATCATCTGCACTCGCCATCCGCGTGGAATAATCGAAGGGACGCAAAACCTGGCAGACGTCCTTCATAGTGGCCCACTCTGTGGTTGTGAAGTCTGAACGGCGCGGAGTGCGACTTCTTTGCGCCTGATGCAGCTGGTACTCCATTACAGCTTGCTGCTGCTCACACAACCGCTCCAACATATGTAACATGGAATTCCACCTGGTAGGTAGGTCACATATGATGCGATGTTCCGGCAGGTGGTGTCGGCGCTGCAGAGCCGCAATGCGCGCTTTTGCCGTGCTGGAACGCCGCAAGTGAGCACACTCTAGGCGGACCTTGTGCAGCAGTGCATCAAGATCCGGATAGTCCCTCAAAAAACTCTGCACGACCAAATTGAGCACATGTGCCAGACATGGGATGTGAGTGAGGTTGCAGAGGCCCAGAGCTGCCACCAGATTTCGGCCATTATCACACACTACCATGCCTGGCTGGAGATTCGCTGGCACAAACCACACATCGCTCTCCTGCTTGATGGCATTCCAGAGCTCCTGCGCTGTGTGGCTTCAATTCCCCAAAGAAATTAATTTCAAGACGGCCTGTTGACGTTTGGCCATGGCTGTGCTCATGTCGGTCGTAACAGGTAAACGTTCATCACGGGTCCATGTGGAGGTGGACTGTGACGGCTCCTGCAGCGATGATTCTGAGGAACTGGTGTAAGAGGAGGAGTCAATGCGTACAGAATGGATTCCTGCAATCCTTGGAGTGGGCAGGACACGTCCTGCGCCACTCGCACGGTCTGTACCCGGCTCAACGACATTAACCCAATGGGCAGTGAGGGAAAGGTATCGCCCCTGTCCATGTTGACTGGTCCACGCATCGGTGGTGAGGTGGACCTTGCTACTGACGGCATTCAGTAGCGCGTGTTTTATGTGTCCCTCCACATGCTTGTGCAGGGCAGGGACGGCTTGCCTGCTGAAGTAAAAGCGGCTGGGCACATTGTACTGTGGGACTGCCAATGACATCAAGTCACGGAAGCTGTCAGTCTCCACCAGCCTGAATGACAGCATTTCCAGTGACAGAAGTTTGGCAATGCCTACCTTTGCCTGACATTGCAATCTCCGTGTGTGGTTCCACCATTACTCCAAAGCAACATGCCCGCTGCCTTGGGGTTATCCTTGATTCCGAGCTTTCATTCACCCCCCACATCCGATCACTGGCTCGCTCTTCTTATTTGCATCTCAAAAACATTTCTAGAATTCGCCCTTTTCTTACTTTCGACTCTGCAAAAACTCTTACTGTTTCTCTTATTCATTCCCGTCTGGACTATTGTAACTCTCTACTAATCGGCCTCCCTCTTACCAAACTCTCCCCGCTCCAATCTGTCCTGAATGCTGCTGCCAGGATCATATTCCTCACCAACCGTTACACCGATGCCTCTACCTTGTGCCAGTCATTACACTGGCTACCCATCCACTCCAGAATCCAGTACAAAACTACTACCCTCATCCACAAAGCACTCCATGGCTCAGCACCACCCTACATCTCCTCTCTGGTCTCAGTCTACCACCCTACCCGTGCCCTCCGCTCCGCTAATGACCTCAGGTTAGCATCCTCAATAATCAGAACCTCCCACTCCCGTCTCCAAGACTTTACACGTGCTGCGCCAATTCTTTGGAATGCACTACCTAGGTTAATATGATTAATCCCCAATCCCCACAGTTTTAAGCGTGCCCTAAAAACGCATTTGTTCAGACTGGCCTACCGCCTCAACGCATTAACCTAACTATCCCTGTGTGGCCTATTAAAAATAGAAAAAAAAACAAAACACATAATCAGGTTCCTCGCATCGTGTTCTCATACACTTTATGCAGTTAATAGCACTCTGTGTCTGTACTGCTACATACTTAGGCAGTTAACTGGTTCATGCAGCTATACATGAACACCCGAGCCTTACACTATGGCTGGTCCAAATAACTAAAGCAATTGTTACCATCCACCTCTCGTGTCTCCCCTTTTCCTCATAGTTTGTAAGCTTGCGAGCAGGGCCCTCATTCCTCCTGGTATCTATTTTGAACTGTGATTTCTGTTATGCTGTAATGTCTATTGTCTGTACAAGTCCCCTCTATAAGTTGTAAAGCGCTGCGGAATATGTTGGCGCTATATAAATAAAAATTATTATTATTATTATTATAATGCCTGCAGTCAGAGCCTGTGCTCGTGGGTGGTTTGACGAGAAAGGCCGCCTTTTCTCCCATGCCTGTACTACCGATGGCTGTAGACTGGGCTGGGAGTGTGTGGATGACTGGGAAAGTGGTGCTGCGGGTGGAATTACAGCGGGTCTCTGGACAACAAGGCCAGAGGTTCTTCCACGGCGATCCTGGGAGGAAGTCGAACCAGCTGCATGTGAGCTGGAGGAAGAGGCAACACGAGCTGAAGAGGTGGCAGCTGCCGCTGTTGGTTGGCCTAGCTCTTCAGTGTGTTTTTCTAACTCCGCCGCGTGCCTGGTGCGCACATGTTTCCACATGTTGGAGGTATTGAGGTTGCTGACATTTCGACCTCTTTTGACTTTGTGATGACACACTTTGCATTTGACATAGCAAATGTCATCTGCAACTGTGTCAAAAAAGGACCAGGCACTGAAAATCTTGGGAGCGCCCTTTTTGGCTTTTGGAAGAGACATGCTCCTAACGGGTGCCAAAGCGGAGGCTGCAGGATCCGCAGTCTTCCCCCTCCCTCTCCCTCTTTGGGCTGTACGGGGAATCTCTTCCTCAGAGCTGCTCCCACCACCTTCCTGTCCCTCATGCCAAGATGGGTCAAGGACCTCATCATCTACACTACCCTCTGCCCCCAACTGCTCCTCCTGGGTAGTCTCAGCAGCAGAGCACGCACCAGTAAGTGGCACCTGAGTGTCATCATCAGCTGATGCGGCCTGCGATGTGGTGACCGGAGGCACTGGCCCACCCGCCTCTTCAGAGGAAGAGAGAAAAAGCTGTTGGGCATCACTGCACCCTG
This sequence comes from Ranitomeya variabilis, assembly GCF_051348905.1. Taxonomy (NCBI): domain Eukaryota; kingdom Metazoa; phylum Chordata; class Amphibia; order Anura; family Dendrobatidae; genus Ranitomeya; species Ranitomeya variabilis. Next base: position 1,017,952,369 of record NC_135232.1, on the reverse strand, counting down.
CCTCTTCTTCCATTTCTCCAATGCTGCTTGGCTGGCCCCCTGTTTCCAAGCCAAGAGATTCAGAGAACAGAAGTAGAGACGGCTCCTGTCCTGGGCTCTCTGTCTGCCTGGGCAATTTGGCAGGTGGTGAAGAGACAGATGGCTGCTCTCCAGTGCTCTGTGCCGGAGAGGATGTGGCACTAATTGAAGTTGATGCATTAGCTGCCATCCATCCGACAACGGCTTCAATTTGGTCTTCACGCAGCAGCGGTGTACGGCGCTCTGCGACAAAGCTGCGCATGAATGACTGTTCCCTGGTGAAAGTGCGTGCTGATGAGTCACCGGTGCCCGCAGCAGGCACAGAATCCCCACGTCCCCTCCCTGCTCCGCGCCCATGCCCTCGTGCCTTACTCACTGCCTTCTTCATCTTGGTTGACTGATAAAGATAAGCAGAAAAGTACTAACGGCTTTGTGTGCTTATTCCTGAACAACTCCTAACAGGTATAAGAAACACTAATTTTCTAAAGTGTGGACTAGACTTTAATATGAGCTAATGTGGCCTACACAAATGTAAAGTGGTGTCACTGGTGTGTTTGGTGAACTTTATTATTTATTTATTTTTTTGGGGCTGAACTGACAACAGAGAGAGCTGCAGTCACACGGAGACCGTGCAGACAGCCGTAAACGGCGCTGCAAGGCCCAAAAACCCTCTTCTACGTTATCCTATGTAGTGTTTTTCCACAAATTAGCTGGAGACGGGTGGAAAGACACTAATAGGATTTTTTTGAAAAAATTAGCAGCAGACTACACTACTTGGAAAAAAAAAAAAAAGAACAGTATGAGGCAATGAACCACCCTCCCTGAACTGAACACAACCAGCTATGGATGGCCTATGTGGCTGCACTCAGACTAGAGAGTGGGCTGCACTCACACACACACACACACAGACCTTGCAGATCGCTGTGAAAACAGCGCTACAAGGCAAAAGCAAGGTGAATAGTAGGTGAACACAGCGGTTGCTAAATTAGCCTTGGAAAAGCACAAAGAAGCAAATCGCTATCTCTAAACTGGCCCTCAGTCAGCAAACAGCGTCCTGTCACTAACTGAATTCACAGCAGAGTGAGCGCAAAATGGCGCCAGCGACTTTTAAACTGCATCATGACATCATTTCAGCAGCCAATCACAGCCTTGCCAGTAGTTTCAGGCCCTCCATGCTGAACAGGATGTGCCCACACTTGGAATCAGTCTCATTGGCTGATTTCGTACAAAGTTGTGCAGTTTGAATCCTGGGAACTTCCGATTCCGGTATCCGATACGCGGCAAGTATCGGATCTCGGTATCAGAATTCCGATACCGCTAAGTATCGGCCGATACCCGATACTTGCGGTATCGGAATGCTCAACAATACTGCTCATACATAAGAGCATAAAGACTCATCTCAATTTGGCTAGAAAAAAATCTTGAAGATCCCCAAGACTTTTTGGGGAATACTCTGTGGCTAGGCAAAAGTTGAACTTTTTGGAAAGTTTACATCTGGCATAGAAGTAAATTCCTTTCAGAAAAGGAACATCATGCCATCAGTAAAATATGATGGTAAATGGAACCATGAATTCTGCTGTCTACCAAAAAAATCCTGAAGGAGAATTTCTGGACATTTGTGACCTAAAACTCAAGCATACTTGGGTTATGCAGCAAGACAATGATCCAAAACACACCAACAAATCCACCTCTGAATGGCTGAAGAAAACCTAGATTAAGACTTTGGAGCAGCCTATTCAAAGTCATGTCCTTAATCTGATTGAGATGCTGTGGCATGACTTTTAAGGCAGTTCATGTTTGGAAACAATCCTATGTGAATGAATTATAACAATTCTGCAAAGATGAGTCTGCCAAAATCCATCCAGAGCATTGTAAAAGACTCATTGCCAGTAACCGCAAACGCTTGATTGCAGCTATTGCTCCTAAGGGTGGCCCAATCAGTTATTAGGCTTAGTGGGCATTCACTTTTTCACACTTTTTCCCTGTTGGTTTGGATTTATTTTTTCCTTAATAATAAAGACCTTCATTTAAAAACTGCTTTTTCTATTTACTTGTGTTATCTTTTTCTAATATTTAAATTTGTTTCGTGATCTGAAACCTTTAAGTGTGATAAACATGCAAAAGAATAGGAAATCAGAAGGGGGCAAACACTTTTTCACACCAATTTATGAATTATGACAGAGGTTTGGGATTCTAATTTTAAGGTATTTAAAGCATCAATCTTGATATTCTGTGCTATGGATCTTTTTTTTTTATTTCACTACTTCATTATTACACACGTGGTCAAAATTGTTGGTATCACTCATTTAATGACAGAAAAACCCAAAATGGTCACAGGAATAGCTAGACTCTGACAAAAGTAATAATAAATAAAAGATCTATGAAAATGAACAAATTAAAGTCAGACATTGCTTTTCAACCATGCTTCCACAGAATTAAAAAAAAAATAAAACTCATGAAATAGGCTTGGACAGAAATGCTTGTACCCCTAAAAATAATGTGACAAAAGGGACATGTTAAATCAATGTGTGTCCCCTAACTAGCATCACAAGTCTCTACAATCTTGTAATCAATGAGTGGCCTGTATATAGGTCTACAGATTTTCACTGTGCAGTTTAGTGACATGGTATGTATCACACTCAACATGGACCAGAGGAAGCGAAGTAAAGTGTTGTCTCAGGACATTAGAAAGAAAATTATAGACAAATATGTTAACGGTAAAAGTTATAAGACCATCTCCAAGCAGCTTGATGTTCCTGTGACTACAGCTGCACATATTATTCAGAAATTTAAGATCCATGAAACTGTAGTCAACCTCCCTGGACGTGTCCGCAGGAGGACAATTGATGACAAATCAAAGAGATGGATAATATGAATGGTAACAAAAGAACCCAGAAAAACTTCTAAACAGATTAAAGGTGAACTTCAAGCTCAAGGAACATTAGTGTCAGATCGCTCCATCCATCGTTGTATAAGCCAAAGTTGACTTCATGGGAGACGACCAAGGAGGACACCATTGTTGAAAAAAAGTCATAAAAAGCCAGACTGGAATTTGCCAAACTACATGTTGACAAGTCACAAAGCTTCTGGGAGAATGTCCTATCCACAAATGAGGGAAAAATTGAACATTTTGGCAAGGCACATCAGCTCTATGTTCACAAAAGGAAAAATTAAGCATATCAAGAAAAGAACACTGTCCCTACTGTTAAACATAGAGGAGGCTCTGTTATGTTCTGGGGCTGCTTTGCTGCTTCTGGCACAGGGTGTCTAGAATCTGTGCAGGGTACAACAAAATCTCAAGACTATAAATTGATTCTAGAGAGAAAAGTGCTGCCCAGTGTAAGAAAGCTTAGTCTCAGTCGCAGGTCATGGGTCTTGCAACAGGATAATGACCAAAAGCACACAGCTAAAAACACCCAAGAATGGCTAAGATGAAAACATTGGACTATTCTGAAGTGGCCTTCTATGAGCCCTGACCTAAATCCTATTGAGCATCTTTGGAAAGAGCTGAAACATGCTGTCTGGAAAAGGCAACCTACAAACACGAGACAACTGGAGCAGTTTGCTCTTGAGGAGTGGGCCAAAATACCTGTTGAGAGGTATTTTGGCCCAATGACAGTTACAGCAATAGTTTGATTGCAGTGATTGCCTCAAAAGGTTGTGCAACAAAATATTAAGTTAAAGGTACCATCATTTCTGTCCAGGCTTATTTTATGAGTATTATTTTTTTATTCTGTGGAAGCATGGTTGAAAAGCAATGTCTGACTTTCATTTGTTCATTTTCATAGATTTTTTATTTATTAATTTTGTCAGATTCAAGTTATTTCTGTGACCATTGTGGGTTTTCCTGTAATTAAACAAGGGGTACCAACAATTTTGACCACGTGTGTACACTCTTTATAGATTTCTCATTTTTTCTTATAATTGCTACTTTCTCAAAGTTATTCTTTTTTGTCAACACTATCCCTTTTAGTAGAGTTAAACTGGAGTGCAGATAGGGCAACTATTTTATGTCAATTCAGTATTGATTCTGAAAAAACCTTATGTCTGACAATGTTATGAGTTATTGTGGCAATGTGATGTGTAATAAAATAATCCTGTGATATGAAGTGTAGGAGAATTTGGGGGACCATTTATCATAGTCTTTTTGTCAAAAAACTGTCATAAAACAGGTTGAAAAGGCCCAATTTTTCATGTAGGAGGAGTTGCACAAAAAATTTGCTAGTTTGGCAGCTCTGTCAAAATTGATGGAGCTAGGGCAAAGCTGGGGCTGGATGAGGCATGGCTATGACCACCCATCATCGTGAAAAAAGTACCAACATTTCTTATGCCAAAAATGCTATTCCAGTCTCTGAAGAGTAGCATTTCTGGTGAGCACAAGGAAGCGCAACCCACTGACCATATGTCTCGTTATGATTTCACGCATTTTGCTCTAGCAAGGCTTTTGTTAAGACTGGTGTATGCAATGTCGTTCACAACAATGAACGGCACAATTGTATGCAATGAATCGGCACAATTGTGACTATTTTTATGGGCCTTGTAACTGACTTTTTGTTAAGTGCTGTGGTTCCTGCATTTTGAAGTCAAAGTGGCTATTTCTGTCTAGAAGTCACTTCATTGCGCTATTTTATGAGACTCTATAACAGGTTTAGATAACTACATGGTATGTACTGAATGTATGTGTGTGGACAGTGTATTATTGGTGCCATTTTAAGCAATGTTTCTTTTATATTTTAAAATGTTTAATTGATCTACATTATGGTGTAGTCAGACGTTAGTATAAATTAGACCGAGATCGAACCATAATGCTCAGACTGGCCACAGCTCTCCCAACCTGAACATGACAGCTGCAAAGTAATATATGATGCTGTCAGGCATGGGTCAGTAGAGCCTTTGGTTAGTCTGTGTACTGCGTTCCAGTCTCAGTCTGATTTATATGGGCGTTTGACTGATCCTTTACGTGAACCAATCTTTTTGGACACACCTTTCAATAATTAACTTTTACGGTTTTCATTCAGTCCCATTACCACGGATATATAAAATCCATTTCATAGGCATACAGGTTACCTTTACTAACATTTGTGAAAGAATAGGTTTTCTACTGAGCTATATGAATATGAATTTGGTAATGAAAGTCGAGGTTCACATAAAAAATTGTCCAAATTTCATCGTGAAAAGAAACAGATGATTTTTCATGTGTATTGTGATTTTTGTGCAATCCCAACAGCATCCCTACACATCAGTTTCTACACATTAGCAGCTATTAAAATTTACAAGAATAAATAAAGTTTCCTAAACTGAAGAATCGTGATGTATGCATAAAAATCATATAAGGTTAATTCATATGGAATCCTTTCCTTTTTACACACCCATAGACTTGAATAAGTGAATTTCATCCTAAACATAGAATATAGAAAACAATAATGCTTTCTGCATGGTCCGTTTAAAAAAACAAAAATGGAAATCCAAACACATTGGATAAAAGTGTTATCAGTTATAAAAAATAAGCTTATGAATTTTTTCCATCTCAAATTGACCCTGATCAATAGTGAGTGGTGATATTGAAGAGATAATGCAACTTTGCCATGAAGTGGAGACTAGGGTTGAGCGAAACGGGTCGATCATTTTCAAAAGTCGCCGACTTTTGGCTAAGTCGGCGTCTCATGAAACCCGATCCGACCCCTGTGCTTGTCGGCCATGCGGTACGCGACTTTCGCGCCAAAGTCGCGTTTCAATGACGCGAAAAGCGCCATTTCTCAGCCAATGAAGGTGAACGCAGAGTGTGGGCAGCGTGATGACATAGATCCTGGTCCCCACCATCTTAGAGAAGGGCATTGCAGTGATTGGCTTGCTGTCTGCGGCGTCACAGGGGCTATAAAGGGGCGTTCCCGCCGACCGCCATCTTACTGCTGCTGATCTGAGCTTAGGGACAGGTTGCTGCCGCTTCATCAGAAGCAGGGAGAGCGTTAGGCAGGGTCCACTAACCACCAAACCGCTTGTGCTGCAGCGATTTCCACTGTCCAACACCACCTTCGGTGTGCAGGAACAGTGGAAGCTATTTTTTTTTTTTTTTCCCCTCAGCGCTGTAGCTCATTGGGCTGCCCTAGAAGGCTCCGTGATAGCTGTATTGCTGTGTGTACGCCACTGTGGAAACCAACTGCTTTTTTCAAAGCACATATCCTCTTGTTCCTTCCTTTCTGCACAGCTATCTTTTTTGTTTGTCCACACTTTTTATTTAATTTGTGCATCAGTCCACTCCTATTGCTGCCTGCCATACCTGGCTTACATTACTGCAGGGAGATAGTAATTGTAGGACAGTTTTTTTTTTTTTTTTGTTTTTTTTTTGTGGGAGATTAAGATTGGCATTTCTGCTACAGTGCCATCCCTGTGTGTGCCATCTCTCACTGAGTGGGCCATAGAAAGCCTATTTATTTTTTCCGTGATTTGTGTTCTAAAATCTACCTCAACACAGAAACACTACATCAATCAGTGGGAGAAAAATATTGGCCTCAGTCAGGGCTTGTGTGCCACTGCTGTGTGTGCGCTATCTCTCATTCAGTGGGCTATAGCAAGCCTATATTTTTTTTTTTTTTTTTTTTTTAATATTATTTGGTTTCAAAAGTCTCCCTGAAAAAAAAAAAAAACCTAAAAAAACAGTGGGAGAGTAATATTGCCCTTTCAGCTTGTGTGCCAGTCTTGACTCCTGGGTGTGCCACCTCTCTCCCTCTCATTCAGTGGGCCATAGAAAGCCTATTTATTTTTTTTTTTAAATATTATTGGGTTTCTAAAGTCTCCCTGAAAAAACAAAAAATACATAAAAAAACAGTGGGAGAGTAATATTGCCCTTTCAGCTTGTGTGCCAGTCTTGACTCCTGGGTGTGCCACCTCTCTCCCTTTCATTCAGTGGGCCATAGAAAGCCTATTTTTTTTTTTTTTTTAATATTATTTGGTTTCTAATTCTCCCTGAAAAAAAAAAAAAAACCTAAAAAAACAGTGGGAGAGTAATATTGCCCTTTCAGCTTGTGTGCCAGTCTTGACTCCTGGGTGTGTCACCTCTCTCCCTCTCATTCAGTGGGCCATAGAAAGCCTATTTATTTTTTTTTTTAAATATTATTGGGTTTCTAAAGTCTCCCTGAAAAAACAAAAAATACATAAAAAAACAGTGGGAGAGTAATATTGCCCTTTCAGCTTGTGTGCCAGTCTTGACTCCTGGGTGTGCCACCTCTCTCCCTCTCATTCAGTGGGCCATAGAAAGCCTTTTTTTTTTTTGGTTTTTTTAATATTATTTGGTTTCTAAAGTCTCCCTGAAAAAAACAAAAAAAACATAAAAAACAGTGGGAGAGTAATATTGCCCTTTCAGCTTGTGCGCCAGTCTTGACTCCTGGTTGTGCCACCTCTCTCTCTCTAATTGTGGGCCATAGAAAGCCTTTTTTTTTTTTTTTTTTAATATTATTTGGTTTCTAAAGTCTCCCTGAGAAAAAAAAATAAATAAATTAGGTGGGAGATTAATATTGACATTAGTGCTTGAGTGACAGTCCTGCGTGTGTGTCATCTCTGTGATTTTGTGCCACAGAAAACAGAGTGTGTAACATTGTGCCTGATTTTCCTTGTGGTCTCACCAACCTGTTAAGGGATATTGAAATCATACTGAAGTTATAGCTCACCGTGTAAGTTGTTTGATAGCAACAAATAAAGTTACTTTGGTTAAGATTTTAAAACAATGAGGAAGTCTGGTGCAAGAGGTCGTCGTGGGCGTTCATTGTCAGCTGGTAATGATGGTAGTGGTAGTGGAGCATCAGGTGGTCGTGGGGATAAAAATATTCCACCTAAGTCTGGAGCTGTGGAGCCAGTTTCGTCGTCAGGCTACACAAGGCCTCGAACGCTCTCTTTTCTGGGAGTAGGAAAACCGCTTTTAAAGGCGGAGCAGCAACAGCAAGTTTTGGCTTACATTGCAGACTCAGCCTCTAGCTCTTTTGCCTCCTCTTCCGAAACTGGTAAATGTAAAAGCAGCGCGTCGCTTGTGGATGTTCACGGTCAGGGACAAGTCGCTTCCTTGTCCTCCTCAGCAAAAACTACAACAAGAGAGAAGGATGCAGCAGGCGACACAACGGGTCACTCCATGGAGCTCTTTACACATACCGTCCCTGGCTTAGAAAGTGAAACATTTAACAGGCCATGCCCATTACAAGTATATTCTGACATGGAGTGCACTGATGCACAGCCACAGCCAGAGTACTATGCTGCTCCTTTGACTCAGACCACCACATTGCCCTCTCAGGGTACAGATCCACAATCAGACCCTGATGAGACTATGTTGCCCCGCCACGAACGCTATACCACCGACCGACACAGTGACACAGACGAAGTTGCACACGAGCTCGAAGAGGAGGTAATAGATGACCCAGTTATTGACCCCGATTGGCAGCCATTGGGGGAACAGGGTGCAGGCGGCAGTAGTTCAGAAGCGGAGGTGGAGGAGGGGCCGCAGCAGGCATCAACATCGCAACAGGTTCCATCTGCCGGGCCCGTATCTGGACCAAAACGCGTGTCAAAGCCAAAACCTGTTGGAGCACAGCGTTGCCATCCGGTTAAAGCTCAGTCTGCAATCCCTGAAAAGGGATCAGAGTCTAGGAAGAGTGCAGTCTGGCATTTTTTTAAACAACATCCAACTGATCAGCGCAAAGTCATCTGTCAAAAATGTTCAACTAGCTTAAGCAGAGGTCAGAATCTGAAAAGTCTAAATACTAGTTGCATGCATAGACACTTAATCACCATGCATTCTCAAGCCTGGACTAACTACCAAACGTCCCTCAAGGTTGTAGCACCCTCGGCCAATGAAGCTAGTCAGCAACGCAACATCCCTTCCGTCACTGTAAGGCCACCATTTTCCGCACCACCGGCAGTATCTGTGCAGGTTTCTTTGCCAGCCAAAAGCAGTCAGGGTCAGGGAATCACCAGTTTTGTAGGAGGAAATATTGCATGTAGGGCACCGGCGGAAACAATACCGTCTCCAACCGTCTCTCAGTCTGCCATGTCCACCGGCACACCCGAAAGTTCCACGATCTACAGCTCTCCAGTCCAGCTCACCCTACATGAGACTCTGGTTAGAAAAAGGAAGTACTTATCCTCGCATCCGCGTACACAGGGTTTTAACGCCCACATAGCTAGACTAATCTCGTTAGAGATGATGCCCTACCGGTTAGTTGAAAGCGAAGCTTTCAAAGCCCTGATGGAGTACGCTGAACCACGATACGAGCTACCCAGTCGACACTTTTTTTCCAGAAAAGCCATCCCAGCCCTGCACCAGCATGTTAAACAGCGCATCGTCCATGCACTCAGGCAATCTGTGAGTACAAAGGTGCACCTGACTACAGATGCATGGACCAGTAGGCATGGCCAGGGACGTTATGTGTCCATCACGGCACACTGGGTGAATGTGGTGGATGCAGGGTCCACAGGCGACATCAATTTAGGGACAGTTGTGCCTAGCCCACGGTCTAGGAAACAGTTGGCTGTAGGCGTTCGCACCCCCTCCTCCTCCTCCTCGTCCTCCTGCAGAAGCTACAGCTCTTCCACAGAACGCAGTCGGCCAACCACTCCATCGGCAGATGACACTGTTGCACACCAGTTGTCCCATTATGGGCCAGCTACTGCCAAGCGTCAGCAGGCTGTATTGGCTATGAAGTGTTTGGGCGACAACAGACACACCGCGGAAGTTCTGTCCGAGTTCTTGCAACAAGAAACGCAGTCGTGGCTGGGCACAGTAGATCTTGAGGCAGGCAAGGTAGTGAGTGATAACGGAAGGAATTTCATGGCTGCCATCTCCCTTTCCCAACTGAAACACATTCCTTGCCTGGCTCACACCTTAAACCTGGTGGTGCAGTGCTTATTGAAAACTTATCCTGGGTTCTCCGACCTGCTCCTCAAAGTGCGTGCACTTTGCTCACATATCCGACGTTCGCCTGTACACGCCAGCCGTATGCAGACCTATCAGCGGTCTTTGAACCTTCCCCAGCATCGCCTAATCATAGACGTTGCAACAAGGTGGAACTCAACACTGCACATGCTTCAGAGACTGTGCGAACAGAGGCGTGCTGTTATTTATTTGTGGGAGGATACACGGGCAGGCAGTAGGATGGCAGACATGGAGTTGTCAGGTGTGCAGTGGTCGAAGATACAAGACATGTGTCAAGTCCTTCAGTGTTTTGAGGAATGCACACGGCTGGTTAGTGCAGACAACGCCGTAATAAGCATGAGCATCCCCCTAATGCGTCTGCTGATGCAAAGTTTGACGCACATAAAGGAGCAGGCGTCTGCACCAGAGGAAGAGGGAAGCCTTGATGACAGTCAGCCATTGTCTGGTCAGGGCAGTGTACAGGACGAGGTAGCGGGCGAAGAGGAGGTGGAGGACGAGGAGGATGATGGGGATGAGTATATTTTTAATGCGGAAACTTTCACGGGGGCACAGGAAATTGGTTGCGTGTCACGGCCGGGTTCTGGTTTTTTGAGGGACACAAGTGACGTAGATTTGCCTGCAACTGCCCCTCAACCAATCACAACCGGAGATTTGACAAGTGGAACTTTGGCCCACATGGCGGATTATGCCTTACGTATCCTACAAAGGGACACACGCATTACGAAAATGATGAACGATGACGATTACTGGTTGGCCTGCCTCCTTGATCCACGCTATAAAGGCAAATTGCAAAATATTATGCCACATGAGAACTTGGAACTAATATTAGCAACCAAACAATCAACTCTTGTTGACCGTTTGCTTCAGGCATTCCCAGCACACAGCGCACGTGATCGTTCTCACACGAGCTCCAGGGGGCAGCAGACTAGGAGTGTTAGGGGTGCACACATCAGAAGTGGCGTTGGACAGAGGGGTTTTCTGACCAGGTTGTGGAGTGATTTTGCTATGACCGCAGACAGGACAGGTACTGCTGCATCAATTGAAAGTGACAGGAGACAACATTTGTCCAGTATGGTTACTAACTATTTTTCATCCCTTATCGATGTTCTCCCTCAACCGTCATTCCCATTTGATTACTGGGCCTCCAAATTAGACACCTGGCCAGAATTGGCAGAATATGCATTGCAGGAGCTTGCTTGCCCGGCAGCAAGTGTCCTATCAGAAAGAGTATTCAGTGCTGCAGGGTCAATATTAACCGAAAAAAGGACTCGTCTGGCTACCCAAAATGTTGACGATCTAACATTCATTAAAATGAACCACAACTGGATTTCAAAATCTTTTGCCCCACCTTGCCCGGCCGACACCTAGCTTTCCTATGAAAAGCTCTTGCCTGTGAATTACTTTTCTAATGTCTAATTTGCTGCTGCAGATTGTACAGCATACGACATGTTTACACCTCCCTAAATGGCCAAACTCCCCACACGGGGCCGTGGTATCGCGACTTGGCGCAAGCACCCGTGAGACTGCTGTTTGTCTGAAGAGGTGGGTGTGCTCGCTTTTGGTTGACGGCATTGCTACTGGGTCCCTCATAGTACAATGTAGTGTCTCTGGCGGTGGTGGTGCGCACCCAACGTCAGACACACCGTTGTAACATGAGTGGCCCTGGGGCGGTCCCGCCGGCCTCAAGAGAGTTCCCCCCTACCCCAGCTCAAACTGGGCTCTACTACGTGCAAAATTATGTCGCACAGCTCCACCAATCTTTAGTCTATTCGCTGACATCATTCAATGTCTGGCACTGACAATACAAATTTGTAGACATCTATGATGCAACTTAAAGTAGTCTGTGTCTGTGTCCTATATTGGCACCATTAAATAGTTACTGCCAAATTACTATGTCAGAAACACAGCAGATGAGCCCACCCCTGTACCTAAGTATGCCATCTTTTTTTTTGTTTTGGTTGTTTTGCGAGACATTAACATCTATTTATATTTTGGGAGTACTGGGACAGACACTCCTTGCACTACTCCTCCACTCAGCACCAAGCTGCCTGCCCGTGTATCCATGTAACCGCTGTAAAACTGCCATGAGCCTATTGTTTGTTATTTTAGGCCTTTGATAGCCTGTCTGCGGTCCCTACTCCTCCACTGACCACCAAGCTGCCTGCCCGTGTATCCATGTAACCGCTGTAAAACTGCCATGAGCCTATTGTTTGTTATTTTAGGCCTTTGAAGCCTTTCTGCGCTCCCTCCTTCCACTAGTCCTCCACTGACCAGACCACTGCTGCCCGTGTACCCCTGGAACCAATTTTAAAGTGCCTACAGCCAGCCCATTTTATTGTGTTAGGCCTTCGAAGCCTGTCTGCGGTCCCTCCTTCCACTAGGCCTCCACTGACCAGACCACTGCTGCCCGTGTACCCCTGGAACCAATTTTAAAGTGCCTACAGCCAGCCCATTTTATTGTGTTAGGCCTTCGAAGCCTGTCTGCGGTCCATACTTTAAATACTCCTCCACTCACCACCAAGCTGCCTGCCCGTGTATCCATGTAACCGCTGTAAAACTGCCATGAGCCTATTGTTTGTTATTTTAGGCCTTTGATAGCCTGTCTGCGGTCCCTACTCCTCCACTGACCACCAAGCTGCCTGCCCGTGTATCCATGTAACCGCTGTAAAACTGCCATGAGCCTATTGTTTGTTATTTTAGGCCTTTGAAGCCTTTCTGCGCTCCCTCCTTCCACTAGTCCTCCACTGACCAGACCACTGCTGCCCGTGTACCCCTGGAACCAATTTTAAAGTGCCTACAGCCAGCCCATTTTATTGTGTTAGGCCTTCGAAGCCTGTCTGCGGTCCCTCCTTCCACTAGGCCTCCACTGACCAGACCACTGCTGCCCGTGTACCCCTGGAACCAATTTTAAAGTGCCTACAGCCAGCCCATTTTATTGTGTTAGGCCTTCGAAGCCTGTCTGCGGTCCATACTTTAAATACTCCTCCACTCACCACCAAGCTGCCTGCCCGTGTATCCATGTAACCGCTGTAAAACTGCCATGAGCCTATTGTTTGTTATGTTAGGCCTTTGATAGCCTGTCTGCGGTCCTTACTTGCAATACTCCTCCACTGACCACAATGCTGCCTGGAGTGCCTGCCTGTGTATCCATGTAACCGATGTAAAACTGCCATGACTGCCTACTGTTTGTTATTTTAGGCCTTTGATAGCCTGTCTGCGGCCCCTACTTGCAATACTCCTCCACTGAGCACAATGCTGCCTGGAGTGCCTGCCTGTGTATCCATGTAACCGATGTAAAACTGCCATGACTGCCTACTGTTTGTTATTTTAGGCCTTTGATAGCCTGTCTGCAGCCCCTACTTGCAATACTCCTCCACTGACCACACCAATGCTGCCCGTGTACCCCTGGAACCTATTTAAAAGTTCATAGAGCCTAGTTATATATTTTATTTACTATTAATAAGGCCATGATGGACTACGCTGTACCACGCTACAAGCTAACCAGTCGACACTTCTTTTGCGAGAAAAGCCATCCCAACCCTCCACCAGCATGTAGAAGACCGCATTGTCCATGCACTCTGGCAATCTGTGAGTACAAAGGTGCACCTGACAACAGACGCATGGACCTGTAGGCATGGCCACGGAAGATTACGTGTCCATTACGGCGCAATGGGTTAATGTGGTGGATGCATGGTCCACAGGGGACAGCCTACTAAGTCTGTCTGCAGTCCCTAATTCAAATTGTCCTCCACTGTCTAAATCGGAACTTCCACCTTCTGGCTTTCGGCCTATAGTATCAGAAATTAAACTGCATTTGGCCTTCAACTTTGGTTAGGGCCTACTAACGGCTTCTGCCCCTCCCTGGTGTTGCCCTCAACTAAATAAAGCTGAGCTTCAACCTTCCGGCTCTCATTATGTGGTTTTAAAAAAAAAAATGGTGGTTAGGGCCTACTAACGGCTTCTGCCCCTCCCTGGTGTTGTCCTCAACTAAATAAAGCTGAGCTTCAACCTTCCGGCTCTCATTATGTGGTTTAAAAAAAAAAAATGGTGGTTAGGGCCTACTAACGGCTTCTGCCCCTCCCTGGTGTTGTCCTCAACTAAATAAAGCTGAGCTTCAACCTTCCGGCTCTCATTAAGTGGTTTTAAAAAAAAAAAAAATGGTGGTTAGGGCCTACTAACGGCTTCTGCCCCTCCCTGGTGTTGTCCTCAACTAAATAAAGCTGAGCTTCAACCTTCCGGCTCTCATTATGTGGTTTTAAAAAAAAAAATGGTGGTTAGGGCCTACTAACGGCTTCTGCCCCTCCCTGGTGTTGTCCTCAACTAAATAAAGCTGAGCTTCAACCTTCCGGCTCTCATTAAGTGGTTTTTAAAAAAAAATGGTGGTTAGGGCCTACTAACGGCTTCTGCCCCTCCCTGGTGTTGTCCTCAACTAAATAAAGCTGAGCTTCAACCTTCCGGCTCTCATTAAGTGGTTTTAAAAAAAAAAAAATTGGTGGTTAGGGCCTACTAACGGCTTCTGCCCCTCCCTGGTGTTGTCCTCAACTAAATAAAGCTGAGCTTCAACCTTCCGGCTCTCATTATGTGGTTTAAAAAAAAAAAATGGTGGTTAGGGCCTACTAACGGCTTCTGCCCCTCCCTGGTGTTGTCCTCAACTAAATAAAGCTGAGCTTCAACCTTCCGGCTCTCATTAAGTGGTTTTAAAAAAAAAATGGTGGTTAGGGCCTACTAACGGCTTCTGCCCCTCCCTGGTGTTGTCCTCAACTAAATAAAGCTGAGCTTCAACCTTCCGGCTCTCATTAAGTGGTTTTAAAAAAAAAATGGTGGTTAGGGCCTACTAACGGCTTCTGCCCCTCCCTGGTGTTGTCCTCAACTAAATAAAGCTGAGCTTCAACCTTCCGGCTCTCATTATGTGGTTTTAAAAAAAAAAAAAATGGTGGTTAGGGCCTACTAACGGCTTCTGCCCCTCCCTGGTGTTGTCCTCAACTAAATAAAGCTGAGCTTCAACCTTCCGGCTCTCATTAAGTGGTTTTAAAAAAAAAATGGTGGTTAGGGCCTACTAACGGCTTCTGCCCCTCCCTGGTGTTGTCCTCAACTAAATAAAGCTGAGCTTCAACCTTCCGGCTCTCATTATGTGGTTTTAAAAAAAAAATGGTGGTTAGGGCCTACTAACGGCTTCTGCCCCTCCCTGGTGTTGTCCTCAACTAAATAAAGCTGAGCTTCAACCTTCCGGCTCTCATTAAGTGGTTTTAAAAAAAAAAAAAATGGTGGTTAGGGCCTACTAACGGCTTCTGCCCCTCCCTGGTGTTGCCCTCAACTAAATAAAGCTGAGCTTCAACCTTCTGCTCCAAATTACCATTTTAAAAAATGCAATAGGCTTTTCCGGCCTACTAAAGGTGTCTGCCCCTCCCTGGTGTTGTCCTCAACTGAACAAAGCTGAGCTTCCACATTCTGGCTTTCGCCCTATACTATCAGATATTAAACTGCATTTGGCCTACTAGTGTGGTTAGGCCCTTGAAACAGTGTCTGCTGCTCTTGGGTTTGCTACTCCACTGAACAAAGCAATGCCGCCTGTTTAGTCCTGTTACCAATTTTGAACTGCATGTAGCCTACTTTATTCTTTGGCCCTATATCTGTTTCCTCCTCATCCTGCCCATTGCCCAGCCACTGCTAAATGAGTCTGCTGGTACATTGACCTAGACCACTACATTCCCCTTGTACTCTACACAGCCAGAATCTGTCCCTGCTGAAAGTAAGGTTCCCCTTCCCGCATGTTATACCACCTTACACAGGGACAAAGAGGAAGGTGCAGATGAAAGTGCAGGTTCCTTCATCAGGTGGGGGGGCATACTCGTTGGCGACGTCACTGGCACAGGGCCCCTCAGAGTACGCAAAAGTGTCGCTGCTGGTGGGAGGCGCCCCCGCCATGCAAACACACCGCCGTACTTTGAGGGGCCCTGTGCCAGTGGCAATGCGAACGAGTGGGCCCCCCCTGCTTGCTCAGGATCACAGCACTTGCAACTTTTAAATACTTACCTTTCCCTGCAACACCGCCGTGACGTAGTCCGCATTTCCTGGGCCCACGAAAAACTTGAGCCAGCCCTACTCCCCCCACAACTTTCCCCCAATTCCCTATGCCCAACTATTATTATACAGTTAATTAAGATTGGCAAGCTTCAGAAACAAGAATGGATGTTTTTGGCATTAAAATGGGCACTGTAGGTGTTTTCCTGGCCTCCACTCACTGCCGACTATGCTTCCCCATTGACTTGCATTGGGTTTCGTGTTTCGGTCGATCCCCGACTTTTAGCGATAATCGGCCGACTGCACTCGACTCGACTCTGGACAAAATCGGGTTTCCCAAAACCCTACTCGATCTTAAAAAAATGAAAGTCGCTCAACCCTAGTGGAGACCGCATGTAAAGTCACAAAGTGGTATCTTTGAGCGCTGAGGTGTATTGTGAATAAAGTCACCAACATGCTGCTGACTCAGTGACTGCAGATTTTGAAAACTGTTCACCTGGACTTATATGATATGGTTTTCAATGGCTAAACATCTACATCAATACCTAACATCACCAAGCACAATGCCAAATGTTGCATGGAGTGGTATAAAGTTGCTACCGCTTGACTCTTGAGCAGATGTGTTCTGTGGAGTGATGACTCACACATATCTATAAGCAAAACTAACATTTCTTAGAAAATGAAACAAATGTGAGCAGGTGCAAACCACTTTAATTGCAATATACTGTATACTTATCATAAAGTATATATATATATATATATAGTGCAGTCACATTCTGTTAGGAGGTGCTGGTCAGTATTTGTTTCTTTGCAACGTACACTTAAAGATAATGACTGCCTCCATTGCTGGTTGAGCACTTGTCTTAAAAGCCTTAGGCCTCACTTAGTTGTCACATACATGTTCTATCTGTGTTTTTCATGGATAATACAAAATTAGAAAAATGGACGGCACGCCTTAGACAAAAAGGAGGTGCACGGACAGGGTCCCAACCCCTACTATACAAAATATGTATAATCCAGCACTCTCAATAAAAAAGGGCTAATTTTTATTGATATCAAGAAATAGCATATCAAATATATAATGCTAAGGTCTAGATGGCCGTCATCTAGACACTACACTAGTAGCATATAATTTCATACATTTCTGAAGATTAAACTCCAGCTGTTTCCATTTCAAATAGCAGCCCCAGTGCTTGGAAACCAGGAATGCCTTGTGCAATGTTGCAGTTGCAACATCCGTTGCAATTGTTGTCAACCTGTACAGTCACTGGTGTCCCCGTCCATTTTATTATCTGAGTCATAAATGAAAATCACCCATACAAGTCTAAGAGACCCTGAAAATTATGGACAGCACACATTTTTGATAACCAGCCAGGCAAAACTAGCAGCTGCAAGCTGCAACCCTCAACTGTGAACTTTTGCAGGGCTAGTTATCAAGAATAGAGGGGTTCCACACTGTTTTTTAAATTATTTTAATAAATAATGAAAAATGGTGTGGGGTCCTCTTCATTTTTTACAACCAGCCAAGCTAAAGCAGACAGCTTGGGGATGATATTCTCAGGCTGGGAAGGGGCCATGGATATTGCCCCCTCAGCCTAAGAATAGAATCTGCTTGCTGCCCCAGAAAAGGTGCATGTATTAGATGCACCAATTCTGGCAATTTGCCCAGCTCTGCCCTGGGGCAGTGGCAAGTGAAGTAATTTTTGGGGAGTTGATGGCACCTTTTGTACTGTCAGTTGACATCAAGCCCAGAGGTTAGGAATGGAAAGGTGTCTATAAAACACCCCCATTACTAACCCCATAGTAATATTTGAACACAAAATACCTAACAAACTGGCACTTCAAATTAGACAATAGCACCACATATTTGATGACCGTCAACATCAGAAAAACAAAGTGATCCAGTAATTATAAACTATATACATTTTTATTACTAATACATTAAAATTTCATCAATAACCTGAAAACAATAAAAAAGCAAACAAGTCTCACCAAAAGAGACACCACTCAGTAAACATGAATAAAATATCCATATAGATATATAACTATAACCAGGTATTACTACTCTCCAGGAATGAAAACAGTATATATATATATATATATATATATATATATATATATATATATATATACATATATATATATACGTATATATATATATATACACACACATATATATATATATATATATATATATATATATATATATATATATATATATAGCCCAGGTGGCTCACACAATTTCCAAATGTTAAATAAGCAAGTAACCTAACAGTGAGGAAAGAAAAGGGAGAAGGGCGATGTAACCAAAGAATAAAGTATACATAATATAGATACCTGGGATACAATGAATTGGTGGCTCCCCACCCCGATGCGCGTTTCACCGCTGGCTTCATCCAGGGGCATGGCTGAGTGAGAGGCAGTGATTCTTATACATGTGTCCGCAACCAATAGGTGTGGAGAACTAAAGATTAGCATGGTTAAATGGCGCATAACTTCCTCACCGAGTCTCAGATGTAAAATCACTTTCGGAACAGCGCCACGATGAACCGCAAATGTGAAAGGCAAGCGAGCATCAGAGCGGCACCTCCGGAAGTGAGGCAGAGACCGGAAGATGGTGTATGCACGCTGCCATGGTAATGTTTTTAGTGAACCACTGCAGTGGAATGCAAGCAGAAACAATGACACAGAAATCTGCTGGTAAGCAGAAAATAGTTATATGTATATGTGCCTAAAATATGAGCGGCATAGTAAAGATAATAGATAAATTTTACCCCTGAAGAGAAAGGACCACCCAGTTAAACACCAAGAAGTGCATGAAAAACCAGATTTTTTATTAAAAGTCATGTGTATCTAAAGGAGTGATTGTAACACTATCAATAAAAGTGCAGTATAAAAGTTGACATAACTGGAGACTGAAGAGTAGTGTTGAGCGATACCGTCCGATACTTGAAAGTATCGGTATCGGAAAGTATCGGCCGATACCGGCAAAGTATCGGATCCAATCCGATACCGATACCCGATACCAATACAAGTCAATGGGACTCAGGAATTGGACGGTATTCCTGATGGTTCCCAGGGTCTGAAGGAGAGGAAACTCTCCTTCAGGCCCTGGGAACCATATTAATGTGTAAAAGAAAGAATTAAAATAAAAAATATCGCTATACTCACCTGTCCGACGCAGCCGGGACCTCAGCGAGGGAACCGGCAGCGTTGTTTGTTTAAAATTCGTGCTTTTACTTGGTTACGTGAGGTCCCGGCTTGTGATTGGTCAGGGCGGCCATGTTGCCGGGACGCGGACCAATCACAGCAAGCCGTGACAAAATTACGTCACGGCTTACTGTGATTGGTCCGCGTCCCGGCAACATGGCCGCCATTAACCAATCACAAGCCGTGACGTCACGGGAGGCTGGACACGCGCGCTTTTCAAAAGACGCGCGTGTCCAGCCTCCCGTGACGTCCCGGCTTGTGATTGGTTAATGGCGGCCATGTTGCCGGGACGTCACTGGAGGCTGGACACGCGCGCTTTTCAAAATACGCGCATGTCCAGCCTCCCGTGACGTCACGGCTTGTGATTGGTTAATGGCGGCCATGTTGCCGGGACGTCACTGGAGGCTGGACACGCGCGCTTTTCAAAATACGCGCATGTCCAGCCTCCCGTGACGTCACGGCTTGTGATTGGTTAATGGCGGCCATGTTGCCGGGACGTCACTGGAGGCTGGACACGCGCGCTTTTCAAAATACGGTTAATGGCGGCCATGTTGCCGGGACGCGGACCAATCACAGCAAGCCGTGACGTAATTTTGTCACGGCTTGCTGTGATTGGTCCGCGTCCCGGCAACATGGCCGCCCTGACCAATCACAAGCCGGGACTTCACGTAACCAAGTAAAAGCGCGAAATTTAAACAAACAACGCTGCCGGTTCCCTCGCTGAGGTCCCGGCTGCGTCGGACAGGTGAGTATAGCGATATTTTTTATTTTAATTCTCTTTTTTACACATTAATACATTAATGTTGTTGCGATACCCGATACCACAAAAGTATCGGATCTCGGTATCGGAAATTCCGATACAGCAAGTATCGGCCGATACCCGATACTTGCAGTATCGGAATGCTCAACACTACTGAAGAGTTGAGTTACAATGATACAAAATGTATAGATATTTTATATGTTGGTAACATTTTTATTTCACTATTTTGAAAGACCCATAACTTTTTATTTTTCCATCAATAGAGCTGCATGAAGGCTTGCTTTGCTTGTCGATATAGTGTTTTTACTGATGCAACTTTGATGTACATACTATTTTTCAATCAAAGAAACAAAAAAAAAATTATAAAATTAATCTTAATGAAACTTGCCATGTGGATTGAACAGCTTACAAATTTTTTATATTTTGATAGATTGGACTTATACAGGTCACGTAATATGAAATGATAAATGTGTATTTTTTACATTTCCTTATTTTTAACTTGGGAAAAATAAATTATTAAAATCTATGTTTTCATGTTTTTTATTCTCATATTTTAAGCCTCTTTTTCACTTTTTACTTTTTTTAGTTCCCATAGGGGACTTGAACCTGCAATTATTTGATCATTATGCAGTATATACTAAAAATAATCATATTCCATTAAGCACAAATTGTGGCTAGATTTAATACGAGAAAAGAACATCAGCAGCAATGAGAGCCTTCAGTAGGTGCTTGGCTGCCATAGCAATGCACTGGCACCCCATCACTTCCATCTTGTAAAGGAGAGTTAGGGCAATAGGTGCCCAAATGAGCACCTGGGCTGGATCGCGGGGCTTAAATGCCACTGTAACTGAATAGCCCTGCGTGGTTCTCAGCTCCTAAACTCATTCCAACAATCTGACCTATGCAACATGAAGCATTAAGGGGCAAATTTGTAGGTGTTTTGAATAAAAAAAAGGCGTGTCTGTTAACAAAAAGTAAGTGTTCCATAAAAAAAGTCTATTTAGCAGTAATGCTGCTTAAAATTTATCTTGGCACACACAGTGTGCTACGTCACTTTTTGATATGAATTAAACTTTTCAATCAGGGATTATGAGAGACAAGTCTGAGTTTGCTGTATGCCATGAGAGCTATATCTGACTAACTGCATTGTGCATTTGTGAAGTTAGGTGTGGTGGATTAGAGAAATGCTGTTGGGTTGTATTTCAGAGTTTGTCCTAGGCTCATTAGTTCCAGTGAAGGAAAATGTAAATGCTTCAGCATAGGAAAATATTTTGGATAACTCTTTCCAACTTTATGGTGACAGTTTGGGAAATACTCTTTTCTATTCAGCATGACTATGCTCTAGTATATAAAACAGGTCCTAGAAACACTTGGCTGGGTGATACTGATACTGGTGAGGGAGAACTTGACTGTCTGCACAGAGCCCTGTCAAATGGAATTGAACATTTTCAGATTAACTAAAATGAAGATTGTGATCCAGGCAATCTCGCCTGACATCCTGGTCTGATCTCACAAATACTCTTTTGATGAATAAGCAAAAACTTAAGTAGAAAACTGAAAATTGCTAAGGCTGCAAAGGGAGGGGTTGGGAACAAACTCCATATTAAAGTTTACAAATGAAAAATAGAATGTCATAAAGTTTTCTAGGTGTAGTGTGAAGGTGTTATACATGTACCATTTCCATTGTTAACATGCAAATTAATTGAGTTGTTTCAACTTTGAACTCACCAGCTATGTCGTATTTTCCCCAAAAATAAAAATTGAGACAAATAAATTAGCTATGAATCACCAAAAATGCAAAAAAAATTGCTCTCACAATACTAAAAAGCCTCTAATTGATCACAAAATAGTTTTTCAAGATGTACATTGAGACAGTTTGAGCTCTTTAATGTAAACACAATCTTATTAATGTCTAAGTGACCACAACTGCCATGGTCCAGTCCGGAGTTTACTTTCTTGTTTCCTCTCTCAAGACTGGTCATGCAGGGGTTAATCTTCTCAGCCTTGTTCTGGAGTTAGCTGGGCTATTTCAGTCCGTCAGAGCCTGCTGACCAGTGTTAGTGATAGCTCTTGCTTCCTGGCTTGAGGCCCTGGCCTGTACTAGTGATCCGTGTGCCTCTGACTGCCTGTACCCGTGTATGACTCAATCTGATCTCTGGACTTTGCCCCTGGTTTTCCGTTTCTGATACCACGCTCCCCGACTGGCTTCGACTCTGGTTTGAACCCCAACTTCCTCTTACGTCTCACGTTTTGGTTACCATGTTCCCGGTAGGCTCTGACTTCTTGCTTGTCCCTGACTATTCTTCTGACTGCCCCTGCGTACTGAGCTGACCTCTCTGTGTATGACCTTGGCTTGTCTATCTACTCTTTTGTTACCTGTGGCACCTGTGCTGCTATTCAGTGTTGCTACGCTGTGTGTATAACCTCTCTTCCCTCACCAGCTCCCCCTGGTGGAGGTTGCACTATATTGCACTGCAGCAGCACATTACAACAACCTATCTGACTATGGAAAAATGAGATATTTAGGTGGCGTGTATAGGTTAATATTGGACAACTGCATTAAGGAAGTGTGCAAAAAAATAAAAAATATTATTTTACAACATGCTTATTTTATTTTACAACACACATTTTTTGGTGAAGATTATTGTGCTTAAATTTTTGGATTATGGAGATTTTTTTGTCTTAAACAACCCCCAAACACTATGGTGTGCCATGTCACAATGCAGGAAGTACACTTTTTGTTACACACAAGCCTTGGTTTTAGGATTTTGGTTTAGTAGCAAAATTAGCACTGAATTGCATCAACTCAAAATTGATTGATCTGCTCATTTTTAGTTAACCCCTTTCTGACATATAATGTAACTGTATGTTATGATCGGGAAAGAATTACTGCAAATTGACATACAGTTACATCATGGCAATTATGCGGGCACACGATCACAGCCGGTTGCTTGGCCTAAGTGATAGTCAAGCTCTGTCTGTAGAAGCAAGGGCTCAAGACCACATAGCCCATGGCTGTTTAGCCCTCTAAATGCTGCAATCAATAGTGATCGCGGCAATTAAAGGGTTGTGTTACAAGTGTGTCATGTCCTCCTGGGAGATCTGGGGTTAGGCAATCAATACGTATTGTGAATCGCAGGTCTTCCATTTAGCCTGTGTGTTTTGTTCCTCATATTAAATGGACTTTGTTTCCTTTGGCACTGAAGAGGTTATTGACTCTTTGTATGCTGGTTAGAGACATGCAGTTCCATCTCACAGCTGTTCCTGACCTGTTCATTTGCTCTCTCTATAATCCTGGCCAGACCTTCTCATCCTTGCCTGTGAAAGTTTATTTCAGGCTTGCTGGAGTTGGCGTGCTGAAGTTGGAGTTCGTAGTTGCTGCTGGAGATTGTTGTTTCTTGTTTTTGGGAATATGCTTTCTCCATTATCCTATTCCCATTTCGTTTGTACATTCCTATCCTTCTCTTTATTCCTCTCTACCATTGTTGAGTGTTTTTGTATGAAAGTTGCTTTTTGTTATCCGTTTGTCTTACATGTTTATAGCTAACATATCTGTCCCAGGCCTCCTGAGGGAGGGGAAGAGACAGCTTAGGACACTCATAGGAGCATAGCAAAGTCGGAAACTTGGGCCTCTCCTCCTTTAAGAGTATTCCCGCTACAGGGATAGCTAGGGTTCTAGTTTGGGGGACAGTTTGAGGCCCCCCTTCCTTTTCGAAGACCATCTTAGCGCGACAGGTTGTGAGAGGGAGGAAGCTCCCTCTCACCTAATTTTCACCCCTTCAACACGATTGTAGAGAGCCAAATGTTGTCAAATAATGACTTCCGGGTCTGCCAGCTATGGAGGCATGTACAATCATGCCATAAAATAAGCATGGCCTAAAAGGTGTTCTGTAAATTTAACACTGGCAGTTCAAATGCATTGCAAAATATATGTATCACACTGCATTAGATCAGTGAAGTAGAAGTCCCATAGAAGGATTATGTTAAAAAGATATACAAAATATCAAAATAATGAACAAAAAAAGCAAGCCATCTTTCAGCTCTATCAATAGAAAAATAAAAAAGCTACAGATGACAGAGTAAGGCTATGCAAAACCTTTTTCTTCCTATAGCATGTTTTTATGGTGTAAAAGGAGCAAAAAATAAAAAATTCTATCTAAGAAAAATAAAAATCATCACTTCATAATATATGAACTCCCAGAGGGGTATAAATTCCAATAAGGGGTCACTTGAGGGGAAATGTCTGCTGTTCTAGCACTTAGGAGCTCTGTAAATGGAGACCACAAACCATTTTAGGAAAATCTTAGCTCCAAAAGACAAATAGCCCTCCTTCTCTCACGAGCCCTGTCATGTGATCAAACTCTACTGTCCAGAAATATAAGGGGTATTGCCACATTCAGACGTAATTGCATAAAAATTATGACAATTGTGAACGTTTCACATTTTTGGTCAATTTTTTTTTTTTTTTCATAAATAGACGCAAATCATGTAGGCATAAATTTACTACTATCATGAAGTTCAAAACATCAAAGTGTCATGAAGAAAGTCTCATAATTAGTGTTGAGCATTCCAAAACTGCAAATATCGGGTATCGGAATTCCGATACTGAGTTCCAATATTTTTGCGATATCGGATACCGGAATTGGAAGTTCCCATAGTGCAATTATGCACTATAATGGAGTGTGGGCAGTGTGTGGGCGGAGACTGCGTGTGTGCGGGCAGGGTCTGTGCGTGCCTGCCGGGGCTCTGTGCGGCCTGCCGGGGCTCTGTGCGGGCCTGCCGGGGCTCTGTGCGGCGTGCCGGGGCTCTGTGCGGTCTGCCGGGGCTCTGTGTGGCGTGCCGGGGCTCTGTGCGGTGTGCCGGGGCTCTGTGCGGCGTGCCGGGGCTCTGTGCGGGCCTGCCGGGGCTTTGTGTGGCGTGCCGGGGCTCTGTGCGGCCTGCCGGGGCTCTGTGCAGGCCTGCCGGGGCTCTGTGCGGTGTGCCGGGGCTCTGTGCGGCCTGCCGGGGCTCTGTGCGGTGTGCCAGGGCTCTGTGCGTCGTGCCGGGGCTCTGTGCGTCGTGCCGGGGGCTCTGTGTGGCGTGCCGGGGCTCTGTGCGGGGCTCTGTGCGGCGTGCCGGGGCTCTGTGCAGGGCTCTCTGCGGTGTGCCGAGGCTCTGTGCTGCATGCCAGGGCTCTGTGTGGGCTGCCGGGGGTCTGTGTGTGTGTGCAGGCATCGTCCGATGGGACTACAAGTCCCATCGGAAGATGCCTGCCCTGCAACAGTGACAGTGATTGACACATTAGCCAAAGATGGGACAGTAGTAGTCCCTTCATCCAGCTAATGTGTTGAATGTAAAAAAAATACTACATACATACTAGATACATACTACATACTGTACATACATACTACATGCATACTACATATTATGTACATACATACTACATACTACATACTGTAGCGTGGCTAAAGGTTGGATAGTCAACGGGAGGTATGTATCACAGAGAAGGCTTGTCGCTGTGATGTATCCCAGAGTGTTTTCAATGGCTCCTGCAGTGCATCACTGAGAGGTTACCTTAGGACAAAGTCTCACTTTATGGCAATTGCTGCCTGGTAAAATTTCTCACACAGCAATGCCAAAAGTGAGACTAGGGACTATTTTTTTTCAGCGGCGGAGGAATACAGTGCGGAAGGATACCTTCCTCCCATCATTGTATTCCTGAAGCCCCTAGAGAGCCATCCCATCAGCTGATGCTGCCGTTCTCCACGGGAGATTGTCGTGGGACACTCGTGGATTTCTGCGGACAGGGAGTATATTGGTTGTTTGTTATTTTAATCTTTTTTACAGATGACTCTGGCTTCGTGGAACAAAGTGACAAGTAATGGTGAGTATGAGATCTATGTTTAATGTACTTTATGTCTGTATGCCTGTATTGTATGTATGAATGTATTGTATGTAGTATGTATGTAGTATGTATGTTTTGTTTTTTTTTACATTCAACACATTAGCTGGATGATGGGACTACTACTGTCACATCATTGGCTAATGTGTCATTCACTGTCACTGTTGCAGGCATCGTCCGATGGGACTACAAGTCCCATTGGACAATGCCTGCACACATGCACTGAGCCCCGGCAGCCTGCACAGAGCCCCGGCATGCCGCACAGAGCCCCGGCACACTCACAGAGCCCCGGCACTCCGCACAGAGCCCCTCACAGAGCCCCGGCATGCCGCACAGAGCTCATCATGCCGCACAGAGCCCCGCACAGAGCCCCGGCACGCGGCACAGAGCCCCGGCACACCACACAGAGCCCCGCACAGAGCCCCGGCACGCCGCACAGAGCCCCAGCACACCGCAAAGAGCCCCGACACGCCGCACAAAGCACCACACAGAGCCCCGGCACGCTGCACAGAGCCCCGGCACACCACACAGAGCCCCAGCACGCCGCACAAAGCCCCACACAGAACCCCGGCACGCTGCACAGAGCCCTTGCACGCCACACAGAGCCCCAACAGCCCACACAGAGCCCCGGCAGGCATGCACAGAGCCCCAGCAGACATGCACAGACCCCTGAGATGCCGTACAGATCCCCGGCAGGCCCGCAGAGACCCCGCACACACAGACACGCACAGTGTCCGCCCATGCACCGCCCACACTCTTCCCCCCTCCAGAACAGGATGTAGAAAAACAGAAAGGGCTTATTTACATTCCGATATTTGTGTCCCATTGACTTGCATTGGTATCGGGTATCGGTATCGGCGATATCCGATATTTTTTGAATATCGGCTGATCCAATCCGATACCGATACTTCTTGATATTGGAAGGTATCGCTCAACACTACTCATAATTAGTGTTGAGCATTCCGATACCGCAAGTATCGGGTATCGGCCGATACTTGCGGGTATCGGAATTCCGATACCGAGATCCGATACTTTTGTGGTATCGGTATCGAAACAACATTAATGTGTAAAATAAAGAATTAAAATAAAAAATATTGCTATATTCACCTCTCCGACGCAGCCTGGACCTCACCAAGGGAACCGGCAGCGTTCTTTGCTTAAAATGCGCGCGTTTACTTCCTTCCGTGACGTCACGGCTTGTGATTGGTTGCGTGCCGCCCATGTGACCGCGACGCGACCAATCACAGCAAGCCGTGACGTAATTTCTTTCAGGTCCTGAATGCCTAATTCTGCATTCAGGACCTGAAATTACGTCACGGCTTGCTGTGATTGGTCGCGTCGCGGTCACAGGGGCGGCACGCAACCAATCACAAGCCGTGACGTAATTTTAAAATGCGCGCGTTTCCTGCCTCCCGTGACGTCACGGCTTGTGATTGGTCGCGTCGCCCATGTGACCGCGACGCGACCAATCACAACCCGGAACGTAATTTTAAAATACTGAATGCCTAGAATTAGGCATTGAGGACCTGAAAATTACGTCACGGCTTGCTGTGATTGGTCGCGTCGCGGCCACATGGGCGGCACGCGACCAATCAGAAGCCGTGACATCACGGCAGGAAGTAAACGCGCGCATTTTAAGCAAAGAACGCTGCCGGTTCCCTCGGTGAGGTCCAGGCTGCGTCGGAGAGGTGAGTATAGCAATATTTTTTATTTTAATTCTTTATTTTACACATTGATATGGATCCCAGGGCCTGAAGGAGAGTTTCCTCTCCTTCAGACCCTGGGAACCATCAGGGATACCGTCCAATACTTGAGTCCCATTGACTTGTATTGGTATCGGGTATCGGTATCGGATTGGATCCGATACTTTGCCGGTATCGGCCGATACTTTCCGATACCGATACTTTCAAGTATCGGATGGTATCGCTCAACACTACTCATAATCACTGAGAAATATTGAAGCTTTCCAGAGCTATGATCACATAAAATTACACTGATCAGAATTGAAAAACTTGATCTGGTCAGGAAGGTGAAAACAGGCATCAACGTGAACGGGTTAATATTCATTTCAATATCTGCATTTACAGTCTGTATTATTGTTCTGATTATACAGGTTCCTGCAATCTTTATGCTTTTGACTCTTCTAAATGTGTACAGTAGTTCTGATGTTTTAGAATTCATCACTTATTTGTTCGGTGCAGCAATGTTGTTTAAATTTCACTAAAAGCAATAAGGTGCCCAATATTGCCATAATGACTTAGCATGCATACATCATCATGACAGCTGTCAAGTATTAGATATTTGTGTAATTATTTATACTATCTGTCAATGTATAACTGTCATTTCCTTTTTACTTGATGTTGTATTTTTGTAACTTGCTCTTGAAGTCACTATCATTAGATTTTCTGAAATAGCATGAGGGGCACATTTAATACTCAACAGCATAAATTTCACTTTTTATGGATCAAGCTACTCACACTGTAGTCAATACACTCACTGTAGAACAATGTAGGGGCTCATACACTTTTTGATTAAACCATATACCACTAGCTATTGAATCCGTACTATGCCCAAGTGTCGAGCATTTTTTTTGGTACATTTTTAGCCCCATTTTTTTTAAAGACACTGCGAATACACATATATAGTTTCTTCATTGAAAAGATGTTGACTAGCACAGTATGCACATGTACTGACTCCGGGTCAAGTTTATTGAAGTAATGTACTACAAAGTTAAAATAGCAGAGCACATGCGCCAGCCATAGGAATAATGGCAAAAGGGGTGTATGAACACTTCTATGTTGAGAAAACGTAGAAAAAAATGGAGCGCACTTACCCCTGTTGAAAAAGTATCACTTTATTCGGACATGCTGAAAAACAGATTGCAGGGAAGGATAGAAGCAGCTCCGGACAACGGCCGTTTCGTGCGTCAAGGCACTTCAACGGGTCCTGGAGCTAAGTGGATCCTGAGAGGATTTTAAAGACCCACCTAGGTTGCTTGCTCCTCCTCCCACCTGTAGCACATAGTGGGGAGGGCCGGCAACCTATCAGAACACCGACAATACTGTGCATAAAAACAACAAAATACATATGTTAAAAACAAACTCTAAGCACATTGTACAGAACAAAACCTAACAAGTACAAGGATAGGTGAATTTACAAAAAGACTGACATGTCCACTTTGTCATTCAGACCGATTGGTCCTGCTGCGTCTGTGCGCAGAATCCATCTAGCCTCCCTGCGCAGGAGGAGGCGGTGAAGATTCCCGCCTCCCTCCGGCAGGGAAACCCGTTCAAGACCAGCGAAGCGCAGAACATGGGCATCTCCTGTATGGTGAGTTCGAACATGACTTATCAATCTCAAAGCACCCTTACCTGTCCTAACAGAGTTAAAGTGTTCCCTAACCCGAACAAAGAGAGGCCTAATGGTTTTGCCAATGTAGAAATTTCTACAGGGACAGAAAAGAACATAAACGACATGGGTGGTTCTGCAGGATATAAAATCACGTACGGTGTGCTGTATGTGACCAACTCTCACACTATTCCCTGTATAGTGAAAGGAACAGAAGTTACACCCTCCACATTTAAAGTTGCCTTTATGGATACTCTCAGTCAACCAATTATTTTTATTGGATACGAAACGATTACGGACTAAACTATCCCTAATATTTTTACTTCGGCGGGCAGCAAAAAGAGGACCTCTATCTACCATATTTTTCAAATCACTATCTTGTCGCAAAATATGCCAGTTCCTACGGATAGCGGCTCTGATTTGGTTGTCTAGAGGGCCGTATTTGAAACTAAAAATAAATATTTTTTCCTGTTTTTTGGGGGGGAATGTGGATACATCAGTTGCGGCAGCCCTATCAAAAGCACTATTGAGAACGGCAGGGGGATACCCTCGTTTAATAAATCTGTCTCTTAGATCAGCTGACTGTTTTGCAAATACCACCGGATTACTGTTGATTCTTTTCACTCTAAAAAATTGACTATAGGGGAGAGACCGCTTAGTATACGGCGGATGGGCACTATCATAATGTAAAAGCGCGTTTGATGCCGTGGGTTTACGGTACACCTCTGTGGCGATACTGTGCTCTATGATTTGCAATTTTACGTCCAAGAAGACGAGATTAGAACCCCCAAATTGCGAGGTAAAACCCATGTTCATGGTGTTGGACGTCCACAGGTAGTTGGTGATGTGCGGGAAGAAATGCATATTTTACTAGATTCTTCAGGTGTTTTACCTTCCTCCGCACACAACAATGAGTCAGCCATACCTCCTTTCACTGGTGGCATTAAATCCACCTATATGCCCCCCACTTCCCCGGGCAACCTGGTGGATATTTTTCAGCTGCAAGTATTAAAACATGTGGAGGCACTGATTTATGAACAATCTAATGAAAACTTACAGCCCAATGAAAAACGGGCCTTAAAAGAAATGGAAGGTTGGTCTGATGTCATTGTCCGTAGTGCGGATAAGGGTGGCAGCGTAGTCCTCGTGACTAGAGAATATTACAAAGCAGAGGCACTTAGGCAGCTATCAGATGAGAGAACGTACATGAAATTGAAGGGGGACCCCACTATTAAATTTAAGAATCTGTTGCGCTCCCTATTAAGGAGGTATGTGGACAAGAGAGTTTTTTCTGTTAAACAGGCTGAAAAGTTGTTACCGGGTTTTCCTAGAAAACCCCATTGGTATCACATACCTAAATTACATAAGTCTGTAGTAGCCCCCCCTGGTCGTCCCATCGTGTCAGGGGTGGGGTCCCTGACTGAGCCACTATCCTCATACATCGATTGGCTGTTATGTCCCCTACTACGGGACATTCCATCTTATATAAAAGACACAGGAGAATTCTTAAAGATAATAAAAGACTTTGAATGGCGGGACACTTATGCTTTGACTTCTACAGACATCGAAAGCTTATATATGAGGATTCCACAAAAACTAGGGGTTGATACAATTAGACGTATTCTTGAGAACACACCCACTGGCATTGATACTGTGCAGTACATATGTGAGGGTCTCTCCTTCATCTTAGAACACAACGCCTTTCAATTTGACACCCAGTGGTACTTGCAGACGGTGGGTACCGCAATGGGTACCCCCGTCGCATGTACCCTGGCGAACCTCTTTCTTGCTAGGTTTGAGGAGGAATATATTTATTCCTCAAAAAACCCTTTCCTCAAGCATGTCAAGCTCTATGCTAGATATGTTGATGACATGTTCATGGTGTGGGACGGACACCAGGACACATTCATGGAATTCGTGAACTACCTGGGGATGTCCAACACCATGGACATGGGTTTTACCTCGCAATTCGGGGGTTCTAATCTCGTCTTCTTGGACGTAAAATTGCAAATCATAGAGCACAGTATCGCCACAGAGGTGTACCGTAAACCCACGGCATCAAACGCGCTTTTACATTATGATAGTGCCCATCCGTCGTATACTAAGCGGTCTCTCCCCTATAGTCAATTTCTTAGAGTGAAAAGAATCAACAGTAATCCGGTGGTATTTGCAAAACAGTCAGCTGATCTAAGAGACAGATTTATTAAACGAGGGTATCCCCCTGCCATTCTCAATAGTGCTTTTGATAGGGCTGCCGCAACTGATGTATCCACATTCCCCCCAAAAAAACAGGAAAAAATATTTATTTTTAGTTTCAAATATGGCCCTCTAGACAACCAAATCAGAGACGCTATCCGTAGGAACTGGCATATTTTGCGACAAGATAGTGATTTGAAAAATATGGTAGATAGAGGTCCTCTTTTTGCTGCCCGCCGGCGTAAAAATATTAGGGATAGTTTAGTCCATAATCGTTTCGTATCCAATAAAAATAATTGGTTGACTGAGAGTATCCCTAAAGGCAACTTTAAATGTGGAGGGTGTAACTTCTCTTCCTTTCACTATACAGGGAATAGTGTGAGAGTTGGTCACATACAGCACACCGTACGTGATTTTATATCCTGCAGAACCACCCATGTCGTTTATGTTCTTTTCTGTCCCTGTAGAAATTTCTACATTGGCAAAACCATTAGGCCTCTCTTTGTTCGGGTTAGGGAACACTTTAACTCTGTTAGGACAGGTAAGGGTGCTTTGAGATTGATAAGTCATGTTCGAACTCACCATGCAGGAGATGCCCATGTTCTGCGCTTCGCTGGTCTTGAACGGGTTTCCCTGCCGGAGGGAGGCGGGGATCTTCACCGCCTCCTCCTGCGCAGGGAGGCTAGATGGATTCTGCGCACAGACGCAGCAGGACCAGTCGGTCTGAATGACAAAGTGGACATGTCAGTCTTTTTGTAAATTCACCTATCCTTGTACTTGTTAGGTTTTGTTCTGTACAATGTGCTTAGAGTTTGTTTTTAACATATGTATTTTGTTGTTTTTATGCACAGTATTGTCGGTGTTCTGATAGGTTGCCGGCCCTCCCCACTATGTGCTACAGGTGGGAGGAGGAGCAAGCAACCTAGGTGGGTCTTTAAAATCCTCTCAGGATCCACTTAGCTCCAGGACCCGTTGAAGTGCCTTGACGCACGAAACGGCCATTGTCCGGAGCTGCTTCTATCCCTCCCTGCAATCTGTTTTTCAGCATGTCCGAACAAAGTGATACTTTTTCAACAGGGGTAAGTGCGCTCCATTTTTTTCTACGTTTTCTGGACTTATTGCACACTTGCTGGATGCCACAACCCTAGGTTGATATAAGGATACATATAGCTACTGTAACCACATGAGTGTGAGGTGAATATTATTGTGTCTGGGTCAGCTACAATTGGCAGTGCGGATTTGTGTTTTTTTCTTGTTTTTGGACTTCTATGTTGACATTGTAGTACATTACTTTAATAGAATGGCACCAGAGTTAATACGTTGTTAGGGCTGGCGGAACGCACCAAATAATTATAAGGATGGTATAAGGTGCGTTCACAGCCCGGGGTCCACCATGCAGAGATGGAACCTGCTGAGTAATGGCCGAGGGACGCTTGCTCACACGTGGGTTAGACCTCACCCAGTGTAAATGGAAGCGAAGTTTGTTGCTTCACAGAGTCGCCAAATAAATGCTACGCCTTGTTAGCAGTTGCAGGGTGAAGCTGAAAGACACTGGTGAGATCCCTCTGAATCACCCCCACTAAACTGGTGATTGGACTCGCTCTGACCCTCGGTGGCTTTTGAGCACCCACCTGCGGATGCCCTGAGTCAGATGCAGAGTCCAAGTGGGAATTCCCACCATACACTGACCGGTTGTCAAGACAGAACAAACCTAACATTTACCGCACAGAGTGCATACACTGCCGCACAGGCAGACGCCACTATCCACCCTAACTAGGGTCAGGAAAGCGCACTGGTTGCTCACAGCGCCGCACTGGCAGTTGCTGCTGATTTGACACAGTAAAGTCGTGCTTCTATGCAGGATAGCAGTGTCAGACGCTAGGTAGCTCCATCATTCGTGAACATTCAACATCACTAGGAATGGGTATGATTACAGAGCATTCACCAGAACAGCCATACATCCACACACACAAAATAACAGGTTTGTACTAGCGCATGGCCGTGCGGCTTTCCGGGACCTTCCTAGTGGTCCAATAGGAGCTGCTACAGGACCCGAGCATGTGACCTCCGACCTCCATTGGGAGGTCATCCCTTGGACATGCTCAGAAGAAGAAAAGCAGGGCTTAGTGCCGCTGATCAGTACTGGTTACGATGGCTGAGCCTGGTAGGACAGCAGTAACCAGCACAGTGTCAGCTTGAGCCAGATGCTGGGACTGACGTCTCTGCTGAGCAGGCTCCACTGCGGCTGGAGGAGAATGGGAGACTGCAGCGGAGATGGTTCTGAGATTCCACCTGTGCAGTGGCGGGAACTCGACACCTAACACATGTGTGCGTACCACGCTATCCAATGCCATTTTATTGAAGACACTGTATGTGCAAATTTGCAGACACATTGTCTTAAAAAAATTGTGTCAGATAAAGCGGTATATGCATGAGCTGACTCCAGCGCTATTTCATTGAAGTATTGTACTAAAAAAATTAAAGGGATCCGGTAATCTGAAATAACACTATCAACCTGCATATATGCTATTAATCTGCAGGTTAATATCATTATTATGTTGTCCGGTGTCTGAATGCAACCGAATGCAGCAGGGAGAAAATTAACTTTATTTTCCATGCCAGCATTCGGTTTAAGTCATGGAGGCGAGAGCAGTGCTCTGAGTATACAGAGCGACCACTGTAAACATGCCCTAAGCCCTCACTGACAATGGCTCTACATTTAGGCCGGCTGTCCATCAGGGTAGGAGCACAGTTACAGTGGCCACTCGGTATTCTCCAGGTATGACTGACCTGTGCCGCCCCCAACCCCATGACTGAAACTGAATGCTCCCCAAACCTGGTATATTACTATTAACATTATTATTATTATTATTGCTATTTATTTATATAGCACCATTAATTCCATGGTGCTGTACATTAGACGGGGTTAAATCAAAATACAAATATCACTTAGAGTAAACAAAACTAACAATGACAGACTGATACTGAGGGAAGAGGACCCTGCCCTTGCAGGCTTACATTCTACAGGATTATGGAGAAGGAGACAGTAGATCGGGGTTGAAGTAGCTCCAATGTTGTTGAAGTGGCCGTATGGTCATTACAGGTTGTAAGCTTCTTTGAAGAGATGGGCTTTGAAGGATCCAAATGTGGTAGATAACCAGATGTGTTGGGGCACAGAATTCCAGATGATGGGGGATATTCACCAGAAGTCTTGGAGGCGATTGGGTGAGGAGCGAATAAGCGTGGCGGAGAGAAGGAAGTCTTGGGAAGACCGTAGATTATTTGAGGGAAGATATTGAGATATTAGTTCAGAAATGTACAGAGGAGAAAGGTTATGGATGGCTTCGTAGGTCAGTGTTAGTAGTTTAAACTGGATACGCTGGGAAATTGGGAGCCAGTGAAGGGATTTGCAAAGAGGGGAAGCAGGAGTGTAGTGAGGAGAGAGATTAATTAGTTGGGCAGACTTAATTAGTTAAGGACGGACTGGAGAGGTGCAAGAGTGTTAGGAGGTAGGCCACAGAGGATGATGTTGCAATAGTCGAGGTGGGAGATAATTAGGGCATGCACAAGCATTTTGGTACAGTGATGGTTGAGGAAAGGACGGATTCTGGAAATATTTTTGAGCTGGAAGTGACAGGAGGTGTTGAGAGCTTGGATGTGCAGTTTGAAGGACAGGGCAGAGTCAAGGGTTACTCTGAGGCATCGGATTACCAGGACAGGGGAAAGTGTGAATTCATTTATTGTGAATTGGCACCACACACCTCAAATCACCGCATGCGGACACATCCGCGTGCAACGCAAGTCCCTGCGTACCCAATGTTAAAGATAGGTACGCAGGGAAATGCTGGATGCTGCCGGCAGTAGGCAGAACCTGGGCGGAGCTTTTTGGAGGGAGCAATGAGGAAGTACGCTGCAATCCGCAGCACACAGGAACACAAGTCTGAAACCAGCCTTAGGCGTCGGGATCTTCCCACTGCACAGGATGGATCCCGGGCCATGTCGGGTGCTGTGGTCTCCCATTCGGTCCTGGATGCTGGGACTGCTGCTCAGTATGGACATCTATCCCATTGTCTTGCTCAGGCTCGTGCCATACGTTTTGTTACTGCTGGCTCTCCAGTCAAGTCTATGATAACCAGTGTGTTGCATGCACCGCATTGCATACTGGAGTCTAAGTCCAGAAATCACATGTCCGTAATGTGGTGCCTTCTCATTGGTGCTCAGATATCGCCTGCTCTGGTGATGTGGCAGCTCTGGATTGGCCCATGGGCAATGTCAGCGTGAGTGTTTGGGATGGAGCTTTGGGTATAAAAGGCTCCCAGCAACACCCGCAGGTGCGCTAGTATAATTCATGTTCAGCTATGTGAGAGGAGGCTCTACTACTCTGCCTGCAAGTGTTGTATGTCTGTCTAGCTTTGGGACTGTACACTTAGGCAGGCAACTAGCATCAGTGGGGTAATTAGCCACTTGGCTTAGCATCTGGTTCCCACATGTGTGCGGTTAGCACAGTAGAGTTCCAGAGCAAGCACAACTCTAGTCAGGGTATTAAGCTCAGAGCATCTGTTCCATTTCATTGTGCGTGTGACACAGCTCAGTTGCAGAGCATCTTTCTTTTCTGTGTGCGAGTGACACAGCTCTGTTGCAGAGCATCTCTTTTGTTTCTATGTGCGAGTGGCCCAGCTCAGTTGCAGAGCATCTTTCTTTTCTGTGTGCGAGTGATACAGCTCAGTTGCAGAGCATCTGTTCCATTTCTGTGTGCAAGTG
The DNA here is from genome assembly GCF_051348905.1 of Ranitomeya variabilis. Lineage (NCBI taxonomy): Eukaryota > Metazoa > Chordata > Amphibia > Anura > Dendrobatidae > Ranitomeya > Ranitomeya variabilis. The sequence continues at coordinate 1,017,916,258 of NC_135232.1, read as the reverse complement.
ACACAGCTCAGTTGCAGAGCAGCTTTCGTTTCTGTGTGTTCAAGTAATCATTTGCCGTGTGTTCCGTCATTCTGCTCTAGCAGCAGTTTTCCATCTCTGCACGGTGGACCCCGGGTTGCGATTGTGCTTTATTATTTATTTTATTTAGCACAGTTCGCCAACCCTAGCAACCTAAACAAACCACATTCTTCGGCGCCAAACTCCTCCATCCTCTTCCTCCTCCCTGTCATGACTGGATTTGTCTTTCTAAGTCCGACCATATTGCGCAGGCACAGTCTTTTGAGGTTTCAGACAGAAGGACACATCCAACATTATATTACATATTCAGTGCATGTTCATGCAACGCAGAGAGCTACTTCTGCAGATATGGCTAATAAGATGCTAAACAATAATGGTTCTAACCCAAATAATCAAATTTGTGTTAAATTTGAAAGCATCATAAACAAAAATGTATGCCGCTATTTCACACTGCTGATTATTGCATCAACAAGATAGAGAGCTCATGATGTCAGGCATGGCCACGTTAACTTCCCCAAAATGCTTTGGATGTATCACATCAGATTTTCTAGTGAATTCAATCAGGATGGACTATCACGAGAAAGGCATGCAGAAGCTATTTTAGACTTTTACAGCCTGGGGATAGCAAATCAGAGTGTACAGCTCATTAATAACAGGGGATATAAAAACTAAATCTGAATGTGGTGAATGACTGCAGCCCTGAAAAATATTGAAAATGATACTAGTAGTCTCAGTTTGTAAACAATATTATCAAGATTCAAGTGATAGTGAGTTGCTGCATCTGCACAGTCTGTGTGACTGTGAATTTATTGATCTGTGATAAACTGCAGTACATCATCTTAGTAAAACTATTTATTTTAATTCTTGCTGCACTGCAAGGAAGGAATTCAGTTTTAAACCCTTTTGTCCTAATTTTGTCTTTGCGCTAAAAAGCTTAAAAGGAAGAAAATGCGAACCTAGAAGGTCTCAGAATGTTATACGTGTCTTTTCCAGGAAGTTAGAGGCTTTGCAATATTGATCAAATAACATTTTTGGGAAAAAGTCAGCAAGGTAGGAAAAATTGAATTTCAAAAGATCCGCTCATCTCTATAAGACAACCTAAACCAATAGATTCAGATGTACCAGCTGGAAACATGACAGCCATTGTGCTATGTTAATAGCGTAGCATGCAACAACTTTTTATTATGTTTGGGTAGTCGGCCATTCTCATTAACTTTAGCTAATCTGTGCAATATGCAAAAAGCATAGAAAGATGCCACAGCTTTTATGTTGGAGACTGCTACTGCTACATCCTTACTGTATTATTTTTTTATACTAATTACATAAATGTCTTAAATTCCTTCTCTACCTTTAATAATAAAGTATTTCATGTTTGCTGCTGCTTTACATATTTATGAAAAATACACTCCACTCATTAATGAACAATTAAATTTCAATGACATCCTTTTGGCGTAAAAATCAGGATAATTTATGACTGTTTCTAACACTTTGGAAAATAGCAACAACTGTGTGCCTGTCCCACTAAGATGTAATATGTCTCCTTGGCAGTGTGCTTAACTTTAATCAGCCTCCGGCATAGGGTTCTTATGCACTCCTGATCCCAGCTGGCATTATGTGCAATCCAAGATGGCACCAGACCAGCTGTGTCTCAGCTGAGTTAACAGAAATTCATGGCATATGTCTCATGGTGTAAAAAAAAAAAAAAAAAAAAATCACTTTACTATCATATTAATATTCTATAGAGAAAAGCAACCAGGTCTGAATGTAGAGTTATCAGTGTCCAGAAACTGTTAAAACATGTTGATATATAGATTCTCATCAGTGAAAAAGAAAATGATGATGAGTACTGTATATATTCATAAAACTTTTTTAGCTTTTAGTTCCTTAATGTTAAAGAGGAAATACTAAAAGTTATGACTCTTGGGAAAATCTTTACCTTTCTGTAATGGAACAGTATTTACAGTTGTTTTAGTTAAAAGTAATTGAAAGGGTTTGTACCAAGTTAAAGGGAACCTGTCAGGCCCCCACGCTCCCAGAGCCACTAGCAGTTGTATTATTATTATTATTTATTATTATAGCGCCATTTACTCCATGGCTTTTTACATGTGAGAAGGGGTTTATATAATAAAAACAAGTACAATAATCTTAAACAATACACGTCACGACTCGTACAGGAGGAAAGAGAACCCTGCCCGCGAGGGCTCACAATCTACAAAGGGATGGGTGAGGATACAGTAGGTGAGAGTAGAGCTGGTTGTGTAGCGGTTTGGTGGATTGGTGGTTACTGCAGGTTGTAGACTTGTTGGAAGAGGTAGGTCTTCAGGTTCTTTTTGAAGGTTTCGATGGTAGGAGAGAGTCTGATATGTTGTGGTAGAGAGCTCCAGAGTAGGGGTGATGCGCGAGAGAAATCTTGTAAGTGATAGTGGGAAGAGGAGATAAGAGGGGGTAGAGAAGGCTGCGTGCAGGTAAGTACTGGGAGACGAGGTCACCTTATATATGGAGGACACAGGTTGTGGTTGATGTTATGATGACCTGGTGGTTAGGAGCACTAGGAATGACCTGATGAGCAAACTAGTAATACAGGACAAGCTCTGGGAAGTGGGAACTCTGCTGACCGCAACCCCTAATCCCATCACAACAACTAGAAATAGCCGTGGAGCGTACCTGACTCTGCCTAGACGCCTCTTCACAGCCTAAGAGCTAACTACCCCTAAAGATAGAAAATAAAGCCTAACTTCCTCAGAGAAATTCCCCAAAGTAAAAAGGCAGCCCCCCACACATATTGACTGTGAGTTAAGATGGAGACAGGTTTCAGCAAAGGAGGCCAGACTTAACTAAACAGACTTGAGGATAGAAAAGGTATCTTTGCGGTCAGCATAAAAAAACTACCAAAAAACCACGCAGAGTGTGCAAAAGAGACCCCGCACCGACTCACGGCGTGGAGGTGCCACTCTGCATCCCAGAGCTTCCAGCTAGCAAAGCATAATCATGATAGCAAGCTGGACAAGAAAACAGTGGTAAACAAATAAGCTAGCAGGGACTTAACCTATCTATTCCAGCAAAAGCTATCTGAAAGATCCAAGAGAGAACTGAACCAGTACTAGGACATTGACAGCTGGCATCAAGTAACGATCTAAGTGGAGTTAAATAGAGCAGCCAGCCTAGGACTAAACGAGATCAGCTGATGAAAGAACCTCAGAACCAGCAGCTCCACTCACAGCCACCAGAGGGAGTCCATGGACAGAACTCGCCGAAGTACCATTCATAACCACAGGAGGGATTCGAGAACAGAATTCACAACAGTACCCCCCCCTTGAGGAGGGGTCACCGAACCCTCACCAGAGCCCCCAGGCAAATCAGGACGAGCCAAATGAAAGGCACGAACAAGATCGGCAGCATGAACATCAGAGGCAACCACCCAGGAATTATCCTCCTTTCCATAACCTTTCCACTTAACTAGGTACTGAAGTTTCCGTCTCGAAATACGAGAATCTAAAATCTTCTCCACCACATACTCCAACTCCCCCTCAACCAACACCGGGGCAGGAGGGTCGAAGGAGGGAACCATAGGAGCCATATATCTCCGCAATAACGACCTATGGAACACATTATGGATGGCGAAAGAAACTGGAAGGTCCAAACGAAATGACACAGGATTAAGAATTTCAGAAATCTTATAAGGACCAATGAAACGAGGCTTAAACTTAGGAGACGAAACCTTCATAGGAACATAACGAGATGACAACCAAACCAAATCCCCAACATGAAGTCGGGGACCAACACAGCAACGGCGGTTAGCGAAACGTTGAGCCTTCTCCTGGGACAATGTCAAATTGTCCACCACGTGAGTCCAAATCTGCTGCAACCTGTCCACCACAGAATCCACACCAGGACAGTCCGAAGGCTCAACCTGCCCTGAAGAAAAACGAGGGTGGAAACCAGAATTACAGAAAAAAGGCGAAACCAAAGTGCCCGAGCTGGCCCGATTATTAAGGGCGAACTCAGCCAAAGGCAAGAAGGACACCCAATCATCCTGATCAGCAGAAACAAAGCATCTCAGATATGTCTCCAAAGTCTGATTGGTTCGTTCAGTTTGGCCATTTGTCTGAGGATGGAAAGCTGAAGAAAAAGACAAATCAATGCCCATCTTAGCACAAAAGGACCGCCAAAACCTCGAAACAAACTGGGAACCTCTGTCCGACACGATGTTCTCCGGAATGCCATGTAAACGAACCACGTGCTGGAAAAATAATGGAACCAAATCAGAGGAGGAAGGCAATTTAGGCAAAGGTACCAAATGGACCATCTTAGAGAAGCGATCACAAACCACCCAGATAACCGACATCCTTTGAGAGACAGGGAGATCTGAAATAAAATCTATGGAAATATGCATCCAGGGCCTCTTCGGGACCGAGAAGGGCCAAAACAACCCACTGGCACGAGAAACACAGGGCTTAGCCAGAGCACAAGTCCCACAGGACTGCACAAAAGAACGCACATCCCATGACAAGGAAGGCCACCAAAAGGATCTAGCCACCAAATCCCTGGTACCAAAGATTCCAGGATGACCAGCCAACACTGAACAATGAACCTCAGAGATAACTCTGCTAGTCCATCTATCAGGGACAAACAGTTTCTCCGCTGGGCAACGGTCAGGTCTATCAGCCTGAAACTCCTGCAGCACCCGCCGCAAATCAGGGGAGATGGCAGACAAAATTACCCCCTCTTTGAGAATACCAGCCGGCTCAGGAACTCCCGGAGAATCAGGCACAAAACTCCTTGAAAGGGCATCAGCCTTCACATTCTTAGAACCCGGAAGGTACGAAACCACAAAATCGAAGCGGGAGAAAAACAGCGACCATCGAGCCTGTCTAGGATTCAACTGCTTGGCAGACTCGAGATAAGTCGGATTCTTGTGATCCGTCAAGACCACCACGCGATGCTTGGCTCCTTCAAGCCAATGTCGCCACTCCTCGAACGCCCACTTCATAGCCAACAACTCTCGATTGCACACTTCATAATTGCGCTCAGCAGGCGAAAACTTTCTAGAAAAGAAAGCACATGGTTTCATCACCGAGCCATCAGAACTTCTTTGAGATAGAACAGCCCCTGCTCCAATCTCAGAAGCATCCACCTCGACCTGAAACGGGAGCGAAATATCTGGCTGACAAACACAGGGGCAGAAGAAAAACGATGCTTCAACTCCTGAAAAGCCTCAACGGCCGCAGAGGACCAATTGACCACATCCGCACCTTTCTTGGTTAAATCAGTCAATGGTTTAACAACACTAGAAAAATTAGCGATGAAGCGACGGTAAAAATTAGCAAAGCCCAGGAATTTCTGAAGGCTCTTCACAGAAGTAGGCTGAGTCCAATCATAAATGGCCTGAACTTTAACAGGGTCCATCTCGATAGTAGAAGGGGAAAAAATGAAGCCCAAAAATGAAACCTTCTGAACTCCAAAGAGACATTTAGACCCCTTCACAAACAAGGAATTAGCACGGAGGACCTGGAACACCATTCTGACCTGCTTCACATGAGACTCCCAATCGTCCGAAAAGACCAAAATATCATCCAAATATACAATCATGAATCTATCCAGGTACTTTCGGAAGATGTCATGCATAAAGGACTGAAACACAGATGGAGCATTAGAAAGCCCGAATGGCATCACCAGGTACTCAAAATGGCCCTCGGGCGTATTAAATGCTGTTTTCCATTCGTCGCCCTCTTTAATACGCACAAGATTATACGCCCCTCGAAGATCTATCTTGGTGAACCAGCTAGCCCCCTTAATCCGAGCAAACAAATCAGACAGTAGCGGCAATGGGTACTGAAATTTGACGGTGATTTTATTGAGAAGGCGGTAATCTATACAAAGTCTCAGAGAACCATTCTTCTTGGCCACAAAAAAGAACCCTGCTCCCAACGGTGATGACGACAGGCGAATATGCCCTTTCTTCAAGGACTCCTTTACATAACTCCGCATAGCGGCGTGTTCTGGCACAGATAAATTGAACAGTCGGCCCTTCGGAAACTTACTACCAGGAATCAAATTAATAGCACAATCGCAATCCCTATGAGGAGGTAGGGCACTGGATTTGGGCTCATCAAATACATCCCGGTAATCTGACAAGAACTCAGGGACTTCAGAAGGATGGGAAGACGAAATTGACAACAATGGGACATCCCCATGTACCCCTTGACAACCCCAACTGGATACAGACATTGATTTCCAATCCAATACTGGATTATGGACCTGTAGCTATGGCAAACCCAAAACGACCACATCATGCAGATTATGCAACCCCAAAAAGCGAATATCCTCCTGATGTGCAGGAGCCATGCACATGGTCAATTGAGTCCAGTACTGAGGCTTATTCTTGGCCAAAGGCGTAGCATCAATTCCTCTCAATGGAATAGGATACTGTAAGGGCTCCAAGAAAAACCCACAGCGCCTGGCAAACTCCAAGTCCATCAAATTCAGGGCAGCGCCTGAATCCACAAATGCCATAACAGAATAGGACGACAAAGAGCAAATCAGAGTAATGGACAAAAGAAATTTTGGCTGTACCGTACCAATGGTGGCAGACCTAGCGAACCGCTTAGTGCGCTTAGGGCAATCAGAGATAGCATGAGTGGAGTCACCACAGTAAAAACACAGCCCATTCTGATGTCTGTATTCTTGCCGTTCAGCTCTGGTCAAGGTCCTATCACATTGCATAGGCTCAGGCCTCTGCTCAGAAGATACCGCCAAATGGTGCACAGTTTTGCGCTCACGTAAGCGTCGATCGATCTGAATGGCCAAGGACATAGACTCATTCAGACCAGCAGGCATGGGGAATCCCACCATAACATCCTTAAGGGCTTCAGAAAGACCCTTTCTGAAAATTGCCGCCAGGGCACACTCATTCCACTGAGTAAGCACAGACCACTTTCTAAACTTCTGACAATATACCTCTGCTTCATCCTGACCCTGACACAAAGCCAGCAAGATTTTCTCTGCCTGATCCACTTAATCTGGTTCATCATAAAGCAACCCAAGCACCAGAAAAAACGCATCTACATTACGCAATGCAGGATCTCCTGGCGCAAGGGAAAATGCCCAGTCTTGAGGGTCGCCACGTAGCAAAGAAATAATGATTTTTACTTGCTGAATGGGGTCACCAGAGGAGCGGGGTTTCAAAGCAAAAAACAGTCTACAATTATTTTTGAAATTCAGGAACTTAGGTCTATCCCCAGAAAACAAATCAGGAATTGGAATTCTGGGTTCTAACATCGGGTTCTGAACTACATAATCTTGAATGCATTGTACCCTTGCAGTGAGTTGATCCACACAAGAGGACAGACCCTGAATGTCCATATCTACACCTGTGTCCTGAACCACCCAGAGATTTAGGGGAAAAGAAAAACAAAACACGCTGCAGAGGAAAAAAAAAGAATGGTCTCAGAAATTCTCTTATCCCTCTATTGAGATGCATTAACACTTTACGGGCCAGCTGTACTGTTATGATGACCTGGTGCTTAGGAGCACTAGGAATGACCTGATGAGCAAACTAGTAATACAGGACAAGCTCTGGGAAGTGGGAACTCTGCTGACCGCAACCCCTAATCCTATCACAACAACTAGAAATAGCCGTGGAGCATACCTGATTCTGCCTAGACGCCTCTTCACAGCCTAAGAGCTAACTACCCCTAAAGATAGAAAATAAAGCCTAACTTCCTCAGAGAAATTCCCCAAAGTAAAAAGGCAGCCCCCCACACATATTGACTGTGAGTTAAGATGGAAGTCACAAACACAGGAATGAAACAGGTTTCAGGAAAGGAGGCCAGACTTAACTAAACAGACTTGAGGATAGAAAAGGTATCTTTGCGGTCAGCATAAAAAACTACCAAAAAACCACGCAGAGTGTGCAAAAGAGACCCCGCACCGACTCACGGCGTGGAGGTGCCACTCTGCATCCCAGAGCTTCCAGCTAGCAAAGCATAATCATGATAGCAAGCTGGACAAGAAAACAGTGGTAAACAAATAAGCTAGCAGGGACTTAGCTTTTGCTGGAATAGACAGGTCATCTGAAAGATCGAAGAGAGAACTGAACCAGTACTAGGACATTGACAGCTGGCATCAAGTAACGATCTAAGTGGAGTTAAATAGAGCAGCCAGCCTAGGACTAAACGAGATCAGCTGAGGAAAGAACCTCAGAACCAGCAGCTCCACTCACAGCCACCAGAGGGAGTCCATGGACAGAAATCGCCGAAGTACCATTCATAACCACAGGAGGGAGTTCGAGAACAGAATTCACAACAGGTTGGCTTTGTATGTCATGGTTAGGGTTTTGAACTCGAGTCTTTGGGTAATGGGGAGCCAGTGCAGGGATATACAGAGGGGAGAAACCAGGGAATAGCAGGGGGACAGGTGGATTAGTCAGGCAGCAGAGTTTAAAATAGATTGCAGGGGTGCGAGAGTGTTCGTGGGGAGGCCACAGAGCAGGAGGTTGCAGTAGTGTAGGCGGGAGATCTTGGTTGAGGAATGTACGGATCCTTGAAATATTTTTGAGTTGAAGTCAGCAGGAAGTGGAAAGTGCTTGGATATGTGGTTTCAAAGAGAGATCAGTGTCAAGGATTACCCCAAGTCAGCAAGCTTGTGGGACTAGCGAGAGTGGGCAGCCATTCACTTTAATGGATAGGTCTATTGGAGGGGTCATTGAGATGGGGGAAAGATAATGAATTCTGTTTTGTCCATGTTAAGTTTTAGAAATCTAGCGGAGAATAAGGACAGACATTGAGGGATTCTGGTTAGTAGGGTGGTGGTGATATCTGGTCCAGAGATGTAGATCTGTGTGTCATGAGCATAGAGGTGATACTGAAATCTGTGAGCTTCTATGAGCTGTCCAAGTCCGAAGGTGTAAAGGGAGAGGAGCAGAGGCCCTAGGATTGAAGCTTGTGGGACTCCGACAGATAGGGGGCGAGGTAAGGAGGTGATGTGCAAGTGGGAGACACTCAATGTCTGGTCTGTTAGGTATGACAAGATCCAGAATATGGCCAAGTCTGTGATGCAAAGGGATGAGAGGGTCTGTAATAATAGGGAATGGTCCACTGTGTCAAAGGCAAAGGACAGGTCCAGGAGGAGGAGGACGACAGAGTAGTGTCGCTTTGGCCTTGGTGGTTAATAGGTCATTGGTGACCATACTTAGGGCAGATTCAGTGGAGTGGTGTGACCGTAAACCAGATTGTAAGCAGTTGAAGAGGGGGCAAGAAGAGAGGTGGGAGGACAGTTCAAGATTGACGTGTTGTTCCAGTAGTTTTGAGGCATAGGGGAGAAGTGATATAGGGCGATAGCTAGATACAGAGGATGGATCAAGAGAGGGCTTTTTGAGGATAGGTGTGATTGAGGCATGTTTAAAGTTGTATCTGCATATATAATTACCCTGCCTAACAATTCCTTTATTACATTACACACATAAACAGACTTTTAGAAAAAGTATTTCAAAAGTCCATTTATGATATGTAAATGAGGTCTTTGACTAGTCGTTAGGGTGTTAGAGTCCCTAGACTGGTCGGGCCACTTAGGATGTTATTACATCCCTGTTGGTATAATAACATAACTTACAAGAGCCGGCATCATTGCCAGAAATATACAAGCCTCATGCATGCACGCAACTTCTTTCTGTCATGATCCAGTTCGGGGTTTTTTTTCTGCTATCCTCTCTCTGGACTGGCCATGAGGGCTTTAATCTCCTCGGCCTCGTTTTGGAGCTTGCTGGGCTTTTTCAGTCCTCTGCAGTCTGTTGGCCAGCGTCAGTGATAGTTCATGCTTCCAGGCTAGAGCAGCTGACCCATATACCCTGGTGATCCTTCTGCTTCTGACTTCCCGTATTTGTATTAGACCCATTCCCTATCCCTGATTTAGTGTTCATCTGGTGGTTTCACTACAGTGTATGACTGATCTCTGAACCCCACCTCTTGTTTTCCATCTCTGATACCACATTCCCCAACCTGCTTTGACTCTCTGGCTTGTACCCCAACTTCATCTTATGTCTCACGTTTTGGATACCGCGCTTCCATTTGGCTCTGACGTCTGGCTTGTCTCTGACTGTGTGCTTTGCTGTTACTTCTGGTACTTCTGCTCCTGACAGGTTCTGACTCAGCTTGTCTGACCACTCTTTTATTACCTGTGACACCTGTCTGGCTGCTCATTGTTGCTGCACTGTGAGTGTGCGGTCTCTCTTCCCTCACCTGCACCCCTGGTGGAGGTTGCACTATACTGCACTGCAGCCGCATCACACGTTCCCTCACTGAATTGATCCTCTGTAGATGGGTGTACGTTTGCCGGATTCAGAGTGGCACACTACACATGATGGGAAGCCTTAATCCCCTGTCCTCATTCATCCCCATATCTGCCTGCCACTGGCACAGTTTGCCTGTGCCTCTACTGTTCATCCTTCATTTTCTCCCTCTGTGTCTGACTAGGTCCTATGTGGTCAGTTGCGACTAGTGTTGAGCGATACTTTCCGATATCGGAAAGTATCGGTATCGGAAAGTATCGGCCGATACCGTCACAGTATCGGAATCCAATCCGATACCGATACCCGATCCCAATGCAAGTCAATGGGACGAAAATATCGGAATTAAAATAAACCCTTTATACACTTGTAGGTTCATCCTACATGAAGGAAAACAACTAAAAATATTGTAGGATGTATTGGGGGACGTGGCGGAGATATTAAAGGGACAGAGGTTTAGCCCAATGTAATAGAATAGCAGGATTTTTTTTTTTTTTTTATGAAGTTCGGCGTTAGAAAGAATTTGACTATGTTTTTTTTTTTTTTTTTATGTCAGATATTGATGTTTCACTACTTCCACGCCCTTCACCTTCTTTTTTACTTCTCCCACGCTTTCTTCTTAATTATCCTCATCATCAGCTTCTTTGACATCAACTTCTTCACCTTATTCATCTTCTTCTTCATCTTCTACCTATTATTTTTTGGGTTACATTGTTCATATTCTTTTTATTTTACTATTATCTTCATCATATTCTACTTCTTCATCATATTCTTATTTGTGACAGGCATTCCCGTAGTTGTTATCTATAAAAGTTTGAAGATTACACCTTCCGTTCTGCCTGTCACAAAACAGTTACATTTGTCCGCGTTCAGTTTGGCCTGCAGCATCAGGCTTTATCCAGGGGCACCACGAGGAGGAACGGACTCACCCCCATACACTGCTTAGTCTTCTTCTGCTTATAATTTACATAATATTTTTTGCTCTGATATTTTGTGTTATGCTTAATGTCCTTCTGCTCTTTGTTCTGCAGCCTCTTGTTCTTCTGCTTCTCGGTCTTCCAGGTCGTCGTCGTCTCCAGGGTTGTCGTCTCCGGGGTCGTCGTCATCGGGGTGGTCTTCAGGGTCGTCGTCTCCGGGGTCGTCGTCATCGGGGTGGTCTTCGGGGTCATCGTCTCCAGGGTCGTCGTCATCACGGTGGTTGTCGTCTCTGGTGTCGTCGTCATCTTAGGGGTGGTCTTCTGGGTCATTGTGTTTAGTCTCTTGAACTTGGAAATGTAGCAGAAGGTACAAGAAGGCTGAGAAAATGCCGAGAACCAGCTGATGGAACTGGAACTCGGATGGCTACCCGAAGGTCCAAGAGCCAATGGAACTACCGAGGACCAGCTGACTTTACTGGAACCCGGTTACTAAGCAGGAGGTACCTGTGCTGAAAGCACTACCAAGGACCACCTGACGTTGGTGGAACTCGGATACCCAGAGGGAGGCACCTAAGCCAAAGGCTCTGCCCGGAACCAGCTGACGGTACTGGAACCAGGATGGGGAGCAGAAGGTACAAGAGCAAAAGACACTGCCGAGAACCAGCTGACGGTGCTGGAACCCGGATGGGTAGCCGAAGGTCCAAGAGCCAATGGAACTACCGAGGACCAGCTGACGTTACTGGAACCCGGTTACTAAGCAGGAGGTACCCGTGCCTGAAAGCACTACCAAGGACCACCTGACGTTGGTGGAACTCGGATACCAAAGGGAGGCACCTAAGCCAAAGGCTCTGCCCGGAACCAGCTGACGGTACTGGAACCAGGATGGGGAGCAGAAGGTACAAGAGCAAGTGTCTGCGTGGCTTTTGCAGGACACGATGCCGGCTGCACAGCAGGGGAACAGCTGGCGGTGCTGGACCCCACTGACACATTGGCGAGGTGTTTTTCTCTGTGCAGCTAGCACATCTGGGCCCCAACTGGCGGTGTGTTAGAGCCCAGGGTCAGCAGGAGGAGGAGCAGGAGGAGGAGGAGCAGGGGGAGGGGAGTGTAGGCCGAAGCCTGCACTGGCGGCAGCTTTGGGTCTGTTGTGTCTGCGTGGCTTTTGCAGGACACGTTGCCGGCTACACAGCAGGGGAACAGCTGGCGGTGCTGGACCCCACTGACACATTGGCGAGGTGTTTGGCTCTGTGCAGCCAGCACTTCCGGACAGCAACTAGTGTTGTTGGAGCCCGGGCTCTGCAGGTGGAGCAGAGTGTAGGCCGAAGCCTAATTGAACCGATTTCAAAAGTCACCTTTAACCCCCCCTCAGGGGTTACAAAGTAGAAGAGCCACAGCTTATGCAGCAGCAGTGCTGCGCAAGTCAAAGGTTGCTCTTGTAATTTTTCTCCTTGCACACGCTGAATGGAACACGTATAACATTCAGCCCTTTATACAGTCAAACTGTGTAATGGAGGCGCGAGTTCCCTTTGTAATGAGACGCAGCACAGGTGTCAAGAATCCCACCTTGGTGCTGGGTGCAGCCTCCCGAGCGTTGTTATTTGCTGTACAGGAGTCTGCGCTGTCGTGTTATCCCCTGGCCTAGCGCCGTTAGCGCTGCCCATCTTCTGGCATCATGTAATGTCGGCCGGTGCGGTTCGCGATGACCATGAATCCCAGCCCCGCAGTGTCTTAACATTGTTAAAACACTGCGGGGCTGGGATTCAGGGCCTGGCGCAGCACATATGTTGGCCTCTCACACTCGGGTCCTTACACCCGCTTCAGACTGTGCGGCGTCATCTGATCCCTTATCGCATGCCACGGCCATGAAGCCGCACAGTCCGAAGAAGGCGGAAGGAGAGGAGGGACAGGCGAACTGATGCACTGATCCTGCCCATGAATCACACCCTCGCAGTCCCAATAAATAAGACACCGAGGGGCGTTGTGTGGGTCAGGGCGGCCGCAGAGGCGCAGCCAGCCAAACAATGATGCCAGAAGACGGGCAGCGCTACCAAGGGGGTTGCAGCGTGTCATTACAAAGGAAAGTCACACCACCGGGACGGTTAACTGGTCACACAGAGGACACATTTCAGACGTGTTTTCAGTTCCACATGTGCGAGGAGAATACGTTTCTGAGCCACCTTGCACACATGCAGCATTACCGCTGTACAAGGTGGCTGGATAACGTAAAAACGCCTGGGGGAGGGGGGACAGGTTCCCTTCAATTTCAGTTCTTGTGTCTGCGTGGCTTTTGCAGGACACGATGCCGGCTGCACAGCAGGGGAACAGCTGGCGGTGCTGGACCCCACTGACACATTGGCGAGGTGTTTTTCTCTGTGCAGCTAGCACATCTGGGCCCCAACTGGCGGTGTGTTAGAGCCCAGGGTCAGCAGGAGGAGGAGCAGGAGGAGGAGGAGCAGGGGGAGGGGAGTGTAGGCCGAAGCCTGCACTGGCGGCAGCTTTGGGTCTGTTGTGTCTGCGTGGCTTTTGCAGGACACGTTGCCGGCTACACAGCAGGGGAACAGCTGGCGGTGCTGGACCCCACTGACACATTGGCGAGGTGTTTGGCTCTGTGCAGCCAGCACTTCCGGACAGCAACTAGCGTTGTTGGAGCCCGGGCTCTGCAGGTGGAGCAGAGTGTAGGCCGAAGCCTAATTGAACCGATTTCAAAAGTCACCTTTAACCCCCCCTCAGGGGTTACAAAGTAGAAGAGCCACAGCTTATGCAGCAGCAGTGCTGCGCAAGTCAAAGGTTGCTCTTGTAATTTTTCTCCTTGCACACGCTGAATGGAACACGTATAACATTCAGCCCTTTATACAGTCAAACTGTGTAATGGAGGCGCGAGTTCCCTTTGTAATGAGACGCAGCACAGGTGTCAAGAATCCCACCTTGGTGCTGGGTGCAGCCTCCCGAGCGTTGTTATTTGCTGTACAGGAGTCTGCGCTGTCGTGTTATCCCCTGGCCTAGCGCCGTTAGCGCTGCCCATCTTCTGGCATCATGTAATGTCGGCCGGTGCGGTTCGCGATGACCATGAATCCCAGCCCCGCAGTGTCTTAACATTGTTAAAACACTGCGGGGCTGGGATTCAGGGCCTGGCGCAGCACATATGTTGGCCTCTCACACTCGGGTCCTTACACCCGCTTCAGACTGTGCGGCGTCATCTGATCCCTTATCGCATGCCACGGCCATGAAGCCGCACAGTCCGAAGAAGGCGGAAGGAGAGGAGGGACAGGCGAACTGATGCACTGATCCTGCCCATGAATCACACCCTCGCAGTCCCAATAAATAAGACACCGAGGGGCGTTGTGTGGGTCAGGGCGGCCGCAGAGGCGCAGCCAGCCAAACAATGATGCCAGAAGACGGGCAGCGCTACCAAGGGGGTTGCAGCGTGTCATTACAAAGGAAAGTCACACCACCGGGACGGTTAACTGGTCACACAGAGGACACATTTCAGACGTGTTTTCAGTTCCACATGTGCGAGGAGAATACGTTTCTGAGCCACCTTGCACACATGCAGCATTACCGCTGTACAAGGTGGCTGGATAACGTAAAAACGCCTGGGGGAGGGGGGACAGGTTCCCTTCAATTTCAGTTCTTGTGTCTGCGTGGCTTTTGCAGGACACGATGCCGGCTGCACAGCAGGGGAACAGCTGGCGGTGCTGGACCCCACTGACACATTGGCGAGGTGTTTTTCTCTGTGCAGCTAGCACATCTGGGCCCCAACTGGCGGTGTGTTAGAGCCCAGGGTCAGCAGGAGGAGGAGCAGGAGGAGGAGGAGCAGGGGGAGGGGAGTGTAGGCCGAAGCCTGCACTGGCGGCAGCTTTGGGTCTGTTGTGTCTGCGTGGCTTTTGCAGGACACGTTGCCGGCTACACAGCAGGGGAACAGCTGGCGGTGCTGGACCCCACTGACACATTGGCGAGGTGTTTGGCTCTGTGCAGCCAGCACTTCCGGACAGCAACTAGCGTTGTTGGAGCCCGGGCTCTGCAGGTGGAGCAGAGTGTAGGCCGAAGCCTAATTGAACCGATTTCAAAAGTCACCTTTAACCCCCCCTCAGGGGTTACAAAGTAGAAGAGCCACAGCTTATGCAGCAGCAGTGCTGCGCAAGTCAAAGGTTGCTCTTGTAATTTTTCTCCTTGCACACGCTGAATGGAACACGTATAACATTCAGCCCTTTATACAGTCAAACTGTGTAATGGAGGCGCGAGTTCCCTTTGTAATGAGACGCAGCACAGGTGTCAAGAATCCCACCTTGGTGCTGGGTGCAGCCTCCCGAGCGTTGTTATTTGCTGTACAGGAGTCTGCGCTGTCGTGTTATCCCCTGGCCTAGCGCCGTTAGCGCTGCCCATCTTCTGGCATCATGTAATGTCGGCCGGTGCGGTTCGCGATGACCATGAATCCCAGCCCCGCAGTGTCTTAACATTGTTAAAACACTGCGGGGCTGGGATTCAGGGCCTGGCGCAGCACATATGTTGGCCTCTCACACTCGGGTCCTTACACCCGCTTCAGACTGTGCGGCGTCATCTGATCCCTTATCGCATGCCACGGCCATGAAGCCGCACAGTCCGAAGAAGGCGGAAGGAGAGGAGGGACAGGCGAACTGATGCACTGATCCTGCCCATGAATCACACCCTCGCAGTCCCAATAAATAAGACACCGAGGGGCGTTGTGTGGGTCAGGGCGGCCGCAGAGGCGCAGCCAGCCAAACAATGATGCCAGAAGACGGGCAGCGCTACCAAGGGGGTTGCAGCGTGTCATTACAAAGGAAAGTCACACCACCGGGACGGTTAACTGGTCACACAGAGGACACATTTCAGACGTGTTTTCAGTTCCACATGTGCGAGGAGAATACGTTTCTGAGCCACCTTGCACACATGCAGCATTACCGCTGTACAAGGTGGCTGGATAACGTAAAAACGCCTGGGGGAGGGGGGACAGGTTCCCTTCAATTTCAGTTCTTGTGTCTGCGTGGCTTTTGCAGGACACGATGCCGGCTGCACAGCAGGGGAACAGCTGGCGGTGCTGGACCCCACTGACACATTGGCGAGGTGTTTTTCTCTGTGCAGCTAGCACATCTGGGCCCCAACTGGCGGTGTGTTAGAGCCCAGGGTCAGCAGGAGGAGGAGCAGGAGGAGGAGGAGCAGGGGGAGGGGAGTGTAGGCCGAAGCCTGCACTGGCGGCAGCTTTGGGTCTGTTGTGTCTGCGTGGCTTTTGCAGGACACGTTGCCGGCTACACAGCAGGGGAACAGCTGGCGGTGCTGGACCCCACTGACACATTGGCGAGGTGTTTGGCTCTGTGCAGCCAGCACTTCCGGACAGCAACTAGCGTTGTTGGAGCCCGGGCTCTGCAGGTGGAGCAGAGTGTAGGCCGAAGCCTAATTGAACCGATTTCAAAAGTCACCTTTAACCCCCCCTCAGGGGTTACAAAGTAGAAGAGCCACAGCTTATGCAGCAGCAGTGCTGCGCAAGTCAAAGGTTGCTCTTGTAATTTTTCTCCTTGCACACGCTGAATGGAACACGTATAACATTCAGCCCTTTATACAGTCAAACTGTGTAATGGAGGCGCGAGTTCCCTTTGTAATGAGACGCAGCACAGGTGTCAAGAATCCCACCTTGGTGCTGGGTGCAGCCTCCCGAGCGTTGTTATTTGCTGTACAGGAGTCTGCGCTGTCGTGTTATCCCCTGGCCTAGCGCCGTTAGCGCTGCCCATCTTCTGGCATCATGTAATGTCGGCCGGTGCGGTTCGCGATGACCATGAATCCCAGCCCCGCAGTGTCTTAACATTGTTAAAACACTGCGGGGCTGGGATTCAGGGCCTGGCGCAGCACATATGTTGGCCTCTCACACTCGGGTCCTTACACCCGCTTCAGACTGTGCGGCGTCATCTGATCCCTTATCGCATGCCACGGCCATGAAGCCGCACAGTCCGAAGAAGGCGGAAGGAGAGGAGGGACAGGCGAACTGATGCACTGATCCTGCCCATGAATCACACCCTCGCAGTCCCAATAAATAAGACACCGAGGGGCGTTGTGTGGGTCAGGGCGGCCGCAGAGGCGCAGCCAGCCAAACAATGATGCCAGAAGACGGGCAGCGCTACCAAGGGGGTTGCAGCGTGTCATTACAAAGGAAAGTCACACCACCGGGACGGTTAACTGGTCACACAGAGGACACATTTCAGACGTGTTTTCAGTTCCACATGTGCGAGGAGAATACGTTTCTGAGCCACCTTGCACACATGCAGCATTACCGCTGTACAAGGTGGCTGGATAACGTAAAAACGCCTGGGGGAGGGGGGACAGGTTCCCTTCAATTTCAGTTCTTGTGTCTGCGTGGCTTTTGCAGGACACGATGCCGGCTGCACAGCAGGGGAACAGCTGGCGGTGCTGGACCCCACTGACACATTGGCGAGGTGTTTTTCTCTGTGCAGCTAGCACATCTGGGCCCCAACTGGCGGTGTGTTAGAGCCCAGGGTCAGCAGGAGGAGGAGCAGGAGGAGGAGGAGCAGGGGGAGGGGAGTGTAGGCCGAAGCCTGCACTGGCGGCAGCTTTGGGTCTGTTGTGTCTGCGTGGCTTTTGCAGGACACGTTGCCGGCTACACAGCAGGGGAACAGCTGGCGGTGCTGGACCCCACTGACACATTGGCGAGGTGTTTGGCTCTGTGCAGCCAGCACTTCCGGACAGCAACTAGCGTTGTTGGAGCCCGGGCTCTGCAGGTGGAGCAGAGTGTAGGCCGAAGCCTAATTGAACCGATTTCAAAAGTCACCTTTAACCCCCCCTCAGGGGTTACAAAGTAGAAGAGCCACAGCTTATGCAGCAGCAGTGCTGCGCAAGTCAAAGGTTGCTCTTGTAATTTTTCTCCTTGCACACGCTGAATGGAACACGTATAACATTCAGCCCTTTATACAGTCAAACTGTGTAATGGAGGCGCGAGTTCCCTTTGTAATGAGACGCAGCACAGGTGTCAAGAATCCCACCTTGGTGCTGGGTGCAGCCTCCCGAGCGTTGTTATTTGCTGTACAGGAGTCTGCGCTGTCGTGTTATCCCCTGGCCTAGCGCCGTTAGCGCTGCCCATCTTCTGGCATCATGTAATGTCGGCCGGTGCGGTTCGCGATGACCATGAATCCCAGCCCCGCAGTGTCTTAACATTGTTAAAACACTGCGGGGCTGGGATTCAGGGCCTGGCGCAGCACATATGTTGGCCTCTCACACTCGGGTCCTTACACCCGCTTCAGACTGTGCGGCGTCATCTGATCCCTTATCGCATGCCACGGCCATGAAGCCGCACAGTCCGAAGAAGGCGGAAGGAGAGGAGGGACAGGCGAACTGATGCACTGATCCTGCCCATGAATCACACCCTCGCAGTCCCAATAAATAAGACACCGAGGGGCGTTGTGTGGGTCAGGGCGGCCGCAGAGGCGCAGCCAGCCAAACAATGATGCCAGAAGACGGGCAGCGCTACCAAGGGGGTTGCAGCGTGTCATTACAAAGGAAAGTCACACCACCGGGACGGTTAACTGGTCACACAGAGGACACATTTCAGACGTGTTTTCAGTTCCACATGTGCGAGGAGAATACGTTTCTGAGCCACCTTGCACACATGCAGCATTACCGCTGTACAAGGTGGCTGGATAACGTAAAAACGCCTGGGGGAGGGGGGACAGGTTCCCTTCAATTTCAGTTCTTGTGTCTGCGTGGCTTTTGCAGGACACGATGCCGGCTGCACAGCAGGGGAACAGCTGGCGGTGCTGGACCCCACTGACACATTGGCGAGGTGTTTTTCTCTGTGCAGCTAGCACATCTGGGCCCCAACTGGCGGTGTGTTAGAGCCCAGGGACAGCAGGAGGAGCAGGGGGAGCGGAGTGTAGGCCGAAGCCTGCACTGGAGCAAGTTGAAAGGAAACCTTTAACCCCCCCCCCCAGGCGTTTGTAGCTGGAAGAGCCATCGTGTACAGCACTAATGCTGGAAAAGGTAAACTTAGCTCTTTTAATTATGGTCCTTGCAGATGCTGAACCTAACACTTATGAAATGTGTCCCCTCACAGCGTTCAACCGTCCGGTCGGTGGAACTTTCCTTTGTCATGTGACGCAGCACAGCCGTCATTTTTACCCCCTTGTCGCCGTGCGCCGCCTCCTCAGCGTTGTTTGAATCTGTCCCGGAGCCTGCGCTGTTAGGTTACCCCTTGGCCATGCACACATTTTGCGCTGCCCGTCTTCTGACATCATTTGCTGTCAGGCTGGCTGCGCCTGTGCGGGTGCGCTGTCCGAGATTCAGCCTCGCGGTGTCGTCTAATGTAATCCCACCGCGGGCCTGGGATCCGTGTCCATGCGCAGTGCATATCCTCGCCTCTCACTCCCCTCCCTACGGCTTCTAAAGACTGTGCGGTGTCACGGCCGTGGCATGCTATTAGGGACCAGCTGACACCGAACAGTCATTAGAAGCCGTAGGGAGGGGAGTGAGAGGCGAGGATATGCACTGCGCATGGACACGGATCCCAGGCCCGCGGTGGGATTACATTAGACGACACCGCGAGGCTGAATCTCGGACAGCGCACCCGCACAGGCGCAGCCAGCCTGACAGCAAATGATGTCAGAAGACGGGCAGCGCAAAATGTGTGCATGGCCAAGGGGTAACCTAACAGCGCAGGCTCCGGGACAGATTCAAACAACGCTGAGGAGGCGGCGCACGGCGACAAGGGGGTAAAAATGACGGCTGTGCTGCGTCACATGACAAAGGAAAGTTCCACCGACCGGACGGTTGAACGCTGTGAGGGGACACATTTCATAAGTGTTAGGTTCAGCATATGCAAGGAGCACCACGAAAAGAGGCACTTTTTCCCTTTGCATCATTACTGCTGCACAAGGTGGCTCCTTCAGTAACAAACGCATGGGGGGGGGGGGACAGGTTCCCTTAAATTTAACTTGTTGTGCCTGCGTGGTGGTCGCAGTACACGTTGCCGTATACACAGCAGGGGAACAGCTGGCGGTGCTGAACCCCACTAACACATAGGCGAGGTGTTTGGCTCTGTGCGTACAGCACTTCTGGACGGCAACTGGCGGTGTTGGAGCCCAGGGACAGGTGGAGGAGGAGGAGGTTGGAGGAGGTTGGAGGGATTGCCACACACACAGCAGGGGAACAGCTGACGTTACTGAACCCCAATAACAGAGGAGGGACTGTTGACTGTGCGTACAGCACTTCTGGACGGCAACTGGCGGTGTTGGAGCCCAGGGACAGGTGGAGGAGGAGGAGGTTGGAGGAGGTTGGAGGGATTGCCACACACACAGCAGGGGAACAGCTGACGTTACTGAACCCCAATAACAGAGGAGGGACTGTTGACTGTGCGTACAGCACTTCTGGACGGCAACTGGCGGTGTTGGAGCCCAGGGACAGGTGGAGGAGGAGGAGGTTGGAGGAGGTTGGAGGAGGTAGGAGGGATTGCCACACACACAGCAGGGGAACAGCTGACGTTACTGAACCCCAATAACAGAGGAGGGACTGTTGACTGTGCGTACAGCACTTCTGGACGGCAACTGGCGGTGTTGGAGCCCAGGGACAGGTGGAGGAGGAGGAGGTTGGAGGAGGTTGGAGGAGGTAGGAGGGATTGCCACACACACAGCAGGGGAACAGCTGACGTTACTGAACCCCAATAACAGAGGAGGGACTGTTGACTGTGCGTACAGCACTTCTGGACGGCAACTGGCGGTGTTGGAGCCCAGGGACAGGTGGAGGAGGAGGAGGTTGGAGGAGGTTGGAGGAGGTAGGAGGGATTGCCACACACACAGCAGGGGAACAGCTGACGTTACTGAACCCCAATAACAGAGGAGGGACTGTTGACTGTGCGTACAGCACTTCTGGACGGCAACTGGCGGTGTTGGAGCCCAGGGACAGGTGGAGGAGGAGGAGGTTGGAGGAGGTTGGAGGAGGTAGGAGGGATTGCCACACACACAGCAGGGGAACAGCTGACGTTACTGAACCCCAATAACAGAGGAGGGACTGTTGACTGTGCGTACAGCACTTCTGGACGGCAACTGGCGGTGTTGGAGCCCAGGGACAGGTGGAGGAGGAGGAGGTTGGAGGAGGTTGGAGGGATTGCCACACACACAGCAGGGGAACAGCTGACGTTACTGAACCCCAATAACAGAGGAGGGACTGTTGACTGTGCGTACAGCACTTCTGGACGGCAACTGGCGGTGTTGGAGCCCAGGGACAGGTGGAGGAGGAGGAGGTTGGAGGAGGTTGGAGGGATTGCCACACACACAGCAGGGGAACAGCTGACGTTACTGAACCCCAATAACAGAGGAGGGACTGTTGACTGTGCGTACAGCACTTCTGGACGGCAACTGGCGGTGTTGGAGCCCAGGGACAGGTGGAGGAGGAGGAGGTTGGAGGAGGTTGGAGGGATTGCCACACACACAGCAGGGGAACAGCTGACGTTACTGAACCCCAATAACAGAGGAGGGACTGTTGACTGTGCGTACAGCACTTCTGGACGGCAACTGGCGGTGTTGGAGCCCAGGGACAGGTGGAGGAGGAGGAGGTTGGAGGAGGTTGGAGGGATTGCCACACACACAGCAGGGGAACAGCTGACGTTACTGAACCCCAATAACAGAGGAGGGACTGTTGACTGTGCGTACAGCACTTCTGGACGGCAACTGGCGGTGTTGGAGCCCAGGGACAGGTGGAGGAGGAGGAGGTTGGAGGAGGTTGGAGGGATTGCCACACACACAGCAGGGGAACAGCTGACGTTACTGAACCCCAATAACAGAGGAGGGACTGTTGACTGTGCGTACAGCACTTCTGGACGGCAACTGGCGGTGTTGGAGCCCAGGGACAGGTGGAGGAGGAGGAGGTTGGAGGAGGTTGGAGGAGGTAGGAGGGATTGCCACACACACAGCAGGGGAACAGCTGACGTTACTGAACCCCAATAACAGAGGAGGGACTGTTGACTGTGCGTACAGCACTTCTGGACGGCAACTGGCGGTGTTGGAGCCCAGGGACAGGTGGAGGAGGAGGAGGTTGGAGGAGGTTGGAGGAGGTAGGAGGGATTGCCACACACACAGCAGGGGAACAGCTGACGTTACTGAACCCCAATAACAGAGGAGGGACTGTTGACTGTGCGTACAGCACTTCTGGACGGCAACTGGCGGTGTTGGAGCCAAGGGACAGGTGGAGGAGGAGGAGGTTGGAGGAGGTTGGAGGAGGTAGGAGGGATTGCCACACACACAGCAGGGGAACAGCTGACGTTACTGAACCCCAATAACAGAGGAGGGACTGTTGACTGTGCGTACAGCACTTCTGGACGGCAACTGGCGGTGTTGGAGCCCAGGGACAGGTGGAGGAGGAGGAGGTTGGAGGAGGTAGGAGGGATTGCCACACACACAGCAGGGGAACAGCTGACGTTACTGAACCCCAATAACAGAGGAGGGACTGTTGACTGTGCGTACAGCACTTCTGGACGGCAACTGGCGGTGTTGGAGCCCAGGGACAGGTGGAGGAGGAGGAGGTTGGAGGAGGTAGGAGGGATTGCCACACACACAGCAGGGGAACAGCTGACGTTACTGAACCCCAATAACAGAGGAGCGACTGTTGACTGTGCGTACAGCACTTCTGGACGGCAACTAGCGGTGTTGGAGCCCAGGGGCAGGTGGAAAAGCAGAGGAACACAATGTAGGCCGAAGCCTGAGAAAGTCGAAAGGGAACCTTTAACCCCCCCCCCAAGGCGTTTGTAGCTGAAAGAGCCAGCTTGTGCAGCACAAAAGATGCAAAAGGAAAAGGTGGCTCTTTTCATCATGCTCCTTGCAAACACAGAACTAAACACTTATAAAATGTGTCCCCTGAAGCCGTGAAACCGTCCCGGAGGTGGGACTTTCCTTCGTAATATGACGCAGCACAGCCATCATTACTACCCCCCCGCCGCCGTGCCCCGGCTCCTCAGCGTTGTTTGATTCCGTCCCGGAGCCTGCGCTGTTATGTTATCCCGTGGCCAGGCACACTTAGCGCTGCCCATCTTCTGACATCATTTGGTGTCAGGCTGGCTGCGCCTGTGCGGCCGCGCTGGCCGAGAGCCCGCCTCGCAGTGTCTTCTGATGTAATCCCACTGGGGGCCTGGGATCCATGGCCATGCGCAGTGCATATCCTCGCCTCTCACTCCCCTCCCTACGGCTTCTTTTTCAGACTGTGCGGTGTCACGGCCGTGGCATGCTATTAGGGACCAGCTGACACCGAACAGTCTGAAGAAGCCATAGGGAGATGAGTGAGAGGTGGAGGTTCAGATATGCACTGCGCATGTCCATAGATCCCAGGCCCCCAGTGGGATTAAATCAGAAGACACTGCGAGGCGGGCTCTCGGCCAGCGTGGCCGCACAGGCGCAGCCAGCCTGACACCAAATGATGCCAGAAGACGGGCAGCGCTAAGTGTGCCTGGCCACGGGATAACATAACAGCGCAGGCTCCGGGACGGAATCAAACAACGCTGAGGAGCCGGGGCGCGGCGCCGGGGGGGTAGGAATGACGGCTGTGCTGCGTCCTATTACGAAGGAAAGTCCCACCTCCGGGACGGTTTTACGGTATCAGTGGACACATTTTATAAGTGTTAAGTTTTGCGTGTGCAAGGAGCAAAACCAAAATAGCTACCTTTTTCCTTGTGCAGCATTACTGCTGCACAAGGTGGCTCTTTCAGTAACAAACGCCTTGGGGGGGGGGGACAGATTCCCTTACATTTCAGTTGTTGTGTCAGCGTGGCGGTCGCATGACACATTGCCGGCTACACAGCTGGGGATCAGCTGACGTTACTGAAACCCAATAACACTGGGTCGTATGTTTTGACTGTGCAGACGGCACGTCTGAGCCTCAACTGGCGGTGTTGGAGCCCAGGAATTTAAGTTCAGGTGGTAGAAAGATGAACACAACAGGAGACCTGGATAACGTATACAGTGACCTAATTATTTAATCAGGAGGAGGAGTGGCAAATTCCTGCGAGATCCAGGCCTTGTTCATTTTCAGAAAAGTAAGCCGGTCAACGTTATCGGAGGATAGTCGCATGCGACGGTCAGTTAGTACACCACCTGCAGCACTAAAGACACGTTCCGATAATACACTGGCCGCAGGGCAAGACAGCACCTCCAATGCATACTGGCTTAGCTCTGGCCATGTATCCAGCTTTGAGACCCAAAACTTGAAAGGGGAAGAGCCGTCTGGGAGTACAGCAAGAGGGCAAGACATGTAGTCTGTCACCATCTGACGGAACCGTTGCCTCCTGCTGACTGGAGCCGTCTGTGATGGTGTAGACTTTTGTGGGGGGCACACAAAACTGTGCCACAGTTGGGCCATACTGGTCTTGCCTTGGGCAGAGGCACTGCTTCTGCTCCCTCTTTGTGCAGAGCCTCCACCACTGCCTGGACGCACTGAGCTGCTTTGGAATGCAGTAGCAGCACTTCTCTCAGTTGGAATGGAGAAGATGATGGAACTGACCAGTGTGTCTTGGTACTCCCGCATTTTTCGCTCCCGGTTCAACGGTGTGATGAGGCTTTCTACGTTGTCCCGGTAGCGAGGATCGAGGAGGGTGAACACCCAATAATCAGACATGTTGAGAATGTGGGCGATGCGGCGGTCGTTTCTCAGGCACTGCAGCATGTAATCCACCATGTGCTGCAGACTGCCAACTGCCCAAGAAACGCTGTCCCCAGCTGGAGGCGTGATCTCTGCCCGCTCGTCATCACCCCACCCTCGCTGTACACACTGAGTACTGGACAATTGTGTAACTCCCTCCTCTGGACGGATGTCTTCCTCCTCCATTGACTCCTCCTCATCCTCCTCACAAACTGTCCCCTGCCTACACGTTTGTGAGGAACCACGTGGCGCTGACTGTCCAGAAGATGATGGAAGTGGTGAATCCTCATCCTCCACCTCTTCCACAACATCATCCCTTAGCGCTTGCAGTGATTTTTCAAGCAGGCAGATAAGGGGGACAGTCATGCTGACTAGTGCATCATCTGCACTCGCCATCCGCGTGGAATAATCAAAGGGACGCAAAACCTGGCAGACATCCTTCATAGTGGCCCACTCTGTGGTTGTGAAGTCTGTACGGCGCTGACTGCGACTTTTTTGCGCCTGATACAGCTGGTACTCCATTACAGCTTGCTGCTGCTCACACAACCGCTCCAACATATGTAACGTGGAATTCCACCTGGTAGGTAGGTCACATATGATGCGATGTTCCGGCAGGCGGTGTCGGCGCTGCAGAGCCGCAATGCGCGCTTTTGCCGTGCTGGAACGCCGCAAGTGAGCACACTCTAGGCGGACCTTGTGCAGCAGTGCATCAAGATCCGGATAGTCCCTCAAAAAACTCTGCACGACCAAATTGAGCACATGTGCCAGACATGGGATGTGAGTGAGGTTGCCGAGGCCCAGGGCTGCCACCAGATTTCGGCCATTATCACACACTACCATGCCTGGCTGGAGATTCGCTGGCTCAAACCACACATCGCTCTCCTGCTTGATGGCATTCCAGAGCTCCTGCGCTGTGTGGCTACGATTCCCCAAAAAAATTAATTTCAAGACGGCCTGTTGACGTTTGGCCACGGCTGTGCTCATGTCGGTCGTAACAGGTACACGTTCATCACGGGTCCATGTGGAGGTGGACTGTGACGGCTCCTGCAGCGATGATTCTGAGGAACTGGTGTAAGAGGAGGAGTCAATGCGTACAGAATGGATTCCTGCAATCCTTGGAGTGGGCAGGACACGTCCTGCGCCACTCGCACGGTCTGTACCCGGCTCAACTACATTAACCCAATGGGCAGTGAGGGAAAGGTATCGCCCCTGTCCATGTTGACTGGTCCACGCATCGGTGGTGAGGTGGACCTTGCTACTGACGGCGTTCAGTAGCGCGTGTTTTATGTGTCCCTCCACATGCTTGTGCAGGGCAGGGACGGCTTGCCTGCTGAAGTAAAAGCGGCTGGGCACATTGTACTGTGGGACTGCCAATGACATCAAGTCACGGAAGCTGTCAGTCTCCACCAGCCTGAATGACAGCATTTCCAGTGACAGAAGTTTGGCAATGCCTGCAGTCAGAGCCTGTGCTCGTGGGTGGTTTGACGAGAAAGGCCGCCTTTTCTCCCATGCCTGTACTACCGATGGCTGTAGACTGGGCTGGGAGTGTGTGGATGACTGGGAAAGTGGTGCTGCGGGTGGAATGACAGCGGGTCTCTGGACAACAGGGCCAGAGGTTCTTCCACGGCGATCCTGGGAGGAAGCCGAACCAGCTGCGTGTGAGCTAGAGGAAGAGGCAACACGAGCTGAAGAGGTGGTAGCTGCCGCTGTTGGTTGGCCTAGCTCTTCAGTGTGTTTGTCTAACTCCGCCGGGTGCCTGTTGCGCACATGTTTCCACATGTTGGAGGTATTGAGGTTGGCGACTTTTTGACCTCTTTTGATTTTTTGATGACACACCTTGCATCTGACATAGCAAATGTCATCTGCAACTGGGTCAAAAAAGGACCAGGCACTGCAAGTCTTGGGAGCCCCCCTTTTGACTTTTGGAAGAGACATGCTCCTTACGGGTGCCAAAGCGGAGGCTGCAGGATCCGCAGTCTTCCCCCTCCCTCTTTGGGCCGTACGGGGAATCTCTTCCTCAGAGCTGCTCCCACCACCTTCCTGTCCCTGACGCCAAGATGGGTCAAGGACCTCATCATCTACACTACCCTCTGCCCCCAACTGCTCCTCCTGGGTAGTCTCAGCAGCAGAGCACGCACCAGTAAGTGGCACCTGAGTGTCATCATCAGCTGATGCGGCCTGCGAGGTGGTGACCGGAGCCACTGGCCCACCCGCCTCTTCAGAGGAAGACAGAAAAAGCGGTTGGGCATCACTGCACCCTGCCTCTTCTTCCATTTCTCCAATGCTGCTTGGCTGGCCCCCTGTTTCCAAGCCAAGAGATGATTCAGAGAACAGAAGTAGAGACTGCTCCTGTCCTGGGATCTCTGTCTGCCTGGGCAATTTTGCAGGTGGTGAAGAGACAGATGGCTGCTCTCCAGTGCTCTGTGTCTGAGAGGATGTGGCACTAATGGAAGTTGATGCATTAGCTGCCATCCATCCCACAACGGCTTCAATTTGGTCTTGACGCAGCAGCGGTGTACGGCGCTCGGCGACAAAGCTGCGCATGAACGACTGTTCCCTTGTGAAAGTGGGTGCTGATGACTCACCGGTGCCCGCAGCAGGCACAGAATCCCCACGTCCCCTCCCTGCTCCGCGCCCACGCCCACGCCCACGTGCCTTACTCACTGCCTTCTTCATCTTGGTTGACTGATAAAGATAAGCAGAAAAGTACTAACGGCTTTGTGTGCTTATTCCTGAGCAACTCCTCCTAACAGGTATAAGACACACTAATTTTCTAAAGTGTGGACTAGACTTGAATATGAGCTAATGTGGCCTACACAAATGTAAAGTGGTGTAACTGGTGTGTTTGGTGAACTTTATTATTTATTTTTTTGGGGCTGAACTGACAACGGATAGAGCTGCAGTCACACGGAGACCGTGCAGACAGACGTAAACGGCGCTGCAAGGCCCAAAAACCCTCCTCTACTTTATCCTATGTAGTGTTTTTCCACAAATTAGCTGTAGACGGGTGGAAAGACACTAATAGGATTTTTTTAAATTAATTAGCAGCAGACTACACTACTTGAAAACAAAATGAAAATTGATTTGGCGGTATGACGCAGTGAACAACCCTGAGCTGGAGACAACCAAGCTACGGCTGCTCACAGACTACAGGGCGAGCTGCAGTCACACGGAGACCGTGCAGACAGCCGTAAACGGCGCTGCAAGGCCCAAAAACCCTCCTCTACTTTATCCTATGTAGTGTTTTTCCACAAATTAGCTGGAGACGGGTGGAAAGACACTAATAGGATTTTTTTAAATTAATTAGCAGCAGACTACACTACTTGAAAACAAAATGAAAATTGATTTGGCGGTATGACGCAGTGAACAACCCTGAGCTGGAGACAACCAAGCTACGGCTGCTCACAGACTACAGGGCGAGCTGCAGTCACACGGAGACCGTGCAGACAGCCGTAAACGGCGCTGCAAGGCCCAAAAACCCTCCTCTACTTTATCCTATGTAGTGTTTTTCCACAAATTAGCTGGAGACGGGTGGAAAGACACTAATAGGATTTTTTTGAATAAATTAGCAGCAGACTACACTACTTGGAAAAAAAAAAAAAAAGAGAACAGTACTGTATGAGGCAATGAACCACCCTCCCTGAACTGAATACAACCAGCTATGGATGGCCTATGTGGCTGCACTCAGACTAGAGAGTGGGCTGCACTCACACACACACACACAGAGAGACCTTGCAGATCGCTGTGAAAACAGCGCTACAAGGCAAAAGGAAGGTGAATAGTAGGTGAACACAGCGGTTGCTAAATTAGCCTTTGGAAAGCACAAAGAAGCAAATCGCTATCTCTAAACTGTCCCTCAGTCAGCAAACAGCGTCCTGTCACTAACTGAATTCACAGCAGAGTGATCGCAAAATGGCGCCAGCGACTTTTAAACTGCATCATGACATCATTTCAGCAGCCAATCACAGCCATGCCAGTAGTTTCATGCCCTCCATGCTGAACAGGATGTGCCCACACTTGAAATCATTCTCATTGGCTGAATTTCTGCATTTTGAATCTGGGAACTTCCGATTCCGGTATCCGATACGCGGCAAGTATCGGAATCCCGGTATCGGAATTCCGATACCGCTAGTATCGGCCGATACCCGATACTTGCGGTATCGGAATGCTCAACACTAGTTGCGACACAATGCACATCACTGATGTGCATCATGCCCAACATAGTCAGTTAGAGCTTTCTCAGTGCTGGTGCCCATCAGAAGTCCTGGAGGGAGAAGAAGTATAAAGAGGAGTTGATCAGTTAACAGGGCGGGGAGTTCTGTGTCAGGACATGTATAAAGATAGCCATGGTGAGGTGAGTATAAAAGCTTGCTATTATATTTTTTCATTTATTTTATCCTTTCCCAGCAGAATGAATTTGCACTTAATTTATTCTATACAAATCAAAGTTCCCCTCTATTCTATCCTGAACTGAGCAAATCTGCCCATATCGAATTTTGGGAGATTCACCCAACTTTAGTTATTATCTAACCAAATGGTTATTCAAAACCATCTTTTAAAAGTATATTGCTGAACTACATTCTGACTTCTTGGTTTTCCTGACAACTATATAGGACTATCCTTTCGCTATGTGAGTGGGGAACCAATCTATCAACAAGGGTCATAACACCCCATTATACTAAAAGAGGCAAACATCTCTTCTTATAAAGAGGCATTGCCCCATATAAAGTGAAAATAAACCAAACAACCCAATATACAACCTGATTATTTTGTTTTTTAAAATCAATAGAAATAACCTTCTAAAGTCACAAGAAGGCATTTGGACATTTCCATTGCACTCACTACTCAGCTTTTCCTAATGACTCCCATGTGAATTAATTAATGAGAGGTTTTTAGCTGTGTGTTTCAGTAAAAAACACAATATTTTTTCTTATGTTCAGCCAACAGTTTTTGTCAGTTGTTAAAAATATATGTATACTCGGTTGAGTTATAAAGGCTTCTGCATTATTTCACGTTATTCTCAAGGTAGTTGTTAAACTTTAGATATTAGGTTAGTTATCAAACTTTAGTCATGCATTTACCAGAGTTTATATGCCTTTATTTTTTTTTTCTATATAAATGACCATGGAAAAGCTATGTGTGAGTACAGTGCAATCTCGCCATCAGATCATCTCTTTGATATGCCAGTCTTATCCAGATTCCTCTGCAACAAATTTTCAGGTGTACCGTAATGTATATTATACATATTGATGGTTTTAATACAATTTTACATGGTTGTCTTGAAGATTGCCTGCCTATCACCTGTTTCGTGGCTGCCATTTTAATTTAAGAAAATAATGTGCAACCACATGATTTTATTAAATATAATTACCGTATATACTCGAGTATAAGCCGACCCGAGTATAAGCCGACCCCCCTAATTTTGCCACAAAAAACTGGGAAAACTTATTGACTTGAGTATAAGCCTAGGGTGGAAAATGCAGCAGGTACCGGTGAATTTCAAAATTAAAAATAGATACTCCATACCGTTCATTATGGCCCCATAGATGCTCCACATAAAGCTGTGCCATATATACAATGCTCTGCACCGTTGCCCCATAGCTGTGCCATATAGTGCTCTGCACCGTTGCCCCATAGCTGTGCCATATAGTGCTCTGCACCGTTGCCCCATAGCTGTGCCATATAGTGCTCTGCACCGTTGCCCCATAGCTGTGCCATATAGTGCTCTGCACCGTTATTGCCCCATAGCTGTGCCATATAGTGCTCTGCACCGTTATTGCCCCATAGCTGTGCCATATAGTGCTCTGCACCGTTGCCCCGTAGCTGTGCCATATAGTGCTCTGCACCATTGCCCCATAGCTGTGCCATATAGTGCTCTGCACCGTCCATTATTGCCCCATAGCTGTGCTGCTGCTGCAATAATATAATAAAACACATACTCACCTTTCTTGCTTGCAGCTCCTCACGTCCCGTCCCGGCGTCTCTCTGCACTGACTGATCAGGCAGAGGGCGGCGCGCACACTATATGCGTCATCGCGCCCTCTGACCTGCACAGTCAGTGCAGAGAGAGAGACGCCGGGAAGATGGCGCGACGCCCGGCGTGTGGAACGAGGACAGGTGAATATGCGATACTTACCTGCTCCCGGCGTCCCGCTCCTTCCCCCGGACAGCTGTTCTTCGGTGCCGCAGCCTCTTCCTCTATCAGCGGTCACCGGCACCGCTGATTAGAGAAATGAATTATGCGGCTCCGCCCATATGGGGGGTGGAGCAGCCTATTCATTTCTCTAATGAGCGGTCCCACGTGACCGCTCAGGGGAAGAGGCTGCGGCACCCGGAGACCGTGGGACGGGCAGGGGGAGCGCCAGGAGCGCCGGGACTAGGTAAGTATGCCTCAGCGCCCTCTCCCCCTCACCCGCCGACCCCACCACCGATCATGACTCGAGTATAAGCCAAGAGGGGCACTTTCAGCCCAAAAATTTGGGCTGAAAATCTCGGCTTATACTCGAGTATATACGGTAATTTAAAAAATCTAAGGACCAACCTCTAATACTACGGTAAAGGATCAATATTTCTAACAAATGTCGAATGATTATGTAGATCCTGGCTTTGAACTAAACTATTATTTACTCCAAGAATCAGAGAAGGAACAGACAGAATCTATATGTGTATGCATGTATGCATCTTCAGAACCTATTTATGATAATGCGTCAATGCACATGCAGGACTGAGTATAACCTGAAAATGTCATACACATATATCTACTGAACATAATGATGAGACCAATTAGTGTTTGACTAGAAAAATTCCACTATATATATATATATATATATATCTATAATATAACGCTGGGAGCGTCACTCTGTCCGAAGCCTCTATAGACTGCGCAAGCGCAAGCGCCGGCGCAGTCTGGACCGCACAGAGCGACGCTCCCAGGAGATCGCGGTATGCGTAAGCGCTGAACGCACACCGCGATCTCCACCGGACAAGCAGGGACGAGCCAGGAGGCGGAGGGTGAGTATACTTACCTGACCCGTTCCACCGACGCGCTTCCGGGCCGTGACTGTCCCCCTGCTCCCGGAATCGGCGCCTGCGCAGTCCGCGCTTTCCGGCGCCATTTTCTTGAAGACACATTGCAGTGTCTTCAAGAAAATGGCGCCGGAAAGCGCGGACTGCGCAGGCGCCGACTCCGGGAGCAGGACCAAGAAAATGGCCGCACCCAGCACAGCCGCCGCGCCCAGCACAGCCACGCACAGCCGCCCACAGCAACGCACAGCCGCCGCAGCCAGCACAGCCGACCATAGCCGCCCACAGCCACGCACAGGCGCCCACAGCCACGCACAGCCGCCGCACCCAGCACAGCTGCCCACAGCCACGCACAGCCACCCATAGCCACGCACAGCCGCCGCACCCAGCACAGCCGACCACAGCCGCCGCACCCAGCACAGCCGACCACAGCCACGCACAGCCGCCGCACCCAGCACAGCCGCCCACAGCCACGCACAGCCGCCCACAGCCACGCACAGCCGCCCACAGCCACGCACAGCCGCCCACAGCCACGCACAGCCGCCCACAGCCACGCACAGCCGCCCACAGCCACGCACAGCCGCACCCAGCACAGCCGACAACAGCCGCCGCACCCAGCACAGCCGCCCACAGCCACGTACAGCCACCCATAGCCACGCACAGCCGCCGCACCCAGCACAGCCGACCACAGCCGCCGCACCCAGCACAGCCGCCCACAGCCACGTACAGCCACCCATAGCCACGCACAGCCGCCGCACCCAGCACAGCCGACCACAGCCGCCGCACCCAGCACAGCCGCCCACAGCCACGCACAGCCGCCCACAGCCACGCACAGCCGCCCACAGCCACGCACAGCCGCCCACAGCCACGCACAGCCGCCCACAGCCACGCACAGCCGCCCACAGCCACGCACAGCCGCCCACAGCCACGCACAGCCGCACCCAGCACAGCCGACCACAGCCACGCACAGCCGCCGCACCCAGCACAGCCGCCCACAGCCACGTACAGCCACCCATAGCCACGCACAGCCGCCGCACCCAGCACAGCCGCCCACAGCCACGCACAGCCGCCCACAGCCACGCACAGCCGCCCACAGCCACGCACAGCCGCCCACAGCCACGCACAGCCGCACCCAGCACAGCCGACCACAGCCACGCACAGCCGCCGCACCCAGCACAGCCGCCCACAGCCACGTACAGCCACCCATAGCCACGCACAGCCGCCGCACCCAGCACAGCCGACCACAGCCGCCGCACCCAGCACAGCCGCCCACAGCCACGCACAGCCGCCCACAGCCACGCACAGCCGCCAACAGCCACGCACAGCCGCCCACAGCCACGCACAGCCGCACCCAGCACAGCCGACCACAGCCACGCACAGCCGCCGCACCCAGCACAGCCGCCCACAGCCACGTACAGCCACCCATAGCCACGCACAGCCGCCGCACCCAGCACAGCCGACCACAGCCGCCCACAGCCACGCACAGCCGCCCACAGCCACGCACAGCCGCCCACAGCCACGCACAGCCGCCCACAGCCACGCACAGCCGCACCCAGCACAGCCGACCACAGCCACGCACAGCCGCCGCACCCAGCACAGCCGCCCACAGCCACGTACAGCCACCCATAGCCACGCACAGCCGCCGCACCCAGCACAGCCGACCACAGCCGCCGCACCCAGCACAGCCGCCCACAGCCACGCACAGCCCACAGCCACGCACAGCCGCCGCACCCAGCACAGCCACCCAAAGTCGCCGCACCACGCACAGCCGCCGCACCCAGCACATCCGCCGCACCCAGCACAGCCATGCACAGCCGCCACAGCCACGCACAGCCGCCTACAGCCACGCACAGCCTCCCACAGCCACGCACAGCCGCCCACAGCCACGGACAGCCGCCGCACCCAGCACAGCCGCCGCACCCAGCACAGCCGCCCACAGCCACGCACAGCCGCCCACAGCCACGCACAGCCGCCCACAGCCACGCACAGCCACGCACAGCCGCCCACAGCCGCCGCACCCAGCACAGCCGCCCACAGCCACGCACAACCGCTGCACCCAGCACAGCCACCCACAGCCGCCGCACCCAGCACAGCCGCCGCACCCAGCACATCCGCCGCACCCAGCACAGCCGCCGCACCCAGCACAGCCACGCACAGCCGCCACAGCCATGCACAGCCTCCGCACCCAGCACAGCCACGCACAGCCGCCTACAGCCACGGACAGCAGCCGCACCCAGCACAGCCACCGCACCCAGCACAGCCGCCGCACCCAGCACAGCCGCCCACAGCCACGCACAGCCGCCGCACCCAGCACAGCCTCCCACAGCCACGCACAGCCGCCTACAGCCACGCACAGCCGCTGCACCCAGCACAGCCGCTGCACCCAGCACAGCCACCGCACCCAGCACAGCCGTCCACAGCTGCCGCACCCAGCACAGCCGCCCGCACCCAGCACAGCCACGTCACATACAGCCGCCCGCACTCAGCACAGCCACATACAGCCGCCCGCACTCAGCACAGCCGCCCGCACTCAGCACAGCCGCCCGCACTGATGGGGGCGCAGGATGGAGCAGCACGTGATAGGATGGGGGCGCAGGATGGGAGCACATGACAGGATGGGGATGAGGATGGAGCAGCACATGACACGGTGGAGCAGCACATGACAGGATGGGGGCGCAGGATGGAGCAGCACATGACACGGTGGAGCAGCACATGACAGGATGGGGGCGCAGGATGGAGCAGCATATGACAGGATAGGAGCAGCACATACCAGGATGGAGACCATATTCCAATATAAATGCTCGCCACCCGGGCGTAGAACGGGTTCAATAGCTAGTATATATATATATATATATATATATATACAGTGATGCAGCGATGTGCAGTGAGTAGGCAGTGACCCATATAAAGTTCAAAATAAGTCTTGTTTATTTCATAGCATACTCACAAACCGGAAAATAAGCAAACAAGTCCTTCGGTATGCAGCCGGGAAAAGTAAAGACAGTCCACAATCTGTTGCCGTGAACGTAGTACACCACCGTGTATGCTGGGGTGTCAAGCTTTTTAGGCTCTGCCTGGCCCGTGTTGCTCCACACGGAAAGAGCTCCTCATAAGCCTCCAGCTAGGTCTGACTCCCAGACCAATACTGACACACCCAAACTCTCTTGCAAGGTTTTTTTTCTTTCCTCCAGATTCTATGGCCATGGGCCACTATAAGATCTGGGCTGGAGGAAACAGACCGGCCCCACTACCTTCCTGCAGTCTGTTTCAAAAATAAAAGCCCATACCGGGTTTTCCTGAATAATTTCTGGGTCAAATAACTTGACCCAGTTCACACTCACTTTTATTCTTCCCTGTGTCTCACAGGCAAACCTGCTGTGAGCACAGGGCACTCCAGCGGATCTAATATGCGTCTAAGCACATCCTGGGGGATACATAGCGACCCTCGCATATGACACCGGCCTTACATACCCCCCCTCTGTTCAGACTTGTGGGGTTGAACATTTGTCAGCATACATGGTGCCCATGACAGGGCATCCGCATTTCCCTGTGATTTCCCAGCCCGATGTTCCGCAGAGAAGCTGAAGTTTTGTAGGGACAAGAACCATCTGGTGACTTGGGCATTCCTCTCTTTTGCATTTCTCATCCAGACGAGGGGTGAATGGTCCGTTACCAACCGAAACTGACGCCCGAGCAAATGGTAGCGTAGGGACTCCAAGGCCCATTTAATCGCCAACCACTCCTTCTCCACTACGCTATAATTTCTCTCTGCCGGGGTCAGTTTCCTGCTTAAATAGGTGACTGGATGCTCATCCCCGTTAACCTCTTGCGACAGCACCGCTCCTAAGCCTACCTCTGAGGCATCGGTTTGCACAATAAAGGTTTTCTTGAAGTCGGGGCTGATGAGGACCGGCTGTCCACACAACGCCGACTTCAGAGACTGGAAAGCTTTCTCTGCTTGAGGATTCCACTTGACCATCACGGTTTTCTTCCCTTTTAACAGGTCCGTTAGGGAAGCCGATTTACCAGCAAAATTGGGTATAAATCGACGGTAATACCCAATGATGCCAAGGAATGCCCTCACTTGTTTGGTACTTAAGGGCTTGGGCCAGTTTTGAATGGCCTCAATTTTGTTCACTTGAGGTTTGATAACCCCCCGGCCGATCACGTATCCTAAGTACCGGGCTTCCGTGAGACCTATCGCGCATTTCTTTGGGTTTGCTGTTAACCCTGTGACTCTAAGAGACTCCAGCACTGCTTGTACCTGGGACAGATGGGTATCCCAGTCGGTACTAAAGATGACTATGTCATCCAAATAGGCCGAAGCGTAATCTCTATGTGGCACTAACACAATGTCCATCAGCCTCTGGAATGTGGCCGGAGCCCCATGTAACCCAAAAGGTAAGACAACGTTGATAGAGACCCTCTGGGGTTATAAAAGCAGTATTTTCTTTTGCTGACTCTGTTAAGGGAACCTGCCAGTGACCTTTCGTGAGATCCAGCATGGTGAAGTACTGGGCCTCCCCCAGTCTCTCATTTAGCTCGTCCACCCGTGGCATGGGATACAGGTCAAATTTTTGACACTTCATTTAACTTCCTAAAGTCAGCGCAGAAGCGTAATGACTAGGGTTGAGCGACTTTTGCTTATTTAGGATCGAGTCGGGTTTCGTGAAACCCGACTGTCTCGAAAGTCGGATCGTGTGAAATCGGACGATTATTGTGAAAAGTCGGGGGGCCGACCGAAACACGAAACCCAATGCAAGTCAATGGTGTGTTTTTGTTTTTTGTTTTTTTTTCCTCCTCCTCCTCCTCCTCCATCGCTATATCCCAAACGTTAAGATGGCGGTTTTATGCCTTGTGACGCCGCACAAAGCGAGCCGGAACCCATGTCATCACGCTGCACACACTCCTTCATTGGCTGAAAAAATGGCGGGGAAAGCGTCATACGAAACGCGACTTTGGCGCGAAGATCGCCGACCGTGTGGCCGATCCCACGCTGGGGTCGGGTCGGGTTTCACGAAACCCGACTTTGCCAAAAGTCGGCGACTTTTGAAAATGACCGATCCGTTTCGCTCAACCCTAGTAATGACCCATCAGGTTTTGGTATTAGTACAATGGGGCTAGCCCACTCACTTCGGGACTCCTCAATGACTCCCAACTGAAGCATTTGCTTTACCTCAGCCGCGATGGCTTGCCTTCGGGCTTCTGGCACTCGGTACGGTTTCATCTGCACCTTTACCCAGGGCTCAGTGACAATGTCATGCTGAATCACTGAGGTTCGCCCCGGCAGCTCTGAGAATACATCCATATTCTGCTGTACCAAAGCTCGAGCCTCCCGCCGCTGCTCTTTTGTGAGGGCATCATTGACTTTTACCTCACACCCGGCTGTGTCCTTGGCGAGTGCCAGAGGGACCTCCGATTGTATGACTGTAGTTGCTTCTGTGACCAACCATTCTCAGTCCTTCCAGGCCTTTAGCAGGTTTACATGGTACAGCTGCTTGGGATTTCTTTTCCCGGGTTGGTACACTTTGTAATTCACTTCCCCCACCTTCCCCGTATCTCATAAGGCCCTTGCCCCTTGGCCATGAATTTACTCTCTGGGGTGGGTACTAGTACCAACACCCGGTCTCCTTCTTTAAAGGTCCTGACCGTGGCCCTTTTATTATATGTACGGCTCTGAGCGGCCTGGGCATCCAGCAGATGCTCCTTCACTATGGGTTGCACGACCGCAATCCGATCCTGCATACTTGCCACATACTCGATAACACTCTTATGTGGAATGGGCTCCTGTTCCCATGTCTCTTTGGCTACATCCAGCAGTCCCCTCGGGTGCCTGCCATACAATAGCTCAAATGGGGAGAACCCCGTGGATGCCTGTGGTACCTCGCGTATGGCGAACATTAAATATGGCAATAACATATCCCAATCTTTCCCATCCTTGGCAACCACCTATTTGAGCATGGCCTTGAGGGTCTTATTAAACCTCTCGACCAACCCATCGGTTTGTGGATGGTACACTGACGTACGTAACTGTTTAATTTGGAGCAATTTACATAGCTCCCTAGTCACTTTAAACATAAAAGGGGTTCCCTGATCTGTAAGGATCTCCTTGGGTAGCCCAAGGCGACAAAACATGGCAAACAGTTCACAGGCTATTAGTTTAGCCAAAGTGTGCCGGAGCGGCATCGCCTCTGGATACCGGGTGGCGTAGTCTATGACTACTAATATGTGCTGGTGGCCCCGGGCAGATTTTACTATTGGTCCTACCAGATCCATCGCTATCTGCTCAAAAGGTACTTCTATGATGGGCAGAGGCACTAATGGACTCCGGTAGTTCGTGGTGGGTGAGGTTAGTTGACACTCAGGACATGTGTCACAGTACTTTGCAACCTCACCGTAGACACCAGGCCAAAAAAAACTCTGTAATATACACTCTAATGTCTTTTTGGCCCCCAAGTGCCCCCCAACATGTGAGTGTGAGCCATGTCGAGAACCGCTCGACGATAGGGTTGGGGCACTACCAGTTGTTCCACCACCTCATCCCGGATTTTATCAACCCTGTATAGTAACTCCTGGTTGTTCATCATCCGGGGAAACTCCTTTTCTGCACCAGGTTGTTGTGCCACCCCATTCACCTCGATTACTCTTTCCCTTGCCCGGGTCAGAGTGGGATCCTGGAGCTGGGCAGTCCCAAACTTACCAGGTGACACCTCCAGCTCAGGAATTGGTGGATTCTCCTCCACTTCTCCTGCCAATACCTCTAGGGGAAGCCTATCGGGATTGCACACTGTCCCCATCGTGGCGACCCCTACGGCAGGTGTCCCCGACTCAGGATCTTCAGGTTCTGCACCTGGAATGCTTTTTACCCTGAGAGGGTTAACTCTAGTCTCCCAGAGGGACCAGAACAAGGGCAAGTCTATACCCATCACAGTCCCATATGGAAGAGTCTTTACCACTCCCACCACATGTTTTATCTCTCCACATGGGGTGGAGAACGTGACCTCCGCAGTCGGGTACTCTCAGAGGTCCCCATGTATGCACACTACCCCCACCTTTCGTCCATTAGGACTGTCCCCAGCAACCAGGGACCTGTGTACCAGGGTCACCAAGCTCCCCGAGTCCAAGAGAGCATCCGTCTGGTACCCGTTAATGAGTACTCTGCACAGCTGAGGTTCGGTACTGGCAGGGTCTGTAGTGGCAATGCAGACTGGCTGGGCATACATAGACACCCGGCGGATATACCCGCAGTCCATGGGTTCTGTTGTTAGGGGGCAATTAGCAACCATATGTCCAGGTTCTTGGCATCGGTCGCCAACACGTAATGACTATGGCCCGAGGTAACCTTGGGGCCCGTTTAGGGGACACAGGTCTGTGGTCACTCTCTTTCCGAGACAACCCCTCAGCACGGACTCGGTCCGGTTTTGTCCCAGTGGAGGGTCTTGGACTTTTCTCAGACTCCTGAGCTGGCGGAGCCTTACGTGACAGCCGAAGTGGAGCAGTGTCCCGTATAAAGTCCTGGGTGGCCTTATATCGCTCTATCAGACCTACAACCTGGTCTAGGGTACCCGGGTCCCCTTGACCCACCCAACACTGTATGGCTGCTGGCAGAGCCCTCACCAGTCGGTCGACCACCACCCTTTCCACTATCTGACTTGTGGTTAAAGTCTCAGGTTGGAGCCACCGTTTCACAAGGTGCAGCAAGTAAAAAATCTGAGACCGGGCAGGCTGGGCTTCCACAAAAGTCCAAGAAAACACCCGTTGAGCTCTCACATAAGTATTAACCCCCAGTCGGGCAAGAATCTCACCTTTTAGCTTGGAAAAGTCCTTGGCATCCTCCCGACTGAGGTCAAAGTAGGCCTTTAGCGCATCACCCCTCAAGAACGGAGCCACAACTTCAGCCCACTGTGCTGCTGGCAGATTCTCCCGCTCTGCCGTGCGCTCATAGACGGTGAGGAAAGCTTCCACGTCATCTTCCGGACTCAATTTCCTCAAAGTGGAGTGGACCTTGTCTCGGGCATCATGACGTTCCGGGGTCGGTGCTGGTGGTGCCTCACGCAGGGCTGTAATTTGCTGCAGCAACAGGTTATTAGTTTGTTGCTGTTGTTGCTGTGTGAGGACCTGCTGCCTCAGGATCTCCTCCATTTTGTCTGTAGGCCTGAATTGCAATGTAGCAGGCTTAATAATAGACATGCAAATGGTGTTGGGGTATGCCTTAATTCACACTGCTCCGCATTCTCCAACCATATGTGATGCAGCGATGTCCTTGCTGTGCAGTGAGTAGGCAGTGACCCATATAAAGTTCAAAATAAGTCTTGTTTATTTCATAGCATACTCACAAACCAGAAAATAAGCAAACAAGTCCTTCGGTATGCAGTCGGGAAAAGTAAAGACAGTCCACAATCTGTTGCCGTGAACGTATTACACCACCGTGTACGCTGGGGTGTCAAGCTTTTTAGGCTCTGCCTGGCCCGTGTTGCTCCACACGGAAAGAGCTCCTCATAAACCTCCAGCTAGGTCTGACTCCCAGACCAATACTGACACACCCAAACTCTCTTGCAAGGTTTTTTTTCTTTCCTCCAGATTCTATGGCCATGGGCCACTATAAGATCTGGGCTGGAGGAAACAGACCGGCCCCACTACCTTCCTGCAGTCTGTTTCAAAAATAAAAGCCCATACCGGGTTTTCCTGAATAATTTCTGGGTCAAATAACTTGACTCAGTTCACACTCACTTTTATTCTTCCCTGTGTCTCACAGGCAAACCTGCTGTGAGCACAGGGCACTCCAGCGGATATAATATGCTTCTAAGCACATCCTGGGGGATCCATAGCGACCCTCGCATATGACACCGGTCACTGCCTTACAATATATATATATATATATATATATATATATATATATATATATATATCGTTTTTATTAAGTGTGTGCTCCTGTCCTCCTGCATTCCTACTGCACACCTACTTGTGTTTTCAATAAAGATTTTTTTTGTACTTATTCCAATTGTATACACAATTTATTGTTCTTACATCTGATTCCCCTATTAGGTGTTTCACATTTTTTACTAGCATCATATCTAGTGATGATCCAAGAAGGAAATATTTGGATTCGGGAAAATCGGTCTGAATAATTTTTAATATTTGTACCGAAAAACTAATTCAATGCAAGTCTATGGGAAAGCTTAATATTTTTCTGCTGGACCCAGGCAAACAGGTCTGGTGGCAGGAGAAAAAGGCTGAAATAGATGGGAAAGTACTAAAACTAAATGGGAACAGCATAGGCAAGATGCCTGCATGCCTTTCTGACTCACATATGGTATCTGGGAATAATGTTGTCAGACTATTGCACCGGCTTTATGGATTTATAAGAAGACCTACCAAACCAAACCTAAATTGTTTTTTGACAGGGGAAAATGCAAAGAAACAAATTTTCTTTCATAATTACTTACATATAACGCAAAAAAAATAAAAGTAAAAATATCAAAATTATTCCTCCCCATTATTATATGTTCACAAGTAGCATTTGGGCTTTAGTTTTTCTTTTTAAATATGTGAGGGCCATCAGTCCCACATTTTGGAGTCCTCTCCCTCATTCAAAATTGTTAGCTATATGGTGGAATACATATTCCACAGCACTTCACAATGCCAGCTAATATTGAATTTTGAATTTTGGGCTTGGCCCCCCAGAACCACCACTTCCACCACCATGTCATTATGTGGTCCTCGCGAACACCATGTCAACAAAGGACAATCGCATGTGTTGTCTGTCCAAAGAACACCATAGTCTTGCGCACACGTGGTGGGAAATCCATGGTGTCATCAGCAAGCTGACAATATGGCCTGAGGATAGTGAGCAGACGCGTCATGGAGCCACGCATGCGCAGTTGCAGGAGAAAGCGCCGACTAATGGGAGAGAAAGTGCAGCAAAACTGTAGTAAGGGCGGGAGCCCAGATACGAGTGCAGAAGCACAGAGCACGCATGCGCACATGGGTTCAGATAGAAGAACCTACTCATTGGAAAAAAAACCCTGCAGGCAAGAAAGTAAGTGTGCATGACAGCATGGATGATACCTGTAAATTGGTAGGAGCAATACAGAAAAATGTAAATAATCGTGAGCAAATAAAAATAAAATAAAAGGGAAAATGACACATTCCCAAGTGAAAAAATGTATATTACAGTTGATGGAAATTAAAAAAAACATGAAATAAAATAAAAAAAATGTGGAAAATGAAAAAGAATAATAAAAAGAAAAAGTAAAAGAAGGTCCAAATGGCTATGGATCTGATGATTAAATTTATTTCACAAGGCTATGCAGTGAAAAGTAATAGTGACACATACCATGCAATAAGTGACACATACAATGTGGGGAACTCCCGGGATTAAGAGTGTAATATTGCATGTCACTATTGCTATCCAAGGCCAGATATCAAAGCAATGACCGCTATGAAACTAGCTAACGTGCAACAAGGCATGAAGGCAAAATAAAAGAAGACTGTAAGCACAAGCCTGCTTTATCCATATGTTATATCAAAAAGTCAAGTCTGATTAAGTAGCAAGTCTGTACAAAGAATCAAATATAGCATCCAATATTATGCGGCCCTTGTTTCACATTTTCAGAGGGCCAGCCGGTGCCCTGAATCCTGAGTTTCAGAAGGTCCCTCAGGTGGCCCTGTATTATGCGTTTGGGAGAGCTTTCACTCCTACATTTGGGAGGTCCCTCCCTCATTCAAAATTGTTAGCTAGATAGTGAAATACATATTCCTAAGAACTTTACAATGTCAGCTAAAATATGCCTATTTGAATTTTGGGCTTTGCCCACCACCACCACCATGTCCACTGCCATGTCATTATGCGACCTTCATTTCACATTTTCAGAGGTCCAGCAGGTGCCATGAAACCTGAAGTTTGTGAGCTCCACAGTGAATTTTGGCCACCGGATCCCAATGGAGCCACTGTCATTGCGGGTGAAGCCACTGTAAGGTGAAT
The DNA here is from genome assembly GCF_051348905.1 of Ranitomeya variabilis. Classification (NCBI taxonomy): domain Eukaryota; kingdom Metazoa; phylum Chordata; class Amphibia; order Anura; family Dendrobatidae; genus Ranitomeya; species Ranitomeya variabilis. Next base: position 1,017,873,399 of record NC_135232.1, on the reverse strand, counting down.
ATAATACAGGAGTTGGGGTAGCTGTATGATTAATGTCAGTAAATTGGATTCTACCAGACACCAAAAGCGTTTCAATTAAATTATGAATACAGTGTATGCAAGCAAGGGCCTGTATTGTGCTCAATCTGTCAGGCCTGAAACCCATGTCAGGAACATGTACAAGGCTCATTTTACTTTGAAGCAGCCTCCTCAAGGGAAAGGGACAGGAGTGCTCTTGACCAATCAGAACAAGCCTGCGTACTTCTTCTGGAAACTACCCAACCAGGCAGAATTTATCAGTCCAAAGATAAAAAACTGGAGCGCACTCACCGGTATTCAGGTGTCAAACTTTAATCGGACATAATGTAGGGCAGCAGGGAGGGATGTAGATTCAGATGGACGACAGCCGTTTCGTGCACAAGGCACTTCAACAGGACCTGTTGAGGTGCCTTGTGCACGAAACGGCTGTCGTCCATCTGCATCTACATCCCTCCCTGCTGCGCTACGTTATGTCCGAATAAAGTTTGACACCTGAATACCGGTGAGTGCGCTCCAGTTTTTTATCTTTGGACTGATTTATGATGACTGTTTTTGTGGATGCAGCACCCAGTTAACCCCTTCACCCCCAAGGGTGGTTTGCACGTTAATGAGCGGGCCAATTTTTACAATTCTGACCACTGTCCCTTTATGAGGTTATAACTCTGGAACGCTTCAACGGATCTTGGCGATTCTGACATTGTTTTCTCGTGACATATTGTACTTCATGATAGTGGTAAAATTTATTTGATATTACCTGCGTTTATTTGCAAAAAAAATGGAAATTTGGCAAAAATTTTGAAAATTTTGCAATTTTCCAACTTTGAATTTTTATGCCCTTAAATCACAGAGATATGTCACACAAAATACTTAATAAGTAACATTTTCCACATGTCTACTTTACATCAGCACAATTTTGGAACCAACATTTTTTTTTGTTAGGGAGTTATAAGGGTTAAAAGTTGACCAGCAATTTCTCATTTTTACAACACCATTTTTTTTTAGGGACCACATCTCATTTGAAGTCAATTTGAGGGGTCTATATGATAGAAAATACCCATGTGTGACACCATTCTAAAAACTGCACCCCTCAAGGTGCTCAAAACCATATTCAAGAAGTTTATTAACCCTTCTGGTGCTCCACAGGAATTTTTGGAATGTTTAAATAAAAATGAACATTTAACTTTTTTTCACAAAAAATTTACTTCAGCTCCAATTTGTTTTATTTTACCAAGAGTAACAGGAGAAAATGGACCCCAAAAGTTGTTGTACAATTTGTCCTGAGTACGCCGATACCCCATATGTGGGGGTAAACCACTGTTTGGGCGCATGACAGAGCTCGGAAGCAAAGGAGCGCCATTTGACTTTTCAATGCAAAATTGACTGGAATTGAGATGGGACGCCATGTTGCGTTTGGGGAGCCCCTGATGTGCCTAAACATTGAAACCCCCCACAAGTGACACCATTTTGGAAAGTAGACCCCCTAAGGAACTTATCTAGAGGTGTGGTGAGCACTTTGACCCACCAAGTACTTCACAGAAGTTTATAATGCAGAACCGTAAAAATAAAAAATCATATTTTTTCACAAAAATTATTTTTCGCCCCCAATTTTTTATTTTCCCAAGGGTAAGAGAAGAAATTGGACACCAAAAGTTGTTGTACAATTTGTCCTGAGTACGCTGATACCCCATATGTGGCGATAAACCACTGTTTGGGCGCATGGGAGAGGTCGGAAGGGAAGTAGCACCGTTTGACTTTTCAATGCAAAATTGACAGGAATTGAGATGGGACGCCATGTTGCGTTTGGAGAGCCACTGATGTGCCTAAACATTGAAACCCCCCACAAGTGACACCATTTTGGAAAGTAGACCCCCTAAGGAACTTATCTAGATGTGTTTTGAGCGCTTTGACCCACCAAGGGCTTCACAGAAGTTAATAATGCAGAGCCGTAAAAATAAAACAAAAATTTTTTCCCACAAAAATTATTTTTTTAGCCCCCAGTTTTGTATTTTCCCGAGGGTAACAGGAGAAATTGGACCCCAAAATCTGTTGTCCAAGTTGTCCTGAGTGCGATGATATACCATATGTGGGGAGAACCACTGTTTGGGCGCATGGGAGGGCTCGGAAAGGAAGGAGCGCCATTTGGAATGCAGACTTAGATGGAATGGTCTGCAGGCGTCACATTGCGTTTGCAGAGCCCCTAATGTACCTAAACAGTAGAAACCCCCACAAGTGACACCATGTTGGAAAGTGGACCCCATAAGGAACTTATCTAGATGTGTGGTGAGCGCTTTGACCCACCAAGGCCTTCACAGAAGTTTATAATGCAGAGACATAAAAATAAAACAAAAATTTTTTCCCACAAAAATTATTTTTTAGCCCCCAGTTTTGTATTTTCCCGAGGGTAACAGGAGAAATTGGACCCCAAAAGTTGTTGTCCAATTTGTCCTGAGTGCGCTGATACCCAATATGTGGGGGTAAACCACTGTTTGGGCACATGGCAGAGCTTGGAAGCGAAGGAGTGCCTGCCATCTGACTTTTCAATGCAAAATTGACTGGAATTGAGATGGGTTGCGGTTGGAGAGCCACTGATGTGCCTAAACATTGAAACCCCCCACAAGTGACACCATTTTGGAAAGTAGACCCCCTAAGGAACTTATCTAGATGTGTTTTGAGCGCTTTGACCCACCAAGGGCTTCACAGAAGTTAATAATGCAGAGCCGTAAAAATAAAACAAACATTTTTTCCCACAAAAATTATTTTTTAGCCCCCAGTTTTGTATTTTCCCGAGGGTAACAGGAGAAATTGGACCCCAAAAGTTGTTGTCCAATTTGTTCTGAGTACACTGATACCCCATATGTGGGGGGAACCACCGTTTGGATGCATGGGAGGGCTCGGAAGGGAAGGAGCGCCATTTGGAATGCAGACTTAGATGGAATGGTCTGCAGGCGTCACATTGCGTTTGCAGAGCCCCTAATGTACCTAAACAGTAGAAGCCCCGCACAAGTGACCCCATTTTGGAAACTAGACCCCCCAAGGAACTTATCTAGATGTGTTGTAAGAACTTTGAACCCCCAAGTGTTTCACTACAGTTTATAACGCAGAGCCGTGAAAATAAAAAATCCTTTTTTTTCCCACAAAAATTATTTTTTAGCCCCCAGTTTTGTATTTTCCCAGGGGTAACAGGAGAAATTGGACCCCAAAGGTTGTTGTCCTATTTGTCCTGAATACGCTGATACCCCATATGTTGGGGTAAACCCCTGTTTGGGCACACGGGAGAGCTCGGAAGGGAAGGAGCACTGTTTTACTTTTTCAACGCAGAATTGGCTGGAATTGAGATCGGACGCCATGTCGCGTTTGGAGAGCCCCTGATGTGCCGAAACAGTGGAAACCCCCCAATTATAACTGAAACCCTAATCCAAACACACCCCTAACCCTAATCCCAACAGTAACCCTAACCACACCTCTAACCCAGACACACCCCTAACCCTAATCCCAACCCTATTCCCAACCGTAAATGTAATCTAAACCCTAACCGTAACTTTAGTCCCAACCCTAACCCTAACTTTAGCCCCAACCCTAACTGTAGCCTTAACCCTAGCCCCAACCCTAGCCCTAACCCTAGCCCTAATGGGAAAATGGAAATAAATACATTTTTTTTATTTTTCCCTAACTAAGGGGGTGATGAAGGGGGGTTTGATTTACTTTTATAGCGAGTTTTTTTAGCGGATTTTTATGATTGGCAACTGTCACACACTGAAAGACGCTTTTTATTGCAAAAAATATTTTTTGCGTTATCACATTTTGAGAGCTATAAATTTTCCATATTTTGGTCCACAGAGTCATGTGAGGTCTTGTTTTTTGCGGGACGAGTTGACGTTTTTATTGGTAACATTTTTGGGCACGTCACATTTTTTGATCGCTTTTTATTCCGATTTTTGTGAGGCAGAATGACCAAAAACCAGCTATTCATGAATTTCTTTTGGGGGAGGCGTTTATACTGTTCCGCGTTTGGTAAAATTGATAAAGCAGTTTTATTCTTCGGGTCAGTACGATTACAGCGATATCTCATTTATATTATTTTTTTATGTTTTGGCGCTTTTATACGATAAAAACTATTTTATGGAAAAAATTGTTATTTTTGCATCGCTTTATTCTCAGGACTATAACTTTTCTATTTTTTTGCTGATGATGCTGTATCATGGCTCGTTATTTGCGGGACAAGATGACGCTTTCAGCGGTACCATGGTTATTTATATCTGTCTTTTTGATCGCGTGTTATTCCACTTTTTGTTTGGCGGTATGATAATAAAGCGTTGTTTTTTGCCTCGTTTTTTTTTTTTTTTCTTACGATGTTTACTGAAGGGGTTAACTAGTGGGCCAGTTTTATAGGTCGGGTCGTTACGGACACGGCGATACTAAATATGTGTACTTTTATTGTTTTGTTTTTTTTATTTAGGTAAAGAAATGTATTTATGGGAATAATATATATATTTTTTTCATTATTTTGGAATATTTTTTTTTATTTTTTTTTACACATTTGGAAAAATTTTTTTTTACTTTTTTACTTTGCCCCAGGGGGGGACAATACAGATCGGTGATCTGCCAGTTTGCATAGCACTCTGACAGATCACCGATCTGCGAGAAGTGCAGGCTGCTTCACAGTGCCTGCTCTGAGCAGGCTTCTGTGAAGCCACCTCCCTCCCTGCAGGACCCGGATCCGTGGCCATCTTGGATCCGGGTCTGGAGCAGGCAGGGAGGGAGGTAAGACCCTCGCAGCAACGCGATCACATCGCGTTGCTGCGGGGGGCTCAGGGAAGCCCGCAGGGAGCCCCCTCCCTGCGCGATGCTTCTCTGCACCGCCGGCACATCGCGATCATGTTTGATCGCGGTGTGCCGGGGGTTAATGTGCCGGGGGCGGTCTGTGACCGCTCCTGGCACATAGTGCCGGATGTCAGCTGCGCTAGTCAGCTGACACCCGGCCGCGATCGGCCGCGCTCCCCCCGTGAGCGCGGCCGATCGTGCTGGACGTACTATTCCGTCCTTGGGAAGTAGGGCCCACCCCACATGGACGGAATAGTACGTCCAATGACAGAAAGGGGTTAATCATTGAAGGGCGACATTGCGGCTACACAGTTTAGCAAGGCAGAGGTATTAGAGTCTAACTGACAGCAGCAGTGCAAAGGTGTTTTTCTTTTTGTTTGGAGCAGGCAGAATTTATCTTTTGCATGGTTTTCAGCAACAACAAAGTAATTACAGGATATGTCCCAACTCCCAGAGAGCGACGAGGTCTGTGAAGTGTATTACTCAGGTGACAGGCAGTGCTACAGAGCTCAGATAAAGGCCTTAGCGTGGCAATCGCAATATTCCAATATGTGTAAGGCTGCGGCCTGAATAGGTCTGTGGAGCATATTAACCCAGTCTCTTAGACCTGCTTAAAATGTACAGAAACTGGCCAATAACCACCATTTCTTTTGCCAAAATTTAGAAAATTTAAGGGAAGCAACGGTTTAATAAAGAGACACAAGTCAAGTCTCATTTAGGAACCTGGAAAAGCCAGGAATGGTCTTTGGCCAGCCAGCACCAGACAATGTAAAGTGATAATGAATTTGTATGTCCTGGTTGTCAGCAAGAGCCATCAGTGCCTGATTCCTGGGCAGCAGATTGGGAAGGACGTAACACAGGGGAAGGGCCAGCGGTTTCACCTTAAGATGCAGATTTTGTACCCAGGCGTTCTGTCCACCTAATGGGGTGCTGCATATGTCATATGTATGTCGTATGAAAAATTATGATAATAGAATAGATAGAGATTGAGAGTAAAAATTTTACCATTGCACAATGTACAAAGGTGTCCAAAAAATACCCAAGGGGTCTGTATCATACACACTGAAAGAGACCATGATAAGGACCTCACAACTATTATAATTTCTAGAGATATGGAGTACAAGTTTAACTATTGCACAATGTACAAAGGTTTCCAAAAACTACTCAAGAGGTCTGTATCATACAAACTGAAAGAAACCGTGATAGGGACCCTACAATAAATTCTGTAGTTATTATAATGGCTAGCAATAGGGTGTACAAGTTTCACCATTGCACAATGTACAAAGATTTCCAAGAATTACCCAAGGGGTCTGTATCATACATGCTGAAATAGACCGTGATAGGGGCCTCACAATAACTTTTGTAGTTATTATAAATGCTAGAGATAGGGAGTACAAGTTTCACCATTGCTCAATGTACAAAGGTTTACAAATTTAAAACATTACCCATGGGGGTATACAATTATGACCACTAAGTACTTGTTGCAGAAGCAGGAAAAGTAGGACAAAATGGGTTTGGATGGTAAGAGATGGAAGTAAAGGCAACTTTCAGAAATAACATTTTGGGTGCATTTACATAGGGTTACTGTCATCCGTAGGGATTACAAAATTGGAAGAAATCCAGCCCTTGAACAATTTTAGAAGAGTCAGCCTGTCTGCATTTTCCATTGACAGGCATATGCACCTATCCGTTATGATTGCAGTGGATGAATTAAAAACCTGCTCAGACAACACACTTGTGGCAGTGCATGGCAGCATCTCCAAGTCATACAAGGAGAAGCCGGGCCAAGTGTGCAGCTTAGACAACCAATAGTTAACGGGCACTAAAGAATCAGAAAGGACGCTGGTATGGTGACTTAAGGTGAATTATACAATAACCCTGAACATGAGATGCATATACAATAATCATTCATGTTGGAATAAATGGTGTCATGTCTTTAATTTTCTTTTAGGCTGTGTGCACACGTAGCATATTTTTCGCGTTTTTTTCGCAGTTTTTCGCTATAAAAATGCAGCACCCCAGAGTCCTGGTCGTTGCAGTACTGTGGCTCCGCCACTATGGGGAGCTATGGTACGTCTGATTGCACTAAAGGAGTTTCTCTGACCAGGTAACACCTCACTACACTTCACACTCCGGCCACCAGGGGGGGGTGGTCCTATCTACTAGGCCACTCCTCACACTCTGGTAAAACTGGGGGTTGGACAGGAAGACAAGGAGAAGTAGCTGGGAAGAGCTAGTGAGAGGACCTGTCAGGGATGGGATCCTGACAGACTCCTCAGAGCAGAACTAACCAGTGCACAACGGGAATACAGTAAAGAAGTATTGGGACCAGAAGGAGTCGTGCTGTTAGACCGAGGCAACATCCTTCTGAGGCGCAAACAGTCGGTGGCCGGAACGCAGAGCAAGTAAGAGACTTTAAGTACACTGCAAACCACGGCCGGACAGCTAATTACAGGTTGGCTGTCTCACTTAACAACAGACAACGGAGGCAGCTGTGGGAGAGGGGCGACTCTAGGGTCCCGGAAGAACTCCAGGCCTACCCCGTCATACGGGTGCGTCCTACCATATCACCTGGAGGACGAAGAGAACGAACAAATAGAGACAGACAGAAACAGTTGTGAGGACTATCCCGGGAGCTCAGCAGGGAAGAACTACAACACCCAGCGCTAGAAGGTAGACACTGATTCCCACCTGTAAAGAGAACTTCTGATGTGCCTTTGGGCCGGCCGGTCTCTGACAACCCAGTTAACAGCGCTCTGGACTGAGGTCTCCAAAACCTTCAGTAAAGAGGTAAAGAGACTGCAACCTGGTGTCCTCGTTATTTACCGTGACCTGCACCCCACAACTGCACCGCTACACCACCACTTATTCTACCGGACGTCCCTCACTGACACACAGGGCCACGGACCGGGTCTAGCCACCGTGACAACCCCAGGACTGAGACCCAGAGGCTCGGCTTCGGGTACCCCTCGGCCCTGCGGCGGTGTGGGGGCGCTCCATTTTGGCGTCACGAACAGGATCTACTTAAGCCTGAAGAATCAGGTCATGTGTGCCTTGGAACTGTGATTTATTGTGCTTGGACTGTACTTTATTGAAAAGACTGTGTGCTGTGCCATTTACCGCCAAAATTCGCCATTGCCGCTCACGGAGGGAGGAGCCCTAGCTACGCGGGCGGGACCAGCCAAAAGAAGCGCGGAACGGAAAGCGCGGTAAGGCGCCAATCCCGGAAGAGGAACTCCGACCTCCAGCAGGTTAGTGAGGGGAAGGGACCATCATGTCCGAGTCGGGAGGAGAGGAGGTGGCGGTCGCAGCCGCAGACGCAGGGGCAGCTCCGGTCCCCGCAGCGGACGAAGCCGCGGCCCTAATACCACCACCGGTAGCCGCAGAACCCGCTGTTCCCCCCAGCCAGCCGGACGCTGCCGCTAACACAAAAGCCATAATGCCCTTCTCTATGCCGTACCTGCCCGGAGCGGCCTGGCTCCCGCGATACTCTGGGGAGTCGCGTACATTCACTGACTTTAAGGAAGGGCTCTGCAGCCTGCTCGAGTTCTATCCCCTGACGGAGCCTCAGAAGGTCCATATGATAACCGGTCAACTCTTTGGGGTGGCTCTGAGAGAATTGAAGTCCTGGCCCGCCGAAGATAAGGGAACTGCGCAACAGATTTTTGCAAAGCTTAAGGCCACCTTCGATACTCGCACTGCTACAGAAATTAAATTGACTTTCTATGGATGCAAACAGAGACCGCAGGACAGCTTACGGGACTATGCCCTTAATCTTCAGGAGGCAATGCGGGCCATTAAGCAGAGTGACCCCGGCAGCATGCAGGATGAGGATAAACTTCTGAAGGAGCGGTTCATTGAGGGGCTCCTGTGCAGTCACCAACGAGGCCAATTGCACTTCCTGGCCATGCAAAATCCAGATTTGACTTTTGCGCAATTCAAAGATAAAGCTATCCAGGCATTGCAGGAGCGCCAGCCCAGCCGCACAATACCACCCAGGCGCCCCGCTCTCACATACCACCAGGAGGTGGCATCGGACACCCCAGTTGCCGCGGAGGCCGACGCCCAGAGCTTCGAGGACGACTCCCCTGCAGGACTCCGCCTCCAGATGCAAGAGCTAACCAAGAGCGTTGCTGCCCTGGCCCGGACGGTGCAGTCCCTACAGGAGGCCCCCAAAGGGAAGATCCAGTTGGCTTCCAGCCCGGAGGATGTCCCTTGGATGCGACAGAGGAGGACTCCGCCGACCAGAAGCCGGCCCGACGATCGCTTTCACCAGGATGGACGACCCATCTGCCGCCGCTGTCACCAGGTGGGCCACCTTGCAAGGTACTGTCCTTTAAATGAGCAACCCCTGGGGCAAAGGGCCAACCCCCAGGAGTAGGACGATCCGGCCCGCAGCATTGGAGAACCAAGTACATTGGAAGACGGCCAGTTCTCCCTGTAGTGGTTGATGGGATCCCCTTGAACGCTTTGCTGGACACTGGTTCTCAGGTGACGACTATACCTTACGTGCTTTACAAATGGTATTGGGAGGACACTGATATTACCCGTGGCCCTGACGATGATTTAACCATAATTGCCAGTAATGGTCAGCCGTTGCCACAAGTGGGGTATAAGGAGGTCACCATCAAGGTGGGGCGGGTGGAATTGAGAGCCCAAGGGATTGTGATTGTTGATATTGATCGTCGAGAATGTAATCCCATGATGACTCTTGGTACTAATGTTATAGAAAATTGTCTTGCAGAAGTTATTGTTTTGCTGCAACAGGTGGCAGAAACCGCTGGCCACAGTGAGCAACGTGCCCTGCAGAAAGAAATCAGAGCTCTGATGCAGAGACAGCAGGTAGAGCTGACTGGTGGTGAGATTGGTCGTGTCACTGTGAGTGATTCAAACCCCATCGCGATACCCCCCAGGAGTGAGATGTTAATATGGTGTCGGGCAGCCATAGGCCTCAGGGGTAAGGACTACCAGGCCTTGGTAGAACCCGTATATTCAGACAATAGGCCTACTGTTCTGACAGCCCGGGGGGTGGTCGACGTCCGCCAGGGGAGAGTGCCCGTACGTGTCCTCAATTGTGGGGAGGAAGAGGTTCACCTCACCAAGTATACCACGCTCGCCAAACTGTTCACTGTCAACAATAATGTGATACAGACAACTGAACCCTTGGTCCCGTCCAACGTGGCGGAGAACAAAGGTTCTGCAGAGCCCTCGAAAGACTGGTGTCGGGAATTGCATGTGGGCACTGACTCTACCCCATCCCATCAAAAACAGGGGGCCTACAGGGTGGTACACGAGTACGAGCAGGTATTCAGCAAACACCCCTCAGATTTTGGGCAGGTGAAAGGGATCCAACATCACATCCCCACGGGAGATCACCGACCCATAAAAGAGAGATATCGCCCTGTACCCCCAGCTCATTACCAGTGTGCCAAGGACATGTTGCGGGAAATGAAGGAGGCTGGGGTGGTGAGAGACAGCTGTAGCCCCTGGGCAGCTCCGTTAGTCCTTGTTAAAAAGAAAGATGGTACAATGAGGATGTGTGTTGATTACAGGCAGTTGAATCGCATTACACATAAGGACGCATACCCACTGCCCAGGATAGAGGAGTCTCTGGCTGCCTTAAAATCTGCTAATTACTTCTCTACCTTAGATCTCACCAGTGGGTACTGGCAGGTTCCTGTGGCGGAGGCGGACAAAGAGAAGACGGCCTTCACGACGCCAATGGGTCTCTGTGAGTTCAACTACATGCCCTTCGGATTGTGCAATGCTCCCGGAACGTTCCAGAGGATGATGGAGTGCTGCTTGGGACACCTGAACTTTGAAACCGTGCTGTTATATTTGGATGATGTCATTGTCTTCTCTAAGACCTACGAAGACCACCTGAAGCACCTGGCCGAGGTGTTTGAAGCCCTATCCAACTTTGGCTTAAAGGTGAAACCATCCAAGTGTCATCTGCTGAAACCTAAAGTGCAGTACCTGGGCCATGTGGTGAGCGCTGAAGGAGTGGCCCCAGACCCCGACAAGGTCACAGTGATTAAGGACTGGCCAAAGCCCAGTGACCTCCACGAAGTCCGGCAGTTCCTCGGGCTGGTAGGCTATTACCGGAGGTTCATTAAGGACTTCACCAAGAAGGCCGCACCCTTGCAAAACCTGTTGGTGGGCCAACCAAAGAAGACCAAGGGGAGGAACACCCCCTTTGATTGGAACGAAGAGCTGGAGGAATCCTTCACCTGTTTGAAGTCGGCACTGACGGGAGAAGAGGTACTGGCTTACCCCGAATACGACCAACCGTTTGTGCTGTACACCGATGCCAGCAATGTGGGATTAGGAACCGTGCTGTCCCAGGTCCAGAAAGGCAAAGAGAGGGTGATCGCTTACGCCAGCCGGAAACTCCGTCCCACGGAAAGGAACCCTGACAACTACAGTTCCTTTAAGCTGGAATTCCTTGCCATTGTCTGGGCAGTGACAGAGAGGTTCAAACACTACCTGGCCTCCGCGAAATTCACCGTCTTCACGGACAACAATCCGCTAACGCATCTGGATAATGCCAAACTCGGGGCCTTGGAGCAGCGGTGGATGGCCCGGCTATCCAACTACAATTTCACCATCAAGTACCGGGCAGGACACAAGAATGCCAATGCCGATGCCTTGTCCCGAATGCCCAATTTGCCAGAAGCGGGAGAAGACCCGGAGGCACTTGAAGAGGTGGAGCTGCCTGCATTCCATCACCCCAAAGCCACCCAAAACTCTCATCAGGTGAAGAATAGGCACAAGAACCAACCGGATGCCACGCTCAATCCCCTGCCCCACCACGGATGGGCAGAAACCCAGGATAGTGACCCCGCGGTCCGTCAGGTGAAGGAGCTCTTGACGCAGGCTGGGTTGCACCCTGGCCCAGATGATCCACAAGAAACCCAACAGCTGTGGAAGGGGAGAAGCAAACTGTTTATCCATGATGGCAAGTTGTGCAGGAGGAGCATCGACCCACGTACTCATGAATTGGTGTGGCAGATAGTGGTGCCAAGGCGAGATGCGCCCATGGTTCTGGGAGCCTACCATGATGGAGCTGGACACTTCGGATGGAGGAAGCTAGAGAAGCTGCTCCGAGGGAGGTTCTATTGGATTGGCATGAAGAGAACCATTGAGAAGTGGTGTCGGGAGTGTGGTCCATGTAGCCTGCGCAGGAAGGACCGTGACAGTCAACGGGCTCCCCTGCGGCCTATCATCACCAAACGGCCGCTTGAACTGGTCGCGCTGGATCATGTGAAGCTGACACCTAGCCGGTCGGGCTATATCTACGCCCTTACCATCGTGGACCACTACTCCAGGTTTTTGGTGGTTGTGCCTGTCAAGGATCTAACGGCCAGGACTGCCGCCAGGGCCTTCCAGCAGCACTTTTGTAGGCCCCATGGCTACCCAGAGAAGGTACTGACCGATCAGGGACCTGCATTCGAAGCGGAAGTGTTTCAAGAATTCTGCCAACTGTACGGGTGTAAGAAGATCAGAACCACACCGTACCATCCTCAAACCAACGGGATGTGCGAGAAGATGAACCAAGTGGTAATTGATTTATTGAAGACCTTACCCATGGAGGAACGGAACCTGTGGCCGACAAAGTTGCCTGACCTGGTGGATATGTACAATCACATCCCAGTAAGTTCCACCAACTGTACTCCAGCGTACCTGATGCGAGGAAGATCTAGTCGGTTACCCGTTGATCTGGACATGGGGGGTCCTAGTACCCGAAGATACCTCGCCGGATGCAGATTGGGATGCAGAAAGGCAGCGAAGGTACCGCGAAGTACAGGAGTGTGTAGAAAGAAGTCTCGCCCAGGCTAGGCAGAAACAGGAAAGAGATTACAACCAACACGCTCCTGCGATTCCCCTGTCACCTGGCGAGCAAGTACTTAAACGAAAGAGGAGATTACACAAGCTCGATGACCAATGGGAAGCGGAACCGTACACCATCCTGCCATCCGACTTCGACAACACAAAAGTCTGTCTCATCAGCAAAGACAGAGGGGAGACCTCGACAGCGGTATCCAGGGATCACCTTAAGGTCTGCCCCGATAAGTTGAAAGAGAGGGGCACGGCCCCAGAAATCTCCCCGCCGGTAGAAAAGGAGAAGATGTTCCACACCGTCCTTGGTGACTTTCCCCAGTCCTGGACTCAGATAAACCAAGCCATCGTGGTGCCTGTTCTAATGTTTCAACAGCCGGACCCACCAGAAACAATGGTGATACCAGATCATCCGGCCCCGCTACCTCAACAGGCCTTACCTGATGAAGCCATGCCAACCGTTGAACCGGCAAATCCTCCCTCTGCTTTCAGTGAATCTGCTGTACCCACTGTTGATAGCAGCAGCTCTGAGAGCCCCAACCTGCCAGTGCTACCCAGACTCACTAGAAGTGTAGCTAGAAGACAGTACACTACACCAGCGGTAGCAAGCATAGCGGGCCCTGTTAGGCCAATAGCAACCCCTGCGCTGCGAAGGTCCACACGCAGCACTCAAAATCAAACTCCCCTCCGCTACAAAACTTGGAGGTATTAATAAGGGCTGCTCTTTAGTTGAAAATGTTTTTCTTGTATATATCTTTTGTTACAGGTTTTAAAATGGACAATAGGGTAATGGACGGTGAATTGCTCAAAAACTTTCAAAAAAAGGGGGGCCCCTTTGTTTACCCGGGGTCCCCGCTGTTTTAACCACTGAACTGAGAGTCATAAACTGTGCATGACCTAACTTTCACAACGTTCAAGAATTCTCACCTCCCATAAAGGGAAGCTCTGTTATGTTCAATTGTTATGCTATTTCAAAATGTTGTGTGTTTCCTGTTAACATGTATTGTTGTTCTTGTTTTTCCCAGTCCCGGAGTACTGGATTTAACCAGGGGGGAGTGCAGCGCCCCAGAGTCCTGGTCGTTGCAGTACTGTGGCTCCGCCACTATGGGGAGCTATGGTACGTCTGATTGCACTAAAGGAGTTTCTCTGACCAGGTAACACCTCACTACACTTCACACTCCGGCCACCAGGGGGGGGGGTGGTCCTATCTACTAGGCCACTCCTCACACTCTGGTAAAACTGGGGGTTGGACAGGAAGACAGGGAGAAGTAGCTGGGAAGAGCTAGTGAGAGGACCTGTCAGGGATGGGATCCTGACAGACTCCTCAGAGCAGAACTAACCAGTGCACAACGGGAATACAGTAAAGAAGTATTGGGACCAGAAGGAGTCGTGCTGTTAGACCGAGGCAACATCCTTCTGAGGCGCAAACAGTCGGTGGCCGGAACGCCGAGCAAGTAAGAGACTTTAAGTACACTGCAAACCACGGCCGGACAGCTAATTACAGGTTGGCTGTCTCACTTAACACCTAAGCAGACAACGGAGGCAGCTGTGGGAGAGGGGCGACTCTAGGGTCCCGGAAGAACTCCAGGCCTACCCCGTCATACGGGTGCGTCCTACCATATCACCTGGAGGACGAAGAGAACGAACAAATAGAGACAGACAGAAACAGTTGTGAGGACTATCCCGGGAGCTCAGCAGGGAAGAACTACAACACCCAGCGCTAGAAGGTAGACACTGATTCCCACCTGTAAAGAGAACTTCTGATGTGCCTTTGGGCCGGCCGGTCTCTGACAACCCAGTTAACAGCGCTCTGGACTGAGGTCTCCAAAACCTTCAGTAAAGAGGTAAAGAGACTGCAACCTGATGTCCTCGTTATTTACCGCGACCTGCACCCCACAACTGCACCGCTACACCACCACTTATTCTACCGGACGTCCCTCACCGACACACAGGGCCACGGACCGGGTCTAGCCACCGTGACAACCCCAGGACTGAGACCCAGAGGCTCGGCTTCGGGTACCCCTCGGCCCTGCGGCGGTGTGGGGGCGCTCCAAAAACACTATAAAACCGCGAAAAAAACACTTACATTAAGCATCCTATGTAATAGAATGCATTCCGCATTTTTTGTGCACATGCTGCATTTTTTTCCTGAGCGGAATCGCATTCCAGAAAAAAATGCAGCATGTTCATTAAAATTGCGGAATCGCAGCGATTCTGCACCCGTAGGAGTGCATTGATCTGCTTACTTCCCGCACGGGGCTGTGCACACCATGCGGGAAGCAAGCAGATCATGTGCGGTTGGTACCCAGGGTGGAGGAGAGGAGACTCTCCTCCACGGACTGGGCACCATATAATTGGTAAAAAATAAAGAATTAAAATAAAAAAATAGTCCTATACTCACCCTCTGATGGCCCCCGAAGTGTTCCCGCCTCTCCGATGCATGATCTCTCTTCCGTTCCTATAGATGATGCGGTTCAGGACCTGTGATGACGTCACTGTCTTGTGATTGGTCGCGTGACCGCTCATGTGACTCACGTGACCAATCACAAGACAGTGACGTCATCGCAGGCCCTTCACTGCACTCCAGCTATAGGAACGGACGCCGCTGAGGTCTGCAGGTGAGTATAACTATGTTTTTTATTTTTTTATTATTTTTAAACATTCGATCTTTTACTATAGATGCTGCATAGGCTGCATCTATAGTAAAAAGTTGGTCACACTTGTCAAACAGTATGTTTGACAAGTGTGACCAACCTGTCAGTCAGTTTTCCAAGCGATGCTACAGATCGCTTGGAAAACTCTAGCATTCTGCAAGCTAATTATGCTTGCAAAATGCTAGTTTTCTGCGGGTATATGCATGCTAATTCTGCATGCGATATACCCGCGGCAGGAGGCGCAGAATTGCCGCGGAAATTTCCGCGGCAATTCTGCAACGTGTGAACTTAGCCTTACAATTGTAAAATAACCTGCAGTTTCTACTGATAGAACTTCAGAGGAAATATTACTGGGAGTATTTTCCTTGGTGCTGTCAACATATCATGAGCTTTCAATTTGAAATATGTTTAGGAAATTCAACAAAGAACAGAAATAATGAAGTATGAATTAGGGATGGCATGTATACAATTCAATCCTGCAGAGAGTGCTTCTGATATAATCTGAAAATATAATTACAAGGGCATCACCTTAACTTTGCAAAGCAGCTATGATACTCATTTCTAGATACATTCTCACAATAAATCTGCAGCACAGTCTTTTGGAAATAATTGATTTAACTAAGAAAACAAACAAAGATATGGAACAAGCACAAACATATGATTGAAAAAAAGTAGTCCGCTCACCTTCCAGAGTGTGGAGCATTCACAGTCACACGCAGATGCTACAAAAACAGATAGATTTACATCTTTACATAATCGTCAAGATTTTATAATCCATTATATTCTAAATTGTAATACATAGCATACCTCATAGATTCCACTGTATGCAAAATTCAATATGTGGGCTGCACTACATGCCCCTTAAAAATACGCATAAGGTGACACTTATCTGATGCGATTAACTCTTTAGCAGTAAGAGCATCTGCGGTTTCAAAACACTTCTCTACAGTGCACAAAGTGGACGTAACAGCTCTCAGGTTTTCAGAATTTGAGAAAGTTTACAAACAAATGCGTAGAGGGTCATAAATGTCACTTGTTAAATAGAAAATCCTTTTGGATATTTATGTTAGAAACCAGCTCCAAACAAGGTTTAAACCTTAGACAGGATTTGATTTTACAATCTTAACCATTCACTCTTGTATTTTGGCAATTTGTCTGGTTGTTTTTATAATTACCGACATTTTTCTTTATTTTAAATTGCACGCTAATGATACTTTCTGATTGAGCAATTAATATATCTGCGGGGAACGCCCCCATTAATTGTTATACACATATGACCCATTGCCATTTGGAATGTTAGATCATGAATAAGACAAATTTTGAAACGTGTAGGCCCTGCTATTACAACATGTTCCAAATTATTATGCAAATTACATTTTTCTCTGATTTTCTTAAATGGTCAGTGCAAATGACAGTCAGTCTAATAAAAGTCATCACCCGTTAGAGTACACATCAAATTTTATTGAAGAAACCTCCCAATGATAAGAGTATAATCTCCAAAATGAATAAAAACTCAACATGCACTGTTTCAAATTATTAGGCACAGTAGAATTTCTAAACATTTGATATGTTTTAAAGAACTGAAAATGCTCATTTGTTGAATTTGCAGCATCAGGAGGTCACATTCACCGAACAAAAAAAATCTATTTGACTCCAAAACATCCTAACAGGCAAAGTTACATGTTAACAAAGGAACCCTTCTTTGATATCACATTCACAATTCTTGCATCCATTGAACTTGTGAGTTTTTGGAAAGTTTTTGCTTGTATTTCTTTGCATGAAGTCAGAATAGCCTCCCAGAGCTGCTGTTTTGATGTGAACTGCCTCCCACCCCCATAGATCTTTTGCTTGATGATACTCCAAAGGTTCTCTATAGGGTTGAGGTCAGGGGAAGATGGTGGCCACACCATGAGTTTATCTCCTTTTATTCCCGTAGCAGCCAATGACTCAGAGGTATTCTTTATAGCATGAGATGGTGCATTGTCATGCATGAAGATGATTTTGCTCCTGAAGGCACGTTTCTTCTTTTTATACCATGGAAGAAAGTTGTCAGTCAGAAACTCTGTATACATTGCAGAGGTCATTTTCACACCTTCAGGAACCTTAGAGGGCCCTACCAGCTGTTTCTCCATGATTCTGGCCCAAAACATGATTCCTCCACCTCCTTGCTGACGTTGCAGCCTTGTTGGGACATGATGGCCATCCACCAATCATCCACTACTCCATCCATCTGGACCATCCAGGGTTGCTCGACACTCATCAGTAGGGTTGAGCGACTTTCATTTTTTTAAGATCGAGTAGGGTTTTGGGAAACCCGATTTTGTCCAGAGTCGAGTCGAGTGCAGTCGGCCGATTATCGCTAAAAGTCGGGGATCGACCGAAACACGAAACCCAATGCAAGTCAATGGGGAAGCATAGTCGGCAGTGAGTGGAGGCCAGGAAAACACCTACAGTGCCCATTTTAATGCCAAAAACATCCATTCTTGTTTCTGAAGCTTGCCAATCTTAATTAACTGTATAATAATAGTTGGGCATAGGGAATTGGGGGAAAGTTGTGGGGGGAGTAGGGCTGGCTCAAGTTTTTCGTGGGCCCAGGAAATGCGGACTACGTCACGGCGGTGTTGCAGGGAAAGGTAAGTATTTAAAAGTTGCAAGTGCTGTGATCCTGAGCAAGCAGGGGGGGCCCACTCGTTCGCATTGCCACTGGCACAGGGCCCCTCAAAGTACGGCGGTGTGTTTGCATGGCGGGGGCGCCTCCCACCAGCAGCGACACTTTTGCGTACTCTGAGGGGCCCTGTGCCAGTGACGTCGCCAACGAGTATGCCCCCCCACCTGATGAAGGAACCTGCACTTTCATCTGCACCTTCCTCTTTGTCCCTGTGTAAGGTGGTATAACATGCGGGAAGGGGAACCTTACTTTCAGCAGGGACAGATTCTGGCTGTGTAGAGTACAAGGGGAATGTAGTGGTCTAGGTCAATGTACCAGCAGACTCATTTAGCAGTGGCTGGGCAATGGGCAGGATGAGGAGGAAACAGATATAGGGCCAAAGAATAAAGTAGGCTACATGCAGTTCAAAATTGGTAACAGGACTAAACAGGCGGCATTGCTTTGTTCAGTGGAGTAGCAAACCCAAGAGCAGCAGACACTGTTTCAAGGGCCTAACCACACTAGTAGGCCAAATGCAGTTTAATATCTGATAGTATAGGGCGAAAGCCAGAATGTGGAAGCTCAGCTTTGTTCAGTTGAGGACAACACCAGGGAGGGGCAGACACCTTTAGTAGGCCGGAAAAGCCTATTGCATTTTTTAAAATGGTAATTTGGAGCAGAAGGTTGAAGCTCAGCTTTATTTAGTTGAGGGCAACACCAGGGAGGGGCAGAAGCCGTTAGTAGGCCCTAACCACCATTTTTTTTTTTTTTAAAACCACTTAATGAGAGCCGGAAGGTTGAAGCTCAGCTTTATTTAGTTGAGGACAACACCAGGGAGGGGCAGAAGCCGTTAGTAGGCCCTAACCACCATTTTTTTTTAAAAACCACTTAATGAGAGCCGGAAGGTTGAAGCTCAGCTTTATTTAGTTGAGGACAACACCAGGGAGGGGCAGAAGCCGTTAGTAGGCCCTAACCACCATTTTTTTTTTTAAAACCACATAATGAGAGCCGGAAGGTTGAAGCTCAGCTTTATTTAGTTGAGGACAACACCAGGGAGGGGCAGAAGCCGTTAGTAGGCCCTAACCACCATTTTTTTTTTAAAACCACTTAATGAGAGCCGGAAGGTTGAAGCTCAGCTTTATTTAGTTGAGGACAACACCAGGGAGGGGCAGAAGCCGTTAGTAGGCCCTAACCACCATTTTTTTTTTTTAAACCACATAATGAGAGCCGGAAGGTTGAAGCTCAGCTTTATTTAGTTGAGGACAACACCAGGGAGGGGCAGAAGCCGTTAGTAGGTCCTAACCACCAATTTTTTTTTTTTTAAAACCACTTAATGAGAGCCGGAAGGTTGAAGCTCAGCTTTATTTAGTTGAGGACAACACCAGGGAGGGGCAGAAGCCGTTAGTAGGCCCTAACCACCATTTTTTTTTTTTAAACCACATAATGAGAGCCGGAAGGTTGAAGCTCAGCTTTATTTAGTTGAGGACAACACCAGGGAGGGGCAGAAGCCGTTAGTAGGCCCTAACCACCATTTTTTTTTTAAAACCACTTAATGAGAGCCGGAAGGTTGAAGCTCAGCTTTATTTAGTTGAGGACAACACCAGGGAGGGGCAGAAGCCGTTAGTAGGCCCTAACCACCATTTTTTTTTTTTAAACCACATAATGAGAGCCGGAAGGTTGAAGCTCAGCTTTATTTAGTTGAGGACAACACCAGGGAGGGGCAGAAGCCGTTAGTAGGCCCTAACCACCAATTTTTTTTTTTTTAAAACCACTTAATGAGAGCCGGAAGGTTGAAGCTCAGCTTTATTTAGTTGAGGACAACACCAGGGAGGGGCAGAAGCCGTTAGTAGGCCCTAACCACCATTTTTTTTTAAAAACCACTTAATGAGAGCCGGAAGGTTGAAGCTCAGCTTTATTTAGTTGAGGACAACACCAGGGAGGGGCAGAAGCCGTTAGTAGGCCCTAACCACCATTTTTTTTTTTAAAACCACATAATGAGAGCCGGAAGGTTGAAGCTCAGCTTTATTTAGTTGAGGACAACACCAGGGAGGGGCAGAAGCCGTTAGTAGGCCCTAACCACCATTTTTTTTTTTTTTAAAACCACTTAATGAGAGCCGGAAGGTTGAAGCTCAGCTTTATTTAGTTGAGGACAACACCAGGGAGGGGCAGAAGCCGTTAGTAGGCCCTAACCACCATTTTTTTTTTTTAAACCACATAATGAGAGCCGGAAGGTTGAAGCTCAGCTTTATTTAGTTGAGGACAACACCAGGGAGGGGCAGAAGCCGTTAGTAGGCCCTAACCACCATTTTTTTTTTTAAAACCACATAATGAGAGCCGGAAGGTTGAAGCTCAGCTTTATTTAGTTGAGGGCAACACCAGGGAGGGGCAGAAGCCGTTAGTAGGCCCTAACCAAAGTTGAAGGCCAAATGCAGTTTAATTTCTGATACTATAGGCCGAAAGCCAGAAGGTGGAAGTTCCGATTTAGACAGTGGAGGACAATTTGAATTAGGGACTGCAGACAGACTTAGTAGGCTGTCCCCTGTGGACCATGCATCCACCACATTAACCCATTGCGCCGTAATGGACACGTAATCTTCCGTGGCCATGCCTACAGGTCCATGCGTCTGTTGTCAGGTGCACCTTTGTACTCACAGATTGCCAGAGTGCATGGACAATGCGGTCTTCTACATGCTGGTGGAGGGTTGGGATGGCTTTTCTCGCAAAAGAAGTGTCGACTGGTTAGCTTGTAGCGTGGTACAGCGTAGTCCATCATGGCCTTATTAATAGTAAATAAAATATATAACTAGGCTCTATGAACTTTTAAATAGGTTCCAGGGGTACACGGGCAGCATTGGTGTGGTCAGTGGAGGAGTATTGCAAGTAGGGGCTGCAGACAGGCTATCAAAGGCCTAAAATAACAAACAGTAGGCAGTCATGGCAGTTTTACATCGGTTACATGGATACACAGGCAGGCACTCCAGGCAGCATTGTGCTCAGTGGAGGAGTATTGCAAGTAGGGGCCGCAGACAGGCTATCAAAGGCCTAAAATAACAAACAGTAGGCAGTCATGGCAGTTTTACATCGGTTACATGGATACACAGGCAGGCACTCCAGGCAGCATTGTGGTCAGTGGAGGAGTATTGCAAGTAGGGGCCGCAGACAGGCTATCAAAGGCCTAAAATAACAAACAGTAGGCAGTCATGGCAGTTTTACATCGGTTACATGGATACACAGGCAGGCACTCCAGGCAGCATTGTGGTCAGTGGAGGAGTATTGCAAGTAGGGGCCGCAGACAGGCTATCAAAGGCCTAAAATAACAAACAGTAGGCAGTCATGGCAGTTTTACATCGGTTACATGGATACACAGGCAGCTAGGTGGTGAGTGGAGGAGTATTTAAAGTAAGGACCGCAGACAGGCTATCAAAGGCCTAACATAACAAACAATAGGCTCATGGCAGTTTTACAGCGGTTACATGGATACACGGGCAGGCAGCTTGGTGGTGAGTGGAGGAGTATTTAAAGTATGGACCGCAGACAGGCTTCGAAGGCCTAACACAATAAAATGGGCTGGCTGTAGGCACTTTAAAATTGGTTCCAGGGGTACACGGGCAGCAGTGGTCTGGTCAGTGGAGGCCTAGTGGAAGTATGGACCGCAGACAGGCTTCGAAGGCCTAAAATAACAAACAGTAGGCAGTCATGGCAGTTTTACATCGGTTACATGGATACACAGGCAGCTAGGTGGTGAGTGGAGGAGTATTTAAAGTAAGGACCGCAGACAGGCTATCAAAGGCCTAACATAACAAACAATAGGCTCATGGCAGTTTTACAGCGGTTACATGGATACACGGGCAGGCAGCTTGGTGGTGAGTGGAGGAGTATTTAAAGTATGGACCGCAGACAGGCTTCGAAGGCCTAACACAATAAAATGGGCTGGCTGTAGGCACTTTAAAATTGGTTCCAGGGGTACACGGGCAGCAGTGGTCTGGTCAGTGGAGGCCTAGTGGAAGTATGGACCGCAGACAGGCTTCGAAGGCCTAACACAATAAAATGGGCTGGCTGTAGGCACTTTAAAATTGGTTCCAGGGGTACACGGGCAGCAGTGGTCTGGTCAGTGGAGGCCTAGTGGAAGGAGGGACCGCAGACAGGCTTCGAAGGCCTAACACAATAAAATGGGCTGACTGTAGGCACTTTAAAATTGGTTCCAGGGGTACACGGGCAGCAGTGGTCTGGTCAGTGGAGGACTAGTGGAAGTATGGACCGCAGACAGGCTTCGAAGGCCTAACACAATAAAATGGGCTGGCTGTAGGCACTTTAAAATTGGTTCCAGGGGTACACGGGCAGCAGTGGTCTGGTCAGTGGAGGACTAGTGGAAGTATGGACCGCAGACAGGCTTCGAAGGCCTAACACAATAAAATGGGCTGGCTGTAGGCACTTTAAAATTGGTTCCAGGGGTACACGGGCAGCAGTGGTCTGGTCAGTGGAGGACTAGTGGAAGTATGGACCGCAGACAGGCTTCGAAGGCCTAACACAATAAAATGGGCTGGCTGTAGGCACTTTAAAATTGGTTCCAGGGGTACACGGGCAGCAGTGGTCTGGTCAGTGGAGGCCTAGTGGAAGTATGGACCGCAGACAGGCTTCGAAGGCCTAACACAATAAAATGGGCTGACTGTAGGCACTTTAAAATTGGTTCCAGGGGTACACGGGCAGCAGTGGTCTGGTCAGTGGAGGACTAGTGGAAGTATGGACCGCAGACAGGCTTCGAAGGCCTAACACAATAAAATGGGCTGGCTGTAGGCACTTTAAAATTGGTTCCAGGGGTACACGGGCAGCAGTGGTCTGGTCAGTGGAGGACTAGTGGAAGGAGGGAGCGCAGAAAGGCTTCAAAGGCCTAAAATAACAAACAATAGGCTCATGGCAGTTTTACAGCGGTTACATGGATACACGGGCAGGCAGCTTGGTGGTCAGTGGAGGAGTAGGGACCGCAGACAGGCTATCAAAGGCCTAAAATAACAAACAATAGGCTCATGGCAGTTTTACAGCGGTTACATGGATACACGGGCAGGCAGCTTGGTGCTGAGTGGAGGAGTAGTGCAAGGAGTGTCTGTCCCAGTACTCCCAAAATATAAATAGATGTTAATGTCTCGCAAAACAACCAAAACAAAAAAAAAGATGGCATACTTAGGTACAGGGGTGGGCTCATCTGCTGTGTTTCTGACATAGTAATTTGGCAGTAACTATTTAATGGTGCCAATATAGGACACAGACACAGACTACTTTAAGTTGCATCATAGATGTCTACAAATTTGTATTGTCAGTGCCAGACATTGAATGATGTCAGCGAATAGACTAAAGATTGGTGGAGCTGTGCGACATAATTTTGCACGTAGTAGAGCCCAGTTTGAGCTGGGGTAGGGGGGAACTCTCTTGAGGCCGGCGGGACCGCCCCAGGGCCACTCATGTTACAACGGTGTGTCTGACGTTGGGTGCGCACCACCACCGCCAGAGACACTACATTGTACTATGAGGGACCCAGTAGCAATGCCGTCAACCAAAAGCGAGCACACCCACCTCTTCAGACAAACAGCAGTCTCACGGGTGCTTGCGCCAAGTCGCGATACCACGGCCCCGTGTGGGGAGTTTGGCCATTTAGGGAGGTGTAAACATGTCGTATGCTGTACAATCTGCAGCAGCAAATTAGACATTAGAAAAGTAATTCACAGGCAAGAGCTTTTCATAGGAAAGCTAGGTGTCGGCCGGGCAAGGTGGGGCAAAAGATTTTGAAATCCAGTTGTGGTTCATTTTAATGAATGTTAGATCGTCAACATTTTGGGTAGCCAGACGAGTCCTTTTTTCGGTTAATATTGACCCTGCAGCACTGAATACTCTTTCTGATAGGACACTTGCTGCCGGGCAAGCAAGCTCCTGCAATGCATATTCTGCCAATTCTGGCCAGGTGTCTAATTTGGAGGCCCAGTAATCAAATGGGAATGACGGTTGAGGGAGAACATCGATAAGGGATGAAAAATAGTTAGTAACCATACTGGACAAATGTTGTCTCCTGTCACTTTCAATTGATGCAGCAGTACCTGTCCTGTCTGCGGTCATAGCAAAATCACTCCACAACCTGGTCAGAAAACCCCTCTGTCCAACGCCACTTCTGATGTGTGCACCCCTAACACTCCTAGTCTGCTGCCCCCTGGAGCTCGTGTGAGAACGATCACGTGCGCTGTGTGCTGGGAATGCCTGAAGCAAACGGTCAACAAGAGTTGATTGTTTGGTTGCTAATATTAGTTCCAAGTTCTCATGTGGCATAATATTTTGCAATTTGCCTTTATAGCGTGGATCAAGGAGGCAGGCCAACCAGTAATCGTCATCGTTCATCATTTTCGTAATGCGTGTGTCCCTTTGTAGGATACGTAAGGCATAATCCGCCATGTGGGCCAAAGTTCCACTTGTCAAATCTCCGGTTGTGATTGGTTGAGGGGCAGTTGCAGGCAAATCTACGTCACTTGTGTCCCTCAAAAAACCAGAACCCGGCCGTGACACGCAACCAATTTCCTGTGCCCCCGTGAAAGTTTCCGCATTAAAAATATACTCATCCCCATCATCCTCCTCGTCCTCCACCTCCTCTTCGCCCGCTACCTCGTCCTGTACACTGCCCTGACCAGACAATGGCTGACTGTCATCAAGGCTTCCCTCTTCCTCTGGTGCAGACGCCTGCTCCTTTATGTGCGTCAAACTTTGCATCAGCAGACGCATTAGGGGGATGCTCATGCTTATTACGGCGTTGTCTGCACTAACCAGCCGTGTGCATTCCTCAAAACACTGAAGGACTTGACACATGTCTTGTATCTTCGACCACTGCACACCTGACAACTCCATGTCTGCCATCCTACTGCCTGCCCGTGTATCCTCCCACAAATAAATAACAGCACGCCTCTGTTCGCACAGTCTCTGAAGCATGTGCAGTGTTGAGTTCCACCTTGTTGCAACGTCTATGATTAGGCGATGCTGGGGAAGGTTCAAAGACCGCTGATAGGTCTGCATACGGCTGGCGTGTACAGGCGAACGTCGGATATGTGAGCAAAGTGCACGCACTTTGAGGAGCAGGTCGGAGAACCCAGGATAAGTTTTCAATAAGCACTGCACCACCAGGTTTAAGGTGTGAGCCAGGCAAGGAATGTGTTTCAGTTGGGAAAGGGAGATGGCAGCCATGAAATTCCTTCCGTTATCACTCACTACCTTGCCTGCCTCAAGATCTACTGTGCCCAGCCACGACTGCGTTTCTTGTTGCAAGAACTCGGACAGAACTTCCGCGGTGTGTCTGTTGTCGCCCAAACACTTCATAGCCAATACAGCCTGCTGACGCTTGGCAGTAGCTGGCCCATAATGGGACAACTGGTGTGCAACAGTGTCATCTGCCGATGGAGTGGTTGGCCGACTGCGTTCTGTGGAAGAGCTGTAGCTTCTGCAGGAGGACGAGGAGGAGGAGGAGGGGGTGCGAACGCCTACAGCCAACTGTTTCCTAGACCGTGGGCTAGGCACAACTGTCCCTAAATTGATGTCGCCTGTGGACCCTGCATCCACCACATTCACCCAGTGTGCCGTGATGGACACATAACGTCCCTGGCCATGCCTACTGGTCCATGCATCTGTAGTCAGGTGCACCTTTGTACTCACAGATTGCCTGAGTGCATGGACGATGCGCTGTTTAACATGCTGGTGCAGGGCTGGGATGGCTTTTCTGGAAAAAAAGTGTCGACTGGGTAGCTCGTATCGTGGTTCAGCGTACTCCATCAGGGCTTTGAAAGCTTCGCTTTCAACTAACCGGTAGGGCATCATCTCTAACGAGATTAGTCTAGCTATGTGGGCGTTAAAACCCTGTGTACGCGGATGCGAGGATAAGTACTTCCTTTTTCTAACCAGAGTCTCATGTAGGGTGAGCTGGACTGGAGAGCTGTAGATCGTGGAACTTTCGGGTGTGCCGGTGGACATGGCAGACTGAGAGACGGTTGGAGACGGTATTGTTTCCGCCGGTGCCCTACATGCAATATTTCCTCCTACAAAACTGGTGATTCCCTGACCCTGACTGCTTTTGGCTGGCAAAGAAACCTGCACAGATACTGCCGGTGGTGCGGAAAATGGTGGCCTTACAGTGACGGAAGGGATGTTGCGTTGCTGACTAGCTTCATTGGCCGAGGGTGCTACAACCTTGAGGGACGTTTGGTAGTTAGTCCAGGCTTGAGAATGCATGGTGGTTAAGTGTCTATGCATGCAACTAGTATTTAGACTTTTCAGATTCTGACCTCTGCTTAAGCTAGTTGAACATTTTTGACAGATGACTTTGCGCTGATCAGTTGGATGTTGTTTAAAAAAATGCCAGACTGCACTCTTCCTAGACTCTGATCCCTTTTCAGGGATTGCAGACTGAGCTTTAACCGGATGGCAACGCTGTGCTCCAACAGGTTTTGGCTTTGACACGCGTTTTGGTCCAGATACGGGCCCGGCAGATGGAACCTGTTGCGATGTTGATGCCTGCTGCGGCCCCTCCTCCACCTCCGCTTCTGAACTACTGCCGCCTGCACCCTGTTCCCCCAATGGCTGCCAATCGGGGTCAATAACTGGGTCATCTATTACCTCCTCTTCGAGCTCGTGTGCAACTTCGTCTGTGTCACTGTGTCGGTCGGTGGTATAGCGTTCGTGGCGGGGCAACATAGTCTCATCAGGGTCTGATTGTGGATCTGTACCCTGAGAGGGCAATGTGGTGGTCTGAGTCAAAGGAGCAGCATAGTACTCTGGCTGTGGCTGTGCATCAGTGCACTCCATGTCAGAATATACTTGTAATGGGCATGGCCTGTTAAATGTTTCACTTTCTAAGCCAGGGACGGTATGTGTAAAGAGCTCCATGGAGTGACCCGTTGTGTCGCCTGCTGCATCCTTCTCTCTTGTTGTACTTTTTGCTGAGGAGGACAAGGAAGCGACTTGTCCCTGACCGTGAACATCCACAAGCGACGCGCTGCTTTTACATTTACCAGTTTCGGAAGAGGAGGCAAAAGAGCTAGAGGCTGAGTCTGCAATGTAAGCCAAAACTTGCTGTTGCTGCTCCGCCTTTAAAAGCGGTTTTCCTACTCCCAGAAAAGAGAGCGTTCGAGGCCTTGTGTAGCCTGACGACGAAACTGGCTCCACAGCTCCAGACTTAGGTGGAATATTTTTATCCCCACGACCACCTGATGCTCCACTACCACTACCATCATTACCAGCTGACAATGAACGCCCACGACGACCTCTTGCACCAGACTTCCTCATTGTTTTAAAATCTTAACCAAAGTAACTTTATTTGTTGCTATCAAACAACTTACACGGTGAGCTATAACTTCAGTATGATTTCAATATCCCTTAACAGGTTGGTGAGACCACAAGGAAAATCAGGCACAATGTTACACACTCTGTTTTCTGTGGCACAAAATCACAGAGATGACACACACGCAGGACTGTCACTCAAGCACTAATGTCAATATTAATCTCCCACCTAATTTATTTATTTTTTTTTCTCAGGGAGACTTTAGAAACCAAATAATATTAAAAAAAAAAAAAAAAAAGGCTTTCTATGGCCCACAATTAGAGAGAGAGAGGTGGCACAACCAGGAGTCAAGACTGGCGCACAAGCTGAAAGGGCAATATTACTCTCCCACTGTTTTTTATGTTTTTTTTGTTTTTTTCAGGGAGACTTTAGAAACCAAATAATATTAAAAAAACCAAAAAAAAAAAAGGCTTTCTATGGCCCACTGAATGAGAGGGAGAGAGGTGGCACACCCAGGAGTCAAGACTGGCACACAAGCTGAAAGGGCAATATTACTCTCCCACTGTTTTTTTATGTATTTTTTGTTTTTTCAGGGAGACTTTAGAAACCCAATAATAATATTTAAAAAAAAAAATAAATAGGCTTTCTATGGCCCACTGAATGAGAGGGAGAGAGGTGACACACCCAGGAGTCAAGACTGGCACACAAGCTGAAAGGGCAATATTACTCTCCCACTGTTTTTTTAGGTTTTTTTTTTTTTTTCAGGGAGAATTAGAAACCAAATAATATTAAAAAAAAAAAAAAAATAGGCTTTCTATGGCCCACTGAATGAAAGGGAGAGAGGTGGCACACCCAGGAGTCAAGACTGGCACACAAGCTGAAAGGGCAATATTACTCTCCCACTGTTTTTTTATGTATTTTTTGTTTTTTCAGGGAGACTTTAGAAACCCAATAATATTTAAAAAAAAAAATAAATAGGCTTTCTATGGCCCACTGAATGAGAGGGAGAGAGGTGGCACACCCAGGAGTCAAGACTGGCACACAAGCTGAAAGGGCAATATTACTCTCCCACTGTTTTTTTAGGTTTTTTTTTTTTTTTCAGGGAGAATTAGAAACCAAATAATATTAAAAAAAAAAAAAATAGGCTTTCTATGGCCCACTGAATGAAAGGGAGAGAGGTGGCACACCCAGGAGTCAAGACTGGCACACAAGCTGAAAGGGCAATATTACTCTCCCACTGTTTTTTTATGTATTTTTTGTTTTTTCAGGGAGACTTTAGAAACCCAATAATATTTAAAAAAAAAAATAAATAGGCTTTCTATGGCCCACTGAATGAGAGGGAGAGAGGTGACACACCCAGGAGTCAAGACTGGCACACAAGCTGAAAGGGCAATATTACTCTCCCACTGTTTTTTTAGGTTTTTTTTTTTTTTTAGGGAGACTTTTGAAACCAAATAATATTAAAAAAAAAAAAAAAAAAAATATAGGCTTGCTATAGCCCACTGAATGAGAGATAGCGCACACACAGCAGTGGCACACAAGCCCTGACTGAGGCCAATATTTTTCTCCCACTGATTGATGTAGTGTTTCTGTGTTGAGGTAGATTTTAGAACACAAATCACGGAAAAAATAAATAGGCTTTCTATGGCCCACTCAGTGAGAGATGGCACACACAGGGATGGCACTGTAGCAGAAATGCCAATCTTAATCTCCCACAAAAAAAAAACAAAAAAAAAAAAAAAACTGTCCTACAATTACTATCTCCCTGCAGTAATGTAAGCCAGGTATGGCAGGCAGCAATAGGAGTGGACTGATGCACAAATTAAATAAAAAGTGTGGACAAACAAAAAAGATAGCTGTGCAGAAAGGAAGGAACAAGAGGATATGTGCTTTGAAAAAAGCAGTTGGTTTCCACAGTGGCGTACACACAGCAATACAGCTATCACGGAGCCTTCTAGGGCAGCCCAATGAGCTACAGCGCTGAGGGGAAAAAAAAAAAAAAATAGCTTCCACTGTTCCTGCACACCGAAGGTGGTGTTGGACAGTGGAAATCGCTGCAGCACAAGCGGTTTGGTGGTTAGTGGACCCTGCCTAACGCTCTCCCTGCTTCTGATGAAGCGGCAGCAACCTGTCCCTAAGCTCAGATCAGCAGCAGTAAGATGGCGGTCGGCGGGAACGCCCCTTTATAGCCCCTGTGACGCCGCAGACAGCAAGCCAATCACTGCAATGCCCTTCTCTAAGATGGTGGGGACCAGGATCTATGTCATCACGCTGCCCACACTCTGCGTTCACCTTCATTGGCTGAGAAATGGCGCTTTTCGCGTCATTGAAACGCGACTTTGGCGCGAAAGTCGCGTACCGCATGGCCGACAAGCACAGGGGTCGGATCGGGTTTCATGAGACGCCGACTTAGCCAAAAGTCGGCGACTTTTGAAAATGATCGACCCGTTTCGCTCAACCCTACTCATCAGTAAACAAGACTGTTTGAAAATTAGTCTTCATGTATGTCTGGGCCCACTGCAACCATTTCTGCTTGTGAACCCTGTTTAGGGGTGGCCGAATAGTAGGTTTATGAACCAAAGCAAGCCTTTGAAGGATCCTACACCTTGATGTTCCAGGGACTCCAGAGGCACCAGCTGCTTCAAATATCTGTTTGCTGGTTTGTAATGGCTTTTTAGCAGCTGCTGTCTTAATCCAATGAACTTGCCTGGCAGAAACCTTCCTCATTATGTCTTTATCAGCACAAACACATCTGTGCTCAGATACAGCCACAAATCTCTTAACAGTATGATGATCACGCTTAAGTTTTCAGGAAATTTCTAATATTTTCATCCCTTCACCAAGGCATTGCACTATTTGATGCTTTTCGGCAGCAGAGAGATCCTTTTTCTTTCCCATGTTACTTGAAAACTGTGGCCTGCTTAATAATGTGGAACATCATTTTTAAGTAGTTTTCCTTTAATTAGAATCACCTGGAAAACTAATTATCACATGTGTTTTAAGATTGATTTCAGTGATCCATTGAGCCCTGAGACACAATACCATCCACGAGTTTATTTAAAAAATAAAACAATTAAATCTTTATGACACTTAAATCCAATTTGCATAATAATTTGGAACACAGTGTAGTATTTAATGTGCACTACTGGCAATGTTTTTTAAGGATTTTTTTAACCTCTTTCTGACCTCAGATGGGATAGTACATCCGAGGTCAGATACCGCGCTTTGATGCAGGGCTCCGGTGGTGAGCCTGCATCAAAGCCGGGACATGTCAGCTGTTCTGAAACAGCTGACATGTGCCCGCAATAGCGGCAGGTGAAATCGTGATTTACCTGCCGCTATTAACTAGTTAAATGCGCTGTCAAACGCTGACAGCGGCATTTAACTGGCGCTTCCGGCCGAGCGGCCAGAATTGAGCGCATCTCCGACCCCTGTCACATGATCGGGGGTCAGCGATGCGTCAGAATGGTAACTATAGAGGTCCTTGAGACCTCTATGGTTACTGATGCCGGCCTGCTGTGAG
This sequence comes from Ranitomeya variabilis, assembly GCF_051348905.1. NCBI lineage: Eukaryota > Metazoa > Chordata > Amphibia > Anura > Dendrobatidae > Ranitomeya > Ranitomeya variabilis. Next base: position 1,017,842,596 of record NC_135232.1, on the reverse strand, counting down.
CACCCCCCTGTGTTCGGCGCTCATCGCACACCTGCATTTCTGCTGCATAGCAGCGATCTGATGATCGCTGCTACGTAGCTGAGCCGATCGAGTGGTGCCAGCTTCTAGACTCCCATGGAGGCTATTGAAGCATGGCAACAGTAAAAAAAAAGTTAAAAAAATGTGAAAAAAATAAAAAAATATAAAAGTTTAAATCACCCCCCCTTTCGCCCCATTCAAAAAAAATCAATTAAAAAAAAAAATCAAACCTACACATATTTGGTATCGCCGCGTTCAGAATCGCCCGATATATAAAAAAAAGGATTAACCTGATCGCTAAACGGCGTAGTCAGACAAAAATTCTAAACGCCAGAATTACATTTTTTTTTGGTCGCCGTGACATTGCATTAAAATGTAATAACGGGCTATCAAAAGAACATATCTGCACCAAAATGCTATCATGAAAAATGCCAGCTCAGCATGCAAAAAATAAGCCCTCATCTGACCCCAGATCATGAAAAATGGAGACGCTACAGGTATCGGAATATGGCACAATTTTTTTTTTTTTTTTTTTAGAAGTTTGGAATTTTTTTCACCACTTAGATAAAACGTAACCTAGACATGTTTGGTGTCTATGAACTCGTAATGACCTGGAGAATTATAATGGCTGGTCAGTTTTAGCATTTAGTGAACCTAGTAAAAAAGCCAATCAAAAAACTAGTGTGGGATTGCACTTTTTTTGCAATTTCACCGCACTTGGAATTTTTTTCCTGTGTTCTAGTACAGGACATGCTAAAACCAATTATGTTGTTCAAAAGTACAACTTGTTTCACAAAAAATAAGCCCTCACATGGCCATATTGACGGAAAAATAAAAAAGTTATGGCTCTGGGAAAAAGGAGAGCAAAAAACTAACACGGAAAAACGGAAAATCCCAAGGTCATGAAGGGGTTAGGCTGGTTTCACACTTGCATTTTGATCTGCAGCGTTTTTTTAAAAAAACGCATGTGGTGAAAAAACGCATGTAAACGCAGCAAAATGCCGCGTTTTATAGACGCATGCGTTTTTGCATGCAGAAAAAAAACGCGGCATTTTGCGGCATTTACATGCGTTTTTTTCCTGCGTTTGCATTTTTTAAAAGCATGCTGAGAAGTGTGTGACAGTTGCCAATCATCAAAATCAACTAGAAAACCCACTAAAAACAGAAATAACTAGGGTTAGGGTTAGGATCCCTAGTAACCCTAGGGATACTAACCCTAACCCTAACCCTAGGGATCCTAACCCTAACCCTAAACCTAACCCTAACCCTAACCCTAGGGAACCTAACCCTGACCCTAACCCTAAGGGTTAGGATCGTAACCCTAACCCTAAGGGTTAGGGTTAGGATCCCTAGGGTTAGGGTTAGGGTTAGGATCCCTAGGGTTACTAGGGATCCTAACCTTAGGGTTAGACTTAGGGTTAGGATCCCTAGTAACCCTAGGGTTAGGGTTAGGGTTTTCTTGTTTTTTCTTGTGTTTAGGGTTAGGGTTAGGGTTAGGGTTTTTCTTGTTTTTTCTTGTGGTTAAGGTTAGGGTTTTCTTGATTTTTCTTGTTTTTTCTTGTGTTTTTCTATAAAAACGCATGCGTTTTTAACGCAAGCAAACACGTGCTTAAAAACGCATGCGTTTACATAGACAGCAATGCATTTTTTTGCGGCAAAAAAACGCTGCTAAAAATTACTACAGGTTGCATTTCTGCAAATGAACGCACGCGTCAAAAAACGCATGTGTTGCCGAAAACGCGTCAAAACGCACGCTAAAAACGCATGCGTTTTTTAATGTTAAATATATGAAAAAAATGCATGCATTTTTTAGCGCTAAAACGCTGCAGATCAAAACGCAAGTGTGAAACCAGCCTTAAATGGCTAAATAAAAGCTATATTTTATACTTGGGACTAAAAGCCTTTGTATTTCTGGATCACCATCTTTACTTGAAGCACAAACATATGACTTAAATAGAACAATGATGACTAGAGTTGAGCGACTTTTACTTTTTTAGGATCAAGTTGGGTTTCGCAAAATTTCGGGTGAAATAGGCCGATTATTGCGAAAAGTCGGGGATCCGACTGAAACACGAAACCCAATGCAAGTCAATGGGGAAGCAAAGTCGGCAGTGAGTGGAGGACAGGAAAACACCTACAGTGCCCATTTTAATGCCAAAAACATCCATTCTTGTTACTTACGCTTGTCAATCTTAATTTACCTTACAATAATAGTTAGGCATTGAAAATTGGGGGTCATTTGGCTAAAGTTGTGGGGGGGTAGGGCTGGCTCAAGTTTTTTGTGGGCCCAGGAAACGCAGACTAAATCACGGCGGTGGAGCAGGGAGAGGTAAGTATTTCAACTTAGCAAGTGCTGTGATCCTGAGCAAGCAGGGGGGGCCCACTCGTTCGCCTTGGCACTGGCACAGGGCCCCACAAAGTACGGCAGTGTGTTTGACGGCGGGGGTGCCTCCCACCGGCAGAGACACTTTTGCGTACTATGAGGGGCCCTGTGCCAGTGATGTTTCCAACGAGTATGCCCCCCCACCTGATGAAGGAACCTGCACTTTCATCTGCACCTTCCTCTTTGTCCCCGTGTAAGGTACCGTGTCCGGTATAGTATGCCGGAAGGGGAACCTGACTTTCAGCAGGGTCATATTCTGGCTGTGTAGAGTGCAAGGGGAATGTAGTGGTCTGGGTCAATGTACCAGCAGACTCATCTAGCACTGGCTGGGCAATGGGCAGGATGAGGAGGAAACACAGATATAGGCCCAAATAATAAAGTGGGCTAAATGCAGTTCAAAATTGGTAACAGGACTAACCAGGTGGCATTGCTTTGTTCAGTGGAGGACAACTGTAATGAGAGGCTGACACAGTGAGTAGGCCCAAATAAGTAACTAGGCTAAATGCAGTTCAAAATTGGTAACAGGACTAACCAGGCGGCATTGCTTTGTTCAGTGGAGGACAACTGTAATGAGAGGTTGACACAGTGAGTAGGCCCAAATAAGTAACTAGGCTAAATGCAGTTCAAAATTGGTAACAGGACTAACCAGGCGGCATTGCTTTGTTCAGTGGAGGACAACTGTAATGAGTGGCAGACACCGTTATTAGGCCCAACCAAACAAGTAGGCCAAATGCAGTTCAAAATTGGTAACAGGACTAACCAGGCGGCATTGCTTTGTTCAGTGGAGGACAACTGTAATGAGAGGTTGACACAGTGAGTAGGCCCAAATAAGTAACTAGGCTAAATGCAGTTCAAAATTGGTAACAGGACTAACCAGGAGGCATTGATTTGTTCAGTGGAGGACATCTGTAATGAGAGGTTGACACAGTGAGTAGGCCCAAATAAGTAACTAGGCTAAATGCAGTTCAAAATTGGTAACAGGACTAACCAGGCGGCATTGCTTTGTTCAGTGGAGGACAACTGTAATGAGAGGCTGACACAGTGAGTAGGCCCAAATAAGTAACTAGGCTAAATGCAGTTCAAAATTGGTAACAGGACTAAACAGGTGGCATTGTTTTGTTCAGTGGAGGAAAACTGTAATGAGGGGCAGACACCGTTATTAGGCCCAACCAAACAAGTAGGCCAAATGCAGTTTAATATCTGATATATGCTGAAAATTGAAGCTCATCTTTATTCAGTGGAGGAGAAAAGCAAGCAGCAGACACCGTTAGTAGGGCCCAACCAAACTAGTAGGCCAAACGCATTTTCATATTCTAAATATAGGCTGAAAGCCTGAAGATTGAAGCTCAGCTTTGTTCAGTGGAGGAGAACACCAAGGAGCGGCAGACACCTTTATTAGGCCCAACCAAACAAGTAGGCCAAATGCATTTTCATATTCTAAATATAGACCGAAAGCCTGAAGATTGAAGCTCAGCTTTTTTCAGTGGAGGAGAACACCAAGGAGCGGCAGACACCGTTAGTAGGCCCAACCAAACAAGTAGGCCAAATGCATTTTCATTTTCTAAATATAGGCCGAAAGCCTGAAGATTGAAGCTCAGCTTTGTTCAGTGGAGGAAAACACCAAGGAGCGACAGACACCGTTAGTAGGCCCAACCAAACAAGTAGGCCCAATGCATTTTCATATTCTAAATATAGGCCGAAAGCCTGAAGATTGAAGCTCAGCTTTGTTCAGTGGATGAGAACACCAAGGAGCGGCAGACACCGTTATTAGGCCCAACTAAACAAGTAAGCCAAATGCAGTTTAATATCTGATATATGCTGAAAATTGAAGCTCATCTTTATTCAGTGGAGGAGAAAAGCAAGCAGCGGCAGACACCGTTAGTAGGGCCCAACCAAACTAGTAGACCAAATGCATTTTCATATTCTAAATATAGGCCGAAAGTCTGAAGATTGAAGATCAGCTTTGTTTAGTGGAGGACAGCTGTATTGAGTGGCGCAGACAGACACAGGTAGTAGGCCTAAAATAAAAAAGTAGGCTCAATGCAGTTTAAAATAGGTTACAGGGGTACACAGGCAGCATTGGTTTGGTCAGCGGAGGACAATTGCAAGGAGTGGCACAGACTTACTAGGCCTAAAATAAAAAAGTAGGCTCAATGCAGTTTAAAATGGGTTACAGGGGTACACAGGCAGCATTGGTTTGGTCAGCGGAGGACGATTGCTAGGAGTGGCGCAGACAGACTTACTAGGCCTAAAATAAAAAAGTAGGCTCAATGCAGTTTAAAATGGGTTACAGGGGTACACAGGCAGCATTGGTTTGGTCAGCGGAGGAGGATTGCAAGGAGTGTTGCAGACTTACTAGGCCTAAAATAAAAAAGTTGGCTCTATGCTGTTCTAAACTGGTAACAGGAGTAAACTGGCGGCACTGCTTTATTCGGTGGAGGACAACTGGAAGAAGTGGCTGACACAGTAAGTTGGCCAAAATAGTAAAGTGGGCTAAATGTCTGCAAAAAAATGTTCCTAAATAAACAGGTGGCAAAGCTAGGTACAGGGGTGGGTTCCTCTGCTGATTATCAGACAGTGGTAGTTCGCGCACAGTATTCACAGGTCTAAATGGAGGGCAGGGCACCTGTATATTTTTGCTATCATCTATCATTTCAACAAATTTGTATTGGCAGTGCCATTGAAGGATTTAACAGCACAGACTAAACAGTGGTGGAGCAGTGAGAGGTAAGTTTTGCAAGTGGTAGAGCACTGTTTGAGCTGGGGGGGACACTCTCTCGTGGGTGGCGGTACTGGCCCAGGGCCCCTCATATTACGACGGTGTGTCTGATGTTGGGTGTGCACCACCACCGCCAGAGACACTTCATTGTACTATGAGGGACCCTGTGCCAGTGCCGTCGGCCAAATGTGGGCACACCCACCTGTCCAGGCAAACGGCACTCACAAAGGTGCTTGCGCCAAGTGTTGACCACGGCCCCGTGGGGGGAGTCAGCCCATTTAGGGAGGTGCAAAAATGGCCTATGGTGGACATTCAGCAGCTGCAAATGGAGGAATTGGAGCAGTCAGTAAGAGGAGTCCAAAAGACCTTTTTACAGGAATAATAATAATAATAATAATCTTTATTTTTATATAGCGCTAACAAATTCCGCAGCGCTTTACAGGTTGCACACATTATCGTCGCTGTCCCCATTGGGGCTCACAATCTAAATTCCCTCTCAGTATGTCTTTGGAATGTGGGAGGAAACCGGAGTACCCGGAGGAAACCCACGCAAACACGGAGAGAACATACAAACTCTTTGCAGATGTTGTCCTTAGTGGGGCTTGAACCCAGGACTCCAGCGACGTAGGAAAGCTACGTGTCAGCAGCGGAAGGTGGGGCAAAATAATTAGAAATCCATGATTGGTTCATTTTAATGAAGGTTAGATCATCAACATTTTGGGTAGCCAGACGAGTCCTTTTTTTGGTCAGTATTGAACCAGCAGCACTGAATACTCTTTCTGATAGCACACTAGCAGCTGGGCAAGCAAGCTCCTGTAATGCATATTCTGCCAATTCAGGCCAGGTGTCTATTTTAGATGCCCAGTAATCAAAGGGGAATGACGTGTGAGGGAGAACATCGATAAGGGAGGAAAAATAGTTCGTAACCATACTGGACAAATGCTGTCTCCTGTCACTTTGAATTGATGCAGCAGTACCTGTCGTGTCTGCGGTCATTGCAAAATCACTCCACAACCTGGTCATAAAACCCCTCTGTCCAATGCCACTTCTGATTTGTGCACCTCTAACACCTCTGCCATGTTGCCCCCTACAGCTCGTGTGAGAACCCGTCACCACCGCTGTGTGCTGGGAATTCCTGAACCAAACGGTCTACAAGTGTTGCTTGTTTGGTAGCCAATATTTGCTCAAGGTTCTCATGTGGCATGATATTTTGTAATTTCCCTTTTTATCGTGCATCCAGGAGGCAGGCCAACCAGTAATCGTCATCGGTCATCATTTTTATAATGCGAGGGTCCCTTTTTAGGATACGCAAGGCATACTCGGCCATGTGGGCCAATGTTCCAGGTGTCAATTCACTGCTTGTGCTGGGTTGAGGAGCACTTTCTTGCAAATCAACATCACTTGTCTCCCGCAAAAACCCTGTACCTGACCTTGCAATGCCACCAGTTTCTATTGCCCCCTGAGAAGCATCCTCCTCCCATAAATATTCATCCCCATCATCCTCCTCCTCCTCCTCCTCCTCTTCGTCCACCACCTCATCCAGGAGAGTTCCCTGAGCAGACAATGGCTGACTGTCATCAAGGCTTCCCTCCTCCATGGCCGCAGACGCCTGCTCCTTAATGTGCATCAAACTTTGCATCAGCAGACGCATTAGTGGGATGTTCATTCTTATGATGGTGTCATCTGCACTTACCAGCCGTGTGCATTCCTCAAAACACTGAAGGACTTGACAGAGGTCTTGTAGCTTCAACCACTGCACACCTGATAACTCCATGTCTGCCATCCAACTGCCTGCCCGTGTATGTGTATCCTCCCACAAATACATTACAGCACGCCTCTGTTCGCACAGCCTCTGAAGCATGTGCAGTGTGGAGTTCCACCTTGTTGCAACGTCGCTTATTAGGCGGTGCTGGGGAAGCTTCAGCAATCACTGATGGTTCAGCATATGGCTGGAGTGTACGGGCGACCGGCGGATGTGTGAGCAAAGTCTTCGGACCTTCAGGAGCAGGGCTGGTAACCCCGTATAATTTTTCAGGAAGCACTGCACCACCAGGTTCAAGGTGTGAGCCAGGCAAGGTATGTGTTTCAGTTCTGAAAGGGCTATGGCAACCATACAATTCCTTACGTTATCACTGACTACCTTGCCTGTCTCAAGATGTACACTGCCCAGCCATGACTGAGTTTCTTGCTGCAAGTACTCGGCCAGTACTTCCGCGGTGTGTCTGTTGTCGCCCAAACACTTAATTTCCAACACAGCCTGCTGACGCATACCAATAGCTGTTCCATAATGGGACACCTCGTGTGCAACACTGGCAGCTGCGGATGGAGTGGTCGTGCTACTGCGCTCTGTGGACGAGCTTTCGCTTCTGGAGGAGGAGGGGTGGCGAACGCCTATAGCCAACTGTTTCTTAGACCGTGGGCTAGGCAGAACTGTCCCACTATGGATGTCCCCTGTGGACCCTGCATCCACCACATTAACCCAGTGCGCTGTGTTGGACATGTAACATCCCTGGCCATGCCTACTGGTCCATGCATCTGTTGTGAGGTGCACCTTTCTACTGACTGATTGCCTGAGTGCATGGACAATGCGGTCTTTGACATGCTGGTGGAGGGCTGGGATGGCTTTTCTCGCAAAGAAGTGTTGACTGGGTAGGTCATAGCGTGGTACTGCATAGGCCATCAGGTCTTTGAAAGCTTTGCTTTCAACCAACCTGTAGGGCATCATCTCTAACGAGATTAGTCTAGCAATGTGGGCGTTCAAACCATGTGTACGCGGATGAGAGGATGAGTACTTCCTTTTCCTAACGAGAGTCTCTTGTAGGGTGAGCTGGACTGGAGAGCTGCATATGGTGGAACTAGAGGGGGGTGGTGGTGGACATGGCAGATTGAGAGAGGGTTGGTGATGGTATTCTTGATGTTGGCCTACATACAGTGTTTCCTACCAAGAACCTTGTGATTCCCTGACTGCTTTGGCCTTGCGACGATACCTCTACATTTGCTGCTGGTGGTGTCCTAAGCGGTGGGCTTACAGTGGGGGAAGCAATGTAGCGTTGCTGACTACCTTAATTTTGAGCGGGTGCACCAATGGTACAGGACGTTTGGTAGTTAGTCCAGGCTTGCAAGTGCATGCTGGTTAAATGTCTACGCATGCATGTTGTGTTTAAATTTTGGACATTCTTCCTTCTGCTAAAGGTCTTTGAGCATTTCTTACAGATAACTTTGCACTGATCATTCGGATCTTGGTTAAAAAATGTCCACACTGCACTCTTCCTACTATCGAGTAACTTTTCAGGCATTGCACGCTATGCTACTTTCACCGGATGGCCATGCTGTCCTAAAAGTGTTTTTGGTTTTGTCAAACGTTTTTGGCCAGATATGGGACTGCCAGATGAAAGCTGTTGCGATGTTGATGCCTGCTGCGGATCATCCTCCTCCGCTTCAGAGCTACTGCCAGCAGCACCCTGTTCCCCCAATGGCTGCCAATCTGGGTCAACAACTCGGTCATCTATCACCTCCATTTCAATGTCATGTGCACCTTCCTCTGTGTCACCGTGTAAGGTGCTATAGCGTTCTGGACGGGGCACCATAGTCTCATCAGGGTCAGATTCTGGCTCAGTACACTGCGAGGGCAATGTAGTGATCTGAGTCAATGGAACAGCATAATAATCTAGCTGTGGCTGTGCATTTGTGCACTCCATGTCCGATTCATCTTGTAATGGGCTGTTAACTATTTACCTTTCTAACTCTGGCACGGTATGTGTAAAGAGCTCCATGGAGTAAACTTTAGTGTTGCCTGCCGCCTCCTTCACTATTGCTTTGGGTGAAGGACACAAGGAAGCAACTTGTTCCTGACCGGGAGCATCCACTGACGACTCGCTGCTTTTATATTTCGAACTTTCTGAAGAGGAGGCGAAAGAGCTAGAGGCTGTGTCAGAAAGGAAAGCCAAAACTTTTTCCTGCTGCTCCGACTTTAAAAGCGGTTTTCCTACTCCCAGATAAGGGAGCCTTCGAGGCCTTGTGTAGCCAGACGATGACGCTGGCTCAACAACTCAAGCCTTAGGTGCTATTTTGCTTTTCCCACTACCACCAGATGCTCCACCACCACCACCATCATTACCACCTGGCAACGACCGCCCACAGCCTCTTCCACCAGACTTCCTCATTTTTGGGAAAATGTAACCAAACTAACAACATTTATATGGCACTGTAAAACAAGGTAGAAGTTGTATATAAACTTGTTGAGAATTTAAATCTCCCTTTTTTGAGGAGGGAGACTGCAGCAAAACTCAGGCACAGTGTATTAGACTATACAAAGTAAGTGGCAGAACGTGGCTGGCAGAGATACAACAAACAGAACTGATGAATATAAACTTGTTGGCAATTTAAATCTCCCTTTTTTTGGGGGGAGACTGCAGCAAAAAACAGGCCCTGTGTATTAGACTATACAAAGTAAGTGGCAGAACGTGGCTGGCAGATATACGACAAACAGAACTGACGTATATAAACTTGTTGGCAATTTAAATCTCCCTTTTTTGGGGGGGAGGCTGCTGCAAAAAACAGGCTCTATGCATTAGACTATACAATGTAAGTGGCAGAACGTGGCTGGCAGATATACGACAAACAGAACTGACATACTTATAAACTTGTTGGCAAGTTAAATCTCCCTTTTTTGGGGGGGAGACTGCAGCAAAAATCAGGCCCTGTGTATTACACTACACAATGTAAGTGGCAGAATGTGGCTGGCAGATATAGGACAAACAGAACTGACGTATATCCACTTAGTGGCAATTTAAATCTCCCTTTTTTTGGGGGGGGAGACTGCAACAAAAAACAGGCCCTATGTATTACACTACACAATGTAAAAGGCAGAACGTGGCTGGCAGATATACGAAAAACAGAACTGACGTAGATCTACTTAGTGGCAATTTAAATCTCCCTTTTTTGGGTGGAGACTGCAGAAAAAACAGGCCCTGTGTATTAGACTATACAATGTAAGTGGCAGAACGTGGCTGGCAGATATTCGACAAACAGAACTGACGTAGATCCACTTAGTGGCAATTTAAATCTCCCTTTTTTGGGGGGGAGACTGCAGCAAAAAACAGGCCCTGTGTATTAGACTATACAATGTAAGTGGCAGAACGTGGCTGGCAGATATACGACAAACTGATCTGACATATATAAACTTGTTGGCAATTTAAATCTCCCTTTTTTGGGGGGGAGACTGCAGCAAAAAACAGGCCTTGTGTATTAGACTATACAATGTAAGTGGCAGAACGTGACTGGCAGATATACAACAAACAGAACTGACGTAGATCCACTTAGTGGCAATTTAAATCTCCCTTTTTTGGGGGGGAGACTGCAGCAAAAAACAGGCCCTGTGTATTAGACTATACAATGTAAGTGGCAGAACGTGGCTGGCAGATATTCGACAAACAGAACTGACGTAGATCCACTTAGTGGCAATTTAAATCTCCCTGTTTTGGGGGGGATACTGCAGCAAAAACAGGCCCTGTGTATTAGACTATACAATGTAAGTGACAAAACGTGGCTGGCAGATATACGAAAAACAGAACTGACGTAGATCTACTTAGTGGCAATTTAAATCTCCCTTTTTTAGGTAGAGACTGCAGAAAAAACAGGCCCTGTGTATTAGACTATACAATGTAAGTGGCAGAACGTGGCTGGCAGATATTCGACAAACAGAACTGACGTAGATCCACTTAGTGGCAATTTAAATCTCCCTTTTTTTGGGGGGAGACTGCAGCAAAAAACAGGCTCTATGTATTATACTACACAATGTAAAAGGCAGAACGTGGCTGGCAGATATACGACAAACTGAACTGACATATATAAACTTGTTGGCAATTTAAATCTCCCTTTTTGGGGGGGAGACTGCAGCAAAAAACAGGCCTTGTGTATTAGACTATACAATGTAAGTGGCAGAACGTGACTGGCAGATATACAACAAACAGAACTGACGTAGATCCACTTAGTGGCAATTTAAATCTCCCTTTTTTGGGGGGGAGACTGCAGCAAAAAACAGGCCCTGTGTATTAGACTATACAATGTAAGTGGCAGAACGTGGCTGGCAGATATACGACAAACAGAAATGACATATATAAACTTGTTGGCAAATTAAATCTCCCTTTTTTTTGGGGGAGACTGCAGCAAAAAACAGGCCCTGTGTATTAGACTATACAATGTAAGTGGTAGAACGTGACTGGCAGTTATACGGCAAACAGAACTGACGTAGATCCACTTAGTGGCAATTTAAATCTCCCTTTTTTGTGGGGAGACTGCAGCAAAAAACATGCCTGTGTATTAGACTATACAATGTAAGTGGCAGAACGTGGCTGGCAGATATACGAAAAACAGAACTGACGTAGATCCACTTAGTGGCAATTTAAATCTCCCTTTTTTGGGGGGAGACTGCACCAAAAAACAGGCCCTGTGTATTAGACTATACAATGTAAGTGACAGAACGTGGCTGGCAGATATACGAAAAACAGAACTGACGTAGATCCACTTAGTGGCAATTTAAATCTCCCTTTTTGGGGGGGGAAACTGCAGCAAAAAACAGGCCCTGTGTATTAGACTATACAATGTAAGTGGCAGAACGTGGCTGGCAGATATTCGACAAACAGAACTGATGTAGATCCACTTAGTGGCAATTTAAATCTCCCTTTTTTGGGGGGGAGACTGCAGCAAAAAACAGGCCCTATGTTTTATACTACACAATGCAAAAGGCAGAACGTGGCTGGCAGATATACGACAAACAGACATGATGTAGATCCACTAAGTGGCAATTTAAATCTCCCTTTTTTGGGGGGAGACTGCAGAAAAAACAGGCCCTGTGTATTAGACTATACAATGTAAGTGGCAGAACGTGGCTGGCAGATATTCGACAAACAGAACTGACGTATATAAACTTGTTGGCAATTTAAATCTCCCTTTTTGGGGGGGGAAACTGCAGCAAAAAACAGGCCCTGTGTATTAGACTATACAATGTAAGTGGCAGAACGTGGCTGGCAGATATTCGACAAACAGAACTGATGTAGATCCACTTAGTGGCAATTTAAATCTCCCTGTTTTGGGGGGGATACTGCAGCAAAAACAGGCCCTGTGTATTAGACTATACAATGTAAGTGACAGAACGTGGCTGGCAGATATACGAAAAACAGAACTGACGTAGATCCACTTAGTGGCAATTTAAATCTCCCTTTTTGGGGGGGGAAACTGCAGCAAAAAACAGGCCCTGTGTATTAGACTATACAATGTAAGTGACAGAACGTGGCTGGCAGATATTCGACAAACAGAGCTGATGTAGATCCACTTAGTGGCAATTTAAATCTCCCTTTTTTGGGGGGGAGACTGCAACAAAAAACAGGCCCTATGTATTACACTACACAATGTAAAAGGCAGAACGTGGCTGGCAGATATATGACAAACAGAACTGATGTATATAAACTTGTTGGCAATTTATATCTCCCTTTTTTTGGAGGGAGACTGCAGCAAAAAACAGGCCCTGTGTATTAAACTATACAATGTAAGTGGCAGAACGTGGCTGGAAGATATATCAAAAAATACAAGGAATGTATAATGTATTACAATTTCAATCTCCCTACAATGATCTCAGGACAAGTATGGCAGCCAGCAATAAAAAGGACTGCTGCACACAAAAGTGTGGACAAATAAACAAGATAACTGTGCAGAAAGGAGCAACAGGATTTTTGCTTTTAAAAAAGCAGTTGGTTTGCACAGCGGCGTACAAACAGCAATGCAGCTATCAGGGAGCCTTATAAGGCAGCCTAATAAGCTACAGAGCTGATGCACAAAAATCTAGCCTCCACTGTCCCTGCAAAGAAAAGGTGGTGTTAGACAGTGGAAATCGCTACAGCACAAGCAGTTTGGGGGTTAATCTTCCCTCCCTAACGATATCCCTGCTTCTTCTGCTTGCAGCAACCTCTCCCTATGCTGAGATCGGCAGAAGTAAGATGGCGGTCAGCGTGCACGCACCTTTATAGCCCCTGTGATGCCACAGAAAGCAAGCCAATCACTGTCATGCCCTTCTCTAAGATGGTGGGGACCGAGACCTATGTCATCACGCTGCCCACACTCTGCGTCCTCCTTCATTGGCTGAAAAATGGCGCTGAAAGTGTCATACGAAATGTGACTTTGGCGCGAACATCGCCGACCTCATGGCCGATCCCACACTGGGATCGGGTCGGGTTTCATGAAACCCGACTTTGCCGAAAGTCGGCGATTTTTTAATTTGTCCAATCCGTTTCGCTTAACCCTACTCATAATCATTTAGAGACAACAATACTAATGTTTTAATTAATGATGAGTTCAGAAATCAATATTTTGTGGAATAACCATGATTTTTAATCACAGCTTTCATGCGTCTTGGCATGATTTCCACCAGTCTTTCACGCTGCTTCTGTCGCAAAAATATTTAAGCAGTTCTTCTTTGATGACATTTTTTAACATTGTTACCCATGACTGTTGTGTTCGAAACTGTTAAACTGTAAAGCGCTGCGGAATATGTTGGCGCTATATAAATAAAGATTATTATTATTATTATTATTATTATTTGATGGCTTGTGACTAGCCATCATCCTCTTGATTACATTCCAGAGGTATTTAATGAGGTTCAGGTCTGGAGAATGAACTGCGCATGACAGGGTTTTGATGTGGTGGTCTCTTAATTTTTGCCAGAGCTGTATGCAATTTTATGCACTGCAGCTGTAATTTAAAGAGTTTTTCTCTAAATGGGTAAAATTGCAACATATTTTTCGAGCACTCCCAATATACTTGGATAACACTCAAGCAAGCTCACTCATCACTAGTAGACAATACTTATGAATAGTGTTGAGCATTCCGATACCCCAAGTATCGGGTATCGGCCGATATTTGCGGTATCGGAATTCCGATACCGAGTTCCGATACTTTCAGTATATCGGATACCGGAATCGGAAGTTCCCATAATTCAAAGAGCCAGAATTCAGCCAATAAGGAATGATTAGAAGTGTGGGCACATCCTGTTCTGCATGTTAGGCATGTAACTACTGGCATGGCTATGATTGGCTGCTGAAATGATGTCATGATGCAGTATAAAAGTCGCCGCCGCCATTTTGGGCTCACTCTGCTGTGAATTCAGTTAGGGACAGGACGCTGCTGTTCTGACTGAGGGCCAGTTTAGAGATAGCGATTTGCTTCATTGTGCTTTACCCAGGGTAATTTAGCAACCGCTGTGTGAGAACCTTGTTTTTGCCTTGCAGCGCTGTTCACGGCTGTCTGCAAGGTCTCTGTGTGAGTGCAGCTCACTCTGTAGTCTGGTCTGCAGCCACTGCTGGTTGTAGTCAGCTCAGGGTGCGCCACTGCCTCATACCGTTCCATTGTCCTTTTTTGCAATTAGTGCAGCCTGCTGCACATTTTTTCAAATTTATCCTATTAGTGGCTTTCCATCCGTATCCTGCTAGATTATGGAAAAACACTATATAGGATTACATAAAGAAGCTTTTTTGGGCCTTGCAGCACCGTTCACGGCTGTCTGCATGGTCTCTGTATGCCTTTAATGTCTCCTCCACCTCCCCCAATACATCCTACATTATTCTTAGTTGTTTTCCTTCATGTAGAATTAACCTACAAGGAAAGGAAGGGTTTATTTTAATTCCGATATTTTTGTCCCATTGACTTGCATTGGTATCGGGTATCGGTATCTGCGATATCCGATATTTTTTGAATAACGGCCGATCTAATCCGATACTGATACTTCTGGATATCAGAAGATATCGCTCAACACTACTTATGAATTATTTTATAAAAATCACCTGAAGTTATAAATCTTCAATGGCTCACAACTTGTGAAAAAAAATGTGATCTTTATTTTACAAAATAATAAAATCATACACTAATAATTATTTTCTGTGATATTTCTATTTTGAAGCAGTGAAACTCAAATTGGTTGTCTTTGGCATGACACTGTTTTCTGTTAGAAAAAACTTAACAAGGAGAAACTGAACCATATTGCTTCTTCAGAATTTAATCTCAGTGTTGTAGACATTCTGTTTACATAGGTTTAACACAGCTGCTTAACGAGGGCACATTTGCCTGAAAATTGCCCTCCATCAGTGAATCATTAAAATAAATACTATATTTTCTGGATTTAGAAAAAAAATAATATTATTCAAGTCTGAAAGATTGCTTTAAAAAAAGTTAGATAGAAAGAAATACATATGCATGAATCATAAAATGATATCCCAGTGTTTGGCATTGTTGGTACAATATTCTGAAAATGAAAGCCACCCACAAAGTACCAGGAAAAGATCACTGCTCGAAACTATATTGTAAAAAAAGAAGCTCTGTGAGAATCAAAGAGGCCAATAAAGGCTTTGCGGACAATACAAAGTCCAATGGCAGAAGCATCAAGTAAAAGTGTACCAGTGAACCTCTCCAAAATCTGTAAAGGAGGGTGGCCCAACCCATAACTCAAACAGAAAAATATGGAAACTCGTATGAATTGTGCAAGAAAACAAAGCTGCAATGTTTTTGATCAGATGATACAAATCCTTTCTATTCATACCACTTATCATACATTGAGGCTTGAGCTTTTATCCTTAGGACTTTTTTTTTTATAGAAAATGAAACGGTTATAGAAAGTGCATATGAATGCTACATTAATTTTTTCTTTTTTGTGAAATAAGACATCTTGAAAATTGGTTTCAAATACAAGATTCATGTGTCACTGGAGTAATTCAATTAAAATAGTGAAATACAGATTTGTCCTACCTTTTTGACATATCCTGACATTAGTTGCTCAAAATTATAACTTAAAAAAAGTGATTTTTAGTTAATCTAAGAGAACATGTTTATGCTATACGTTTCTGTGTGTGGCCATGTTGTGACTTGAAATGCAGCCAATCTGGTTTTTCATAAAAATTGTAATGTGAGAAATATAAGTATTTAGCAAAATTCACTAAAAGGAAAGATTTGACACATCAGTATAACAACCAGGAATAAAACTGTATAGGAATAAAAGCCAGTGTGTTAACAATTTGATCAGCCAGGCTATAGTATGAACATCCACCATTGAATACTGCTGTTTTAGGATTACTATGTCAATCTGTGTGCTCTCTGATTACCTCTGAAATGGCTGGCTTTAGACAAAGTATGGCCCTGGGCAAACTTAAAAGAGGGGCCCCAAATGCTACGGTAAAATACCATTGCATAAAAACATTTAGGCCTTGTGCACATGTTCAGTCTTTGGGAAGTTTTTTACTTTAGTTTTTTTAAGCCAAAACCAGGAGTGGGTGGTAATACAGAAGTGGTGCACATGTTTTTTATGATGCTTTTCCTCTGATTGTTCCACTTCTGATTTTGGATTACAAATACTGATGTAAAATACTGACCAAATACTGAATGTGTGATTGAGTCCTAGAATGCATATACATGAGTCTGTTTCAGGTCATTGAATGAGGCTGATCGAATATGCTTAAGTTAATCACTGGTTGTTTACTATATTGTCCACATAAGCCAATGATGGGAACAAAACAACTCCTAATATGATTATTGTCATAGAAAAAAATTTAAATCCATAAGACCTCTTCAGTGAGGACACACACAGAATCTCCAGTACAAGAAAGAGATTACAATCTTCAACCCTCCATAAAGTTGAATTACAATTGATATATGGGGCAGAAAGGAAATTAGTGGTAGCTAAGAAGTGACAACACTAAAACTTTTTTTGAAGCCCAGACTCCCTGATGTGGACAGGTAATTAAGACTGGTATATTTTCTGGGAATAGACATTAAGTCTAGGGTTTGTTTGATTTAAGGAGGAGAAGTAGGCTCTTCTCTAGGATAAGCTGCTATGATGAAAGCACTTCCCCAGACATCTCCAATATACAGATATTAATATTGGGGTTAGTATTGATCCAATATTGATGGGACATGCATTTTCAACTTCAAGGCTAATAGGGGAAGAACATGCATATTTTTCATAACTGGGAGACATGCCACTCAGCCCCAAATCAAAAGTGGCCAGATAGGAATCATGGCATGGTTGTTGTCAGCTATCTATGAAAAGGTAAAATCCAGAAAACAATATCGTAGTAATATCAAATGCCTGCGAAGATATCATGAATGTTGGTAATATCATAATTTTCAGAAACTGAAGCCACATCCCATGATCAGCCCTGCTATGAGTCATCGAGGGGAGGTGTGTGTGTTTGTGTGTGTTACTTAGGTGTTGATAAAAAGACAAGGCAAATTATGATCTGTGTTCTATGCCAGAAGATACATCACGTTGTAGGCTTGATCCACATTTTTCAATTGGATTGCTTCCATAAGCTAATCTCTGAAGCCGTTGCAGTGAAGTCAAGTTTAGTTATCTTCTTTTCTTTATTCTATTACATTATGTAATGTATATGCTATATTGTTTTGTCCACTTTGTAAAATCTTTTGTATATTTTTTTTTAAATACACTGCCTATTGTTCTGAACAAAATATAAAATGTAATAGTTTTGTTCCTTTTGTTCTGTAAACCACATTACTGAAATCCATACGCTACCTGAAACCAGGCTTCTGGCACTTGCACACCAGTAAGCAAGTGCCAGCTTACTTACTGGTGTGCAATATCACCACGCACTGGAATTCCACACTGCACATGCTGGCAAGGCTTTGTTAGCAGCAGAGGCCTGTTGTGGAATAACAGCTCCAATATCCCAGTGGGTAATCTGGTAAGCCTCAGCACATAACAAGTGAAGAGTGGGCATGTGTATTTGACATTTGTGCAACTCTCCAAGACATTATGCCATACATTATGGTAAGTATTGTTATGGTTCTCAATGGCAAGAGAACATAGCCCAGCAAACATACGAACTAGCTCTTGGAAGGATGGAAACTAAACTGACCATGAACTAAACCTGCCGCACAACTAACAGTAGCCGGGTAGCGTAGCCTGCGTTTTATCCCTAGACGCCCAGCGCCGGCCGGAGGACTAACTAATCCTGGCAGAGGAAAATATAGTCCTGGCTCACCTCTAGAGAAATTTCCCCGAAAGGCAGACAGAGGCCCCCACAAATATTGGCGGTGATTTTAGATGAAATAACAAACGTAGTATGAAAATAGGTTTAGCAAAATTGAGGTCCGCTTACTAGATAGCAGGAAGACAGAAAGGGCACTTTCATGGTCAGCTGAAAACCCTATCAAAATACCATCCTGAAATTACTTTAAAACTCTAGTATTAACTCATAACATCAGAGTGGCAATTTCAGATCACAAGAGCTTGCCAGACACAGAAACGAAACTACAGCTGTGAACTGGAACAAAATGCAAAAACAAACAAGGACTAAGTCCAACTTAGCTGGGAGTTGTCTAGCAGCAGGAACATGCACAGAAAGGCTTCTGATTACAATGTTGACCGGCATGGAAGTGACAGAGGAGCAAGGCTAAATAGCGACTCCCACATCCTGATGGAAACAGGTGAACAGAGAGGATGATGCACACCAGTTCAATTCCACCAGTGGCCACCGGGGGAGCCCAAAATCCAATTTCACAACAGTACCCCCCCCTCAAGGAGGGGGCACCGAACCCTCACCAGAACCACCAGGGCGATCAGGATGAGCCCTATGAAAGGCACGGACCAAATCGGAGGCATGAACATCAGAGGCAGTCACCCAAGAATTATCCTCCTGACCGTATCCCTTCCATTTGATCAGATACTGGAGTCTCCGTCTGGAAACACGGGAGTCCAAGATTTTTTCCACATTGTACTCCAACTCGCCCTCAACCAACACCGGAGCAGGAGGCTCAACGGAAGGCACAACCGGTACCTCATACCTGCGCAATAATGACCGATGAAAAACATTATGAATAGAAAAAGATGCAGGGAGGTCCAAACGGAAGGACACAGGGTTAAGAATCTCCAATATCTTGTACGGGCCGATGAACCGAGGCTTAAACTTGGGAGAAGAAACCCTCATAGGGACAAAACGAGAAGACAACCACACCAAGTCCCCAACACAAAGCCGAGGACCAACCCGACGCCGGCGGTTGGCAAAAAGCTGAGTCTTCTCCTGGGACAACTTCAAATTGTCCACTACCTGCCCCCAAATCTGATGCAACCTCTCCACCACAGCATCCACTCCAGGACAATCCGAAGATTCCACCTGACCAGAAGAAAATCGAGGATGAAACCCCGAATTACAGAAAAAGGGAGACACCAAGGTGGCAGAACTGGCCCGATTATTGAGGGCAAACTCCGCTAAAGGCAAAAAAGCAACCCAATCATCCTGATCTGCAGACACAAAACACCTCAAATATGTCTCCAAGGTCTGATTCGTCCGCTCGGTCTGGCCATTAGTCTGAGGATGGAAAGCAGACGAGAAAGACAAATCTATGCCCATCCTAGCACAGAATGCTCGCCAAAATCTAGACACGAATTGGGTACCTCTGTCAGAAACGATATTCTCCGGAATACCATGCAAACGGACCACATTTTGAAAAAACAGAGGAACCAACTCGGAAGAAGAAGGCAACTTAGGCAGGGGAACCAAATGGACCATCTTAGAGAAACGATCACACACCACCCAGATGACAGACATCTTCTGAGAAACAGGAAGATCCGAAATAAAATCCATCGAGATGTGCGTCCAGGGCCTCTTCGGGATAGGCAAGGGCAACAACAATCCACTAGCCCGAGAACAACAAGGCTTGGCCCGAGCACAAACGTCACAAGACTGCACAAAGCCTCGCACATCTCGAGACAGGGAAGGCCACCAGAAGGACCTTGCCACCAAATCCCTGGTACCAAAGATTCCAGGATGACCTGCCAACGCAGAAGAATGAACCTCAGAAATGACTTTACTGGTCCAATCATCAGGAACAAACAGTCTACCAGGTGGGCAACGATCAGGTCTATCCGCCTGAAACTCCTGCAAGGCCCGCCGCAGGTCTGGAGAAACGGCAGACAATATCACTCCATCCTTAAGGATACCTGTAGGTTCAGAATTACCAGGGGAGTCAGGCTCAAAACTCCTAGAAAGGGCATCCGCCTTAACATTCTTAGAACCCGGCAGGTAGGACACCACAAAATTAAACCGAGAGAAAAACAACGACCAGCGCGCCTGTCTAGGATTCAGGCGTCTGGCGGACTCAAGATAAATTAGATTTTTGTGGTCAGTCAATACCACCACCTGATGTCTAGCCCCCTCAAGCCAATGACGCCACTCCTCAAAAGCCCACTTCATGGCCAAAAGCTCCCGATTCCCAACATCATAATTCCGCTCGGCGGGCGAAAATTTACGCGAGAAAAAAGCACAAGGTCTCATCACGGAGCAATCGGAACTTCTCTGCGACAAAACCGCCCCAGCTCCGATTTCAGAAGCGTCGACCTCAACCTGAAAAGGAAGAGCAACATCAGGCTGACGCAACACAGGGGCGGAAGAAAAGCGGCGCTTAAGCTCCCGAAAGGCCTCCACAGCAGCAGGGGACCAATCAGCAACATCAGCACCCTTCTTAGTCAAATCAGTCAATGGTTTAACAACATCAGAAAAACCAGCAATAAATCGACGATAAAAGTTAGCAAAGCCCAAACATTTCTGAAGACTCTTAAGAGAAGAGGGTTGCGTCCAATCACAAATAGCCTGAACCTTGACAGGATCCATCTCGATGGAAGAGGGGGAAAAAATATATCCCAAAAAGGAAATCTTTTGAACCCCAAAAACGCACTTAGAACCCTTCACACACTAGGAATTAGACCGCAAAACCGGAAAAACCCTCCTGACCTGCTGGACATGAGAGTCCCAGTCATCCGAAAAAATCAAAATATCATCCAGATACACAATCATAAATTTATCCAAATAATCACAGAAAATGTCATGCATAAAGGACTGAAAGACTGAAGGGGCATTTGAAAGACCAAAAGGCATCACCAAATACTCAAAGTGGCCCTCGGGCGTATTAAATGCGGTTTTCCACTCATCCCCCTGCTTAATTCGCACCAAATTATACGCCCCACGAAGATCTATCTTAGAGAACCACTTGGCCCCCTTTATGCGAGCAAACAAATCAGTCAGCAGTGGCAACGGATATTGATATTTAACCGTGATTTTATTCAAAAGCCGATAATCAATGTACGGCCTCAAAGAGCCATCTTTCTTAGCCACAAAGAAAAAACCGGCTCCTAAGGGAGATGACGAAGGACGAATATGTCCCTTTTCCAAGGACTCCTTTATATATTCTCGCATAGCAGCATGTTCAGGCACAGACAGATTAAATAAACGACCCTTAAGGTATTTACTACCCGGAATCAAATCTATGGCACAATCGCACTCCCGGTGCGGAGGTAATGAACCAAGCTTAGGTTCTTCAAAAACGTCACGATATTCAGTCAAGAATTCAGGAATCTCAGAGGGAATAGATGACGAAATGGAAACCACAGGTACGTCCCCATGCGTCCCCTTACATCCCCAGCCCAACACAGACATAGCTTTCCAGTCAAGGACTGGGTTATGAGATTGCAGCCATGGCAATCCAAGCACCAACACATCATGTAGGTTATACAGCACAAGAAAGCGAATAATCTCCTGGTGATCCGGATTAATCCGCATAGTTACTTGTGTCCAGTATTGTGGTTTATTGCTAGCCAATGGGGTGGAGTCAATCCCCTTCAGGGGTATAGGAGTTTCAAGAGGCTCCAAATCATACCCACAGCGTTTGGCAAAGGACCAATCCATAAGACTCAAAGCGGCGCCAGAGTCGACATAGGCATCCGCGGTAATAGATGATAAAGAACAAATCAGGGTCACAGATAGAATAAACTTAGACTGTAAAGTGCCAATTGAAACAGACTTATCAAGCTTCTTAGTACGCTTAGAGCATGCTGATATAACATGAGTTGAATCACCGCAATAGAAGCACAACCCATTTTTTCGTCTAAAATTCTGCCGTTCACTTCTGGACAGAATTCTATCACATTGCATATTCTCTGGCGTCTTCTCAGTAGACACCGCCAAATGGTGCACAGGTTTGCGCTCCCGCAGACGCCTATCGATCTGGATAGCCATTGTCATGGACTCATTCAGACCCGCAGGCACAGGGAACCCCACCATAACATCCTTAATGGCATCAGAGAGACCCTCTCTGAAATTCGCCGCCAGGGCGCACTCATTCCACTGAGTAAGCACAGCCCATTTACGGAATTTCTGGCAGTATATTTCAGCTTCGTCTTGCCCCTGAGATAGGGACATCAAGGCCTTTTCCGCCTGAAGTTCTAACTGAGGTTCCTCATAAAGCAACCCCAAGGCCAGAAAAAACGCATCCACATTGAGCAACGCAGGATCCCCTGGAGCCAATGCAAAAGCCCAATCCTGAGGGTCGCCCCGGAGCAAAGAAATCACAATCCTGACCTGCTGAGCAGGATCTCCAGCAGAGCGAGATTTCAGGGACAAAAACAACTTGCAATTATTTTTGAAATTTTGAAAGCAAGATCTATTTCCCGAGAAAAATTCAGGCAAAGGAATTCTAGGTTCAGATATAGGAACATGAACAACAAAATCTTGTAAGTTTTGAACTTTCGTGGTGAGATTATTCAAACCTGCAGCTAAACTCTGAATATCCATTTTAAACAGGTGAACACAGAGCCATTCCAGGATTAGAAGGAGAGAGAGAGAGAAAGGCTGCAATATAGGCAGACTTGCAAGAGATTCAATTACAAGCACACTCAGAACTGAGAAAAAAAAAAAAATCTTCAGCAGACTTCTCTTTTCTCTCCTTTCTCTGTCAATTAATTTAACCCTTTGGGCCGGTCAAACTGTTATGGTTCTCAATGGCAAGAGAACATAGCCCAGCAAACATACGAACTAGCTCTTGGAAGGATGGAAACTAAACTGACCATGAACTAAACCTGCCGCACAACTAACAGTAGCCGGGTAGCGTAGCCTGCGTTTTATCCCTAGACGCCCAGCGCCGGCCGGAGGACTAACTAATCCTGGCAGAGGAAAATATAGTCCTGGCTCACCTCTAGAGAAATTTCCCCGAAAGGCAGACAGAGGCCCCCACAAATATTGGCGGTGATTTTAGATGAAATAACAAACGTAGTATGAAAATAGGTTTAGCAAAATTGAGGTCCGCTTACTAGATAGCAGGAAGACAGAAAGGGCACTTTCATGGTCAGCTGAAAACCCTATCAAAATACCATCCTGAAATTACTTTAAAACTCTAGTATTAACTCATAACATCAGAGTGGCAATTTCAGATCACAAGAGCTTGCCAGACACAGAAACGAAACTACAGCTGTGAACTGGAACAAAATGCAAAAACAA
Organism: Ranitomeya variabilis; assembly: GCF_051348905.1. NCBI lineage: Eukaryota > Metazoa > Chordata > Amphibia > Anura > Dendrobatidae > Ranitomeya > Ranitomeya variabilis. The sequence goes on along the minus strand of NC_135232.1, from coordinate 1,017,819,150 downwards.
ACAAGGACTAAGTCCAACTTAGCTGGGAGTTGTCTAGCAGCAGGAACATGCACAGAAAGGCTTCTGATTACAAGGTTGACCGGCATGGAAGTGACAGAGGAGCAAGGCTAAATAGCGACTCCCACATCCTGATGGAAACAGGTGAACAGAGAGGATGATGCACACCAGTTCAATTCCACCAGTGGCCACCGGGGGAGCCCAAAATCCAATTTCACAACAAAGTATATTGCTTTAGAACGCCACCTTTACGAGAGAGGCAGACACATGTAATATGGGTTGTACAGGGAGGACAGCATGATCAAATCGTGAATGCAGAACCAACCTTAAGGATGGACGTGGAAGAGGAACCCCAACGCGCATTTCGCTGTAGTGCTTCTTCAGGGGGCGTGGCATCAAAGTATGCATTGCAGGTTTATATAGTATACTCGTAATGAGAATCCTAATATGTGGTCTGATGTGGCGCTTCTGGCAGTACGGCGAGAACTGGAATTCGTGGCCCCTGCATCCGACATCACAGGTCTACACCCATCGCTGACGCATCAGCAAGTGGGTGGAGATCCTGCAACATCATGACGATGCGTAACCACGGCAATGGACAAACGCCGGCCACAGAAAGTGCACTGTTATGGACCTGGTAGTTAGGAGCACCCGGAATGACCTGATGAGTAAACACAAAATCGGGACTAGCTCTGGGGAAGTGGGAACTCTGCTGACCGCAAACCCTACTCCTATCACACACACTAGAAATAGCCGTGGAGCGTACCTAACTCTCCCTAGACGCCTCTTCACAGCCTAAGAGCTAACTACACCTAAAGATAGAAATAGAAGCCTTACCTTGCCTCAGAGAAATTCCCCAAAGGTAAAGGCAGACCCCCACATATATTGACTGTGAGTTAAGAGGAAAGTCACAAACACAGGAATGAAACAGGTTTTAGCAAAGGAGGCCAGATTTCACTAAATAGTCAGAGGATAGAAAAGGGAACTATGCGGTCAGCACAAAAGACTACAAAAAACCACGCAGAGTAAGCAAAAAGACTCCCCACACCGACTCACGGTGTGGAGGTGCCACTCTGCACCCCAGAGCTTCCAGCTAGCAAAGGAATATCATGATAGCAAGCCGGACTAGAAATAGCAGTACTAAGAAATATATTCAGGAAGCAGTAACAACAAATGAACTAGCAAAGACTTAGCTTCTGCTGGAGTAGACAGGTCCTCAGAGAACGCCAAGAGAGATCTGAACCAATACTGGAACATTGACAGCTGGCATGAAGTAACGATCTGAGTGGAGTTAAATAGGAAGCCAGCATAGAAATAAACGAGAGCAGCTGATAAAGCCAACCTCAGTGACCAGCAGTTCCGCTCGAAGCCACCAGAGGGAGTCCAAAAGCAGAACTAACCAAAGTACCATTCATGACCACAGGAGGGAGTCCGAGAACGGAATTCACAACAGTACCCCCACCTCGAGGAGGGGTCACCGAACCCTCACCAGGGCCCCCAGGCCGATCAGGACGAGCCAAATGAAAGGCACGAACTAAATCGGCAGCATGGACATCGGAGGCAACAACCCAGGAATTATCCTCCTGACCATAGCCCTTCCACCTAACCAGGTACTGAAGCTTCCGTCTCGAAATACGAGAATCCAAAATTTTTTCCACCACATACTCCAACTCCCCCTCAACCAACACCGGAGCAGGAGGATCAACGGAGGGAACCATAGGCGCCACGTACCTCCGCAACAACGACCTATGGAACACATTATGGATGGCAAAAGAAGCTGGAAGGACCAAACGAAATGACACAGGGTTGAGAATTTCAGAAATCTTATAAGGACCAATGAAACGAGGCTTAAACTTAGGAGAAGAAACCTTCATAGGAACATAACGAGAAGACAACCAAACCAAATCCCCAACACGAAGTCGGGGACCAACACAACGACGGCGGTTAGCGAAACGTTGAGCCTTCTCCTGGGACAACGTCAGATTGTCCACTACGTGAGTCCAAATTTGCTGCAACCTGTCCACCACAGAATCCACACCAGGACAGTTAGAATGCTCAACCTGCCCCGAAGAAAAACGAGGATGAAAACCAGAATTGCAAAAAAAGGCAAAAAAAAGTAGCCGAACTAGCCCGATTATTAAGGGCGAACTCAGCCAATGGCAAGAAGGTCACCCAATCATCCTGATCAGCAGAAACAAAGCATCTCAGATAGGTTTCCAAAGTCTGGTTGGTTCGTTCGGTTTGGCCATTTGTTTGAGGATGGAAAGCCGAAGAAAAAGACAAATCAATGCCCATCTTAGCACAAAAGGACCGCCAAAACCTAGAGACAAACTGGGAACCTCTGTCCGACGCAATGTTCTCCGGAATGCCATGCAAACGAACCACATGTTGAAAAAATAATGGCACCAAATCAGAGGAGGAAGGTAATTTAGGCAAGGGTACCAAATGGACCATCTTAGAATAGCGATCACAAACCACCCAGAAGACAGACATCCTTTGAGAGACAGGAAGATCTGAAATAAAATCCATGGAAACATGCGTCCAAGGCCTTTTCGGGACTGGCAAGGGCAAAAGCAACCCATTGGCACGAGAGCAGCAGGGCTTAGCCCGAGCACAAGTCCCACAGGACTGCACAAAAGAACGCACATCCCGTGACAAGGAAGGCCACCAAAAGGACCTAGCCACCAAATCTCTGGTACCAAAAATCCCAGGATGACCAGCCAACACCGAGCAATGAACCTCAGAAATAACTCTGCTAGTCCATCTATCAGGGACAAACAGTTTCTCCGCTGGACAACGGTCAGGTCTATCAGCCTGAAACTCCTGCAGCACCCGCCGCAAATCAGGGGAGATGGCAGACAGAATTACCCCCTCTTTGAGAATACCAGCCGGCTCAGGGACTCCCAGAGAATCAGGCACAAAACTCCTAGAAAGGGCATCCGCCTTCACATTCTTAGAACCTGGAAGGTATGAGACCACAAAATCGAAACGGGAGAAAAACAGCGACCATCGAGCCTGTCTAGGATTCAACCGTTTGGCAGACTCGAGATAAGTCAGATTTTTGTGATCCGTCAAGACCACCACGCGGTGCTTGGCTCCCTAAAGCCAATGTCACCACTCCTCGAATGCCCACTTCATAGCTAGCAGCTCCCGATTGCCAACATCATAATTACGCTCAGCAGGCGAAAACTTTCTAGAAAAGAAGGCACATGGCTTCATCACAGAGCCATCAGAACTTCTTTGAGACAAAACAGCCCCTGCTCCAATCTCAGAAGCATCAACCTCGACCTGAAAAGGGAGCGAAACATCTGGCTGACGCAACACAGGGGCCGAAGAAAAAAGAAGTTTCAGCTCCTGAAAAGCCTCAACGGCCGCAGAGGACCAATTCACCACATCAGCACCTTTCTTTGTCAAATCAGTCAAAGGTTTAACCACACTAGAAAAATTAGCGATGAAGCGACAGTAAAAATTAGCAAAGCCCAGGAATTTCTGGAGGCTCTTCACAGATGTAGGTTGAGTCCAATCATAAATGGCCTGAACTTTAACAGGATCCATCTCGATAGTAGAAGGGGAAAAAATGAAGCCCAAAAAGGAAACCTTCTGAACTCCGAAGAGACATTTAGACCCCTTCACAAACAAGGAATTAGCACGAAGGACCTGGAATACCATTCTGACCTGTTTCACATGAGACTCCCAATCATCCGAAAAGACCACAATATCATCCAAATATACAATCATGAATCTATCCAGATACTTTTGGAAGATGTCATGCATAAAGGACTGAAACACAGATGGAGCATTTGAAAGCCCGAATGGCATTACCAGGTACTCAAAATGGCCCTCGGGCGTATTAAATGCTGTTTTCCATTCATCGCCCTGTTTAATACGCACAAGGTTATACGCCCCTCGAAGATCTATCTTGGTGAACCAACTAGCCCCCTTATTCCGAGCAAACAAATCAGACAGCAGAGGGAAAGGGTACTGAAATTTGACCGTGATTTTATTGAGAAGGCGGTAATCTTACAGGGTCTCAGAGAACCATCCTTCTTGGCCACAAAAAAGAACCCTGCTCCCAACGGTGATGAAGACGGGCGAATATGCCCTTTCTCCAAGGACTCCTTTATATAACTCCGCATAGCGGCGTGCTCTGGCACAGATAAATTAAAAAGTCGGCCCTTAGGAAACTTACTACCAGGAATCAAATTTATAGCACAATCACAATCCCTATGAGGGGGTAGGACACTGGATTTGGGCTCATCAAATACATCCTGGTAATCCGACAGAAACTCAGGGACTTCAGAGGGAGTGGAAGCAGAAATTGACACCAACAGAACATCGCCATGTACCCCTTGACAACCCCAACTAGACACAGACATTGATTTCCAATCCAATACTGGATTATGAACCTGTAGCCATGGCAAACCCAACACGACCACATCATGCAAATTATGCAACACCAAAAAGCGAATATCTTCCTGATGTGCAGGAGCCATGCACATGGTGAACTGAGTCCAGTACTGAGGTTTATTCTTGGCCAACGGCGTGGCATCAATTCCCCTTAATGGAATAGGATACTGCAAAGGCTCCAAGAAAAAACCACAGCGCCTGGCAAACTCCAAGTCCATCAAATTCAGGGCAGCGCCTGAATCCACAAATGCCATAACCGAGTAGGATGACAAAGAGCAAATAAGAGTAACAGACAAAAGAAATTTAGGCTGTACAGTACCAATGGTGACAGACCTAGCGAACCGCTTAGTGCGCTTAGGACAATCAGAGATAGCATGAGTGGGGTCACCACAGTAAAAACACAGCCTATTCTGACGTCTGTGTTCTTGCCGTTCAGTTCTGGTCAAAGTTCTATCACATTGCATAGGCTCAGGCCTCTGCTCAGAGGACACCGCCAAATGGTGCACAATTTTGCGCTCACGCAAACGCCGATCAATTTGGATGGCCAAGGACATTGATTCATTCAGACCAGCAGGTGTGGGGAATCCCACCATAACATCCTTAAGGGCTTCAGAAAGACCCTTTCTAAAAATTGCTGCCAGGGCACACTCATTCCATTGAGTAAGCACAGACCATTTTCTAAACTTCTGACAATATATCTCCGCTTCATCCTGACCCTGACACAAAGCTAGCAAGATTTTCTCTGCCTGATCCACTGAATTCGGTTCGTCATAAAGCAATCCAAGCACCAGAAAAAACGCATCTACATTAAGCAATGCTGGATCTCCTGGCGCAAGGGAGAATGCCCAGTCTTGAGGGTCGCCACGCAACAAAGAAATAATAATTTTTACTTGCTGAATGGGGTCACCAGAGGAGCGGGGTTTCAAAGCAAGAAACAGTTTACAATTATTTTTGAAATTCAGAAACTTAGATCTATCCCCAGAAAACAACTCAGGAATTGGAATTCTAGGCTCTAACATCGGATTCTGAACTACATAATCTTGAATGCTTTGTACCCTTGCAGTGAGATGATCCACACAAGAGGACAGACCTTGAATATCCATATCTACACCTGAGTCCTGAACCACCCAGAGGTTAAGGGGAAAAGAGAGACAAAACACACTGCAAAGAAAAAAAAATGGGTTCAGAACTTCTTATCCCTCTTTTGAGATGCATTAACACTTTATGGGCCAGCTGTACTGTTATGGACCTGGTGGTTAGGAGCACCCGGAGTGACCTGATGAGTAAACACAAAATCGGGACTAGCTCTGGGGAAGTGGGAACTCTGCTGACCACAAACCCTACTCCTATCACAGACACTAGAAATAGCCGTGGAGCGTACCTAACTCTCCCTAGACGCCTCTTCACAGCCTAAGAGCTAACTACACCTAAAGATAGAAATAGAAGCCTTACCTTGCCTCAGAGAAATTCCCCAAAGGTAAAGGCAGACCCCCACATATATTTACTGTGAGTTAAGAGGAAAGTCACAAACACAGGAATGAAACAGGTTTTAGCAAAGGAGGCCAGATTTCACTAAATAGTCAGAGGATAGAAAAGGGAACTATGCGGTCAGCACAAAAGACTACAAAAAACCACGCAGAGTAAACAAAAAGACTCACCACACCGACTCACGGTGTGGAGGTGCCACTCTGCACCCCAGAGCTTCCAGCTAGCAAAGGAATATCATAATAGCAAGCCGGACTAGAAATAGCAGTACTAAGAAATATATTCAGGAAGCAGTAACAACAAATGAACTAGCAAAGACTTAGCTTCTGCTGGAGTAGACAGGTCCTCAGAGTAGGCCAAGAGAGATCTGAACCAATACTGGAACATTGACAGCTGGCATGAAGTAACGATCTGAGTGGAGTTAAATAGGAAGCCAGCATAGAAATAAACGAGAGCAGCTGATAAAGCCAACCTCAGTGACCAGCAGTTCCGCTCGAAGCCACCAGAGGGAGTCCAAGAGCAGAACTAACCAAAGTACCATTCATGACCACAGGAGGGAGTCCGAGAACGGAATTCACAACAGTGCACACTGCAGGTGAACAGAGGTGTACTGGAGTCTATGGTGACGGCGGTGTAAAATGGACGCACATGTAAACAACTTTCCAAATACAAGTAAAGACAAGAAGAAAATGAGAGTAAAAGCGAGTGCACATACCTAATCAGAGACTAAACAGTTATGGCCAAAGGAGTGAAAGAGTGCAAAGTGAAAAGTGACCAGACTCTCCAAGACTTTGAAGACTCCACAAAAATGGTGATGCCATCATCAGAGCAACGATCTCACTTCTGTGCCTACATAAACAATTTGTGCTGACAATTAAACATGAAGCTTTGTATGCATATCAGGTTGAGATAGAGGAGGACATGATACAGTGGGATACTACCCAGCCTCATATCATCCGATCAATACAGATTGGGTAACAATGAGGTGGTGGCTGAGGAGGAGAAACAGAAGTTAGTGCAAAAGTGGCTAGTACCCACACACAAGCTTCACCTGGTCAGTCCTACATGGATGGGCTGAGGAAGAGAATGAGGAGGAATAGATGGTGGAGAAGGAAGAGATGGAGAGTGGCACATATGCAGACTTTTTGTACCACTGCCTTTCCCATGACCCTTGTGTTACATTCATTAGGGCTAAAAAATTAGTTCTGATTGTTCACACTGCTAGACCCATACTACAAAGGGAACCTTGCATCTATCCTTCTGAGGTGGGGAAGTCTACTAAAATGGTGCTTTACCAGAAGGACATTGTGGAAAATATGTTGAAAAATTTCCATCAGACAAAGTTATTGGCAGGGGGCTTACTTATCCAACAAATGAGGAGAGGTGAGGGAGAGACACACCAGGTATTGCAGAGGCAGGGGTACACTTTCAAATGCCTGGGACAATTTTATAACACCCTCCCCGCATCCAGACCCTGGTTGCCAGCTATTTTTTGCAAGAAAGGAAAAGTTTTTAAAGATGGTCAAGCAATACCTGGCCTACAAAATCAGCATAGTCCCTAATTCCTCTCTGAGCTTCAGCTCTTGGGTCTCAAGGCTGGACACCTGGTGTCACCTATAGTTGGTGCCTTGAAGGTTGCCTGGATGACCCTGCTTGTAATTTTTGGCATACTTTGCACTCTGAGCAGAGCCTTTATGAGTCTAGTAGTACCACTACATGAAAATTTGGACAGAATGTGTATGAAACCCTCTTTTATGTCTAATACAGGGTGTAGCTGAGTCCTTCTGAGTCCCTAATTTTTCCAATTCCAGCTTCCTTCATAAATTGCACTAACATTTTCAATTTTTAATACAAATTTCACTTATGGTTTACTTAAATTATTATTCTTTTTAAATCCTTTTTCAATGCTGCCTTACATACAAGTCATTATGCAGGAAAAAATGTTTCTTAACTCTTTCTTTGTAAACTCCAAGTTTTCCTTGATTTTGAATGTTTTATTGTCAGTCCTTAACCCCTTCATAACCTTGGGATTTTCCGTTTTTCAGTGTTCGTTTTTCACTCCCCTCCTTCTCAGAGCCATAACTTTTTTATTTTTTCATCAATATGGCCATGTGAGGACTTATTTTTTGCGGGACGAGCTGTACTTTTGAATGACATCATTCATTTTACCATGTCGTGTACTAGAAAACGAGAAAAAAATTCCAAGTGCAGTGAAATTGCAAAAAAAGTGCAATCCTTCACTTGTTTTTTGTTTGGCTTTTTTACTAGGTTCACTAAATGCTAAAACTGACCAGCCATTATGATTTTCCAGGACATTACAAGTTCACAGACACCAAACATGTCTAGGTTCTCTTTTATCTAAGCGGTGACAAAAATTTCCAAACTTTGCTAAAAAAAAATTAGCCGTTTTCCGATACCCGTAGCGTCTCCATTTTTCGTGATCTCGGGTCGGTTGAGGGCTTATTTTTTGCGTGCCAAGCTGATGTTTTTAATGATAGCATTTTGGTGAAGATATATTTTTTTGATTGCCCGTTATTGCATTTTAATGCAATGTCACGGCGACCAAAAAAATATAATTCTGGCGTTTCAATTTTTTTCCTCGCTATACCCTTTAGCAATCAGGTTAATCCTTTTTCTTATTGATAGATCGGGCGATTCTCAATGCGGCGATACCAAATATGTGTAGGTTTTTTTTTATTGTTTTATTTTGAATGGGGCGAAAGGGGGGGTGATTTAAAATTTTATATATTTTTTATTTTTTTCAAATTAAAGCACTAAAGCTGGCTAGATCAATAAATACTGCCAGCTAAAAAGTAGTAGTAGTGGTGCTTACAATCTTATTAGCAAATAGCTTGGAAGAAAGCACTCCTTGCTTAGGAAATGGGTGGCCAGTAACTTGATAATGAGCTATAAGCTATAGAAATAAAAATGCTTCATTTTTTGAGAATGGAGAGAATTTTTAATAAGAAGTCAGTTGCTCATTTTTTTTAATTTTGCAAGCACTTTGCAATTTTCTCAATTTAATATGATGATAAAACTCTTTTCATTAGGGCAATACAGTATTTCTCATTGTTATTGGCACCCATGAAGTTTAAGTACATAATGTGGAATATCTCCTGAAAAAAATGAGTCAAGTGAAACAGTTTTTTTGTATAGAGCACTCGTGTTGAATACAAAAGAGCAAATGATAAACAATAATTTAAAACAGCTTGCTGTGCACTGGTATTGCCACCCTTTACACTAAATTAGAATGGAAAGACATTTTGGCTCGCCGGTGGTAGATCACAAATGAGAATCACCTGCAATTGTTGGTGCTCATGTGATATAAATTAGCCAATGAATGATGACTTCAGTGTTTTAAAAATACACATGGTAGACCCTGTTCCTTTGTCGCAATGTTGAAGACAGAGGAGCTGTCTGAGGACATGATAACTGCTATTATTAGAAAACAGAAGACTTCCAAAGGGTATAAGGCTATCTCAAAAGACCTTGGTATCCCAGTTTCAACAGTGCACAATGTTATTAAGAAGTTTTACAAGCATGGTACTGTCAAGAACCTCCCTGGATGTGGGTGAAAGAGGAAAATTGACGAGAGATGTCTTCGAAGGTTGGTGTGAATGGTGGAAAAAACACCACGTTGAACGTCCAACAATTTTATAGGCTGATCTGGGTAGTCAAATGTCTTTTTTGGCCTTGCTAACTATGTTACTGTGTTACATCCAAAGACCTGAGGGCCAACCTGGAACAGTCTGTGGTCATGGCTTCAATGAGTACCATACGCCAAACACTAAACTAAGAATGAGGGAAGGCCAAGGAAGAAACCATTGATGAAGAAAAGACATAAAAGGAATGACTGATCTTTGCCAAAGAGTACCTTGACAAACCACAATCCTTTTAGGAAAATGTTCTGTGAGCATATTGCTGTGGGGTTCCTTTGCTGCGTCGGGAACTGGAGGCCTTGTTCATATCACAGGAATCATGAAATCAGAGAATTATAAAGAGATTTTAGAGCAAAATGTCCTACCCAGTGTAAAAAACTTGGTTTGATTATGAGTCTTCTAGCAAGACAATGACCCAAAGCACACATTCAAAAGTACACAGTAATGGTTAAAAAATAAAAAAATGGACTGTTTTACATTGGCCAACAATGAGTTTTGACATAAATCCCATTGAAAATCTTTGGGGTGAGCTGAAATCTGCCATTGGGAAAAAGAACCCTGCAAACGTTCAACAGCTTGAACAAACTGCAAAGGACGAGTGGGAGAAAATACCAGCCGAGAAATGCAAGAAGCTTATTGATCGCTACAAGAAACCTTTGGAGACTGTCATCAATGCCAAAGGGTGTGCAACCAAAGTACTAATTAGTGGTGCCTTTATTATTGCACATGTTGTTTTTTCAAATTCTTCTTTAAAATTGCAACATGTAAGTTGAAAAACAATGTTTTATTGTTGTATTACATTGGACCACTAATTTAAAAAATCCTGAGGATATAACTTTTGTACATTTCCATTTATTTCTGAAGATATTATACAGTTTATTAAAAAATGAAGGGGTGCCAATAATGATGAGCAAGACTGTAATGGCCAGTCCATTTGGGGCTATTTTATATGTGCTGTTTAAATGGATATAACTTTTTATTTTTAAAGATAATGAAATCCTTTTGGAATAGTTTTTTTGCTACAGATCAATTCGAGAAAGTGAAAAATATGTAATTGTTATTTGTGTCTGCTAGCATTTTATTTTAATGTATAACATGACTTTGTGAAACTGAGTTGAAACTATAGCTGGGAACTATTAGGGATGGTCTATTTATACCTAGTAGTTTTGCTACTATTTCTTGAGTAGGCAGAAATGGCTTTCAGAGGAATCTGACCTGCTGCTCCATGTTTTTTGTTAAGGTACATCTGAAGAAGACAATTGTAAAAACACTATATGATGGTCCTTAACGGGTAACAGCTTCTAGATGGTCACGCAATGTTACATTATACACTAAATTGGCAGTTCTGTTAAACATTTGTAAGTATGTAACAAAGAGAACATGTATAGCAGCTAAAATCTTTAGACATTTCCATAGGAGCCCAAAAGGTATGACAGAGAGCCTTAAAATTACCAATCATAAACATACAAGATTCCATTTGTTTTTGCCCCTTGTGAGAATGTACCCTAAACATCTGGCATTCCTTGATAGTGTCTTAATCTGTCTTTGCAGTATGCTGCAATGTTGAAAACATTACCTCTACATCCAGTGTATATTGCATATTTTAATTCATAAAAGCAGTCAAATTAGAAGCAAAAGCAAACAGGACTGATGACTTTTCATATCTCTACTGTTCTCAAGAGTGCATAGCCATAAACCACTTCATGATATGAATAATCCTTTAAATGATTAAATCTATTAGGAATTCTTAGCTCCCAGTAATTAAAAATAATTTTGCTAGTGGTTGCTCAAGAAGAAGACGGGCCATAAGTCAATATTGTCTTACAGCTTATTAAAGGTCCCAGTTTTAAAGTACAGCACAAAGTAATAAACGCTGTATTTTCCCTAATGAAGGGGACAGCTAATGATATCTAGATTAAACGTTCTGTTTCTGTTGTGCTGGCTGAAGCCCAGAGAATACTTCCTCAAGAAAAGGTTACAAAAATGATATAAAATCAGCAATTTTTTCAACATCGTTTTTGTGCAGCAGGAGTCCTTTTTTTTTTTGCAGAAAAATGTTTGATGAATACAATTACAAGCCATTGTATGGTATTTTATGTGATCTTTATTACATTTAGAATTACAGCATACATTTTAGGAAAACAAAAAAGCTTTGAAACATTTATAATATTCAATAAGCACAATGTGCAACAAATAAAGGGTTTATTACTATTTTCATAAATGGGTATTGTCAGACTGTTCTTGTAAATATATAAAATATTACAATTTGCTGCTTATTAATATTTTCAGCCATACCTGAGATAATTAAAACTTTTGATCACATTTCACGTCCTTGGAGGTTGACAAGCTAGAGTGTAGAAAATGTGTAGTGCTTGTAAGCAGATTTCTATTGAGCTAGTTTTGAAGCTTACAAACTAGATAGCAGCAATGTTCAATCTGCTAAGCAATAGAAGTCAAACTCAGGCCCGTGGGCCAAATATGGCCTGCAGTGTAGTTATATTTGATCTGCCGGTAGATAGAGCATGCACCGCTAACACTATAAATCCCAGGTTTCCATTCTGCATGCTCCCTGGTTATTACAAGGCTATTTACAACATGCCCCATTGTAACACGCTCTTCAGTTATGACCCACTTCCTGACCGGCATACACCTGAGCCAGAAGTTCCCCCCTCTTCTCCCTACATCAGCGCTCACTCTCCTTGTGATCTCCCATACATCTCAGCCCTCATAGCACCTACAACCCTTAATCTCCTCTACAAATTGGGCACAGGTATTTTATTCGGCCAATGGGTTCATACAATGATCTATTTTGTTGCTCTATTTGGTCTATTTGATTTTTTTGTACATTTTTATTCATTCCCTATTTATTGAGATCTTACCCTTTGTGTTCACTCCCTACCATCTTGCCTCTGTGAATATTATTGTTTCTGTGCTGTTTATGTACGTTTCTGTGCTGTTTATATAATTCTGATATTCCCTACTTCCCTATATTTCCTCCTATTTGAGAGACACCACATAATTTTGCATACTGCTATCCAATAACCCCACAACCTTAACTTTTCCTGCAGTATTAGTGTTCTCCCTACCCTAGGCAGATTCTCTCAACCTATTTTTCCACCTCCCGCCTTTTTTTCTGTTGCAATTAATGTTACAAATATCAAGGATGGCCTGCAACTTTGTCCAAGTTTTTTTTACTTTGAAGCACTGTGCATTTAAGTTTGACATCTCTGTCCTAAGCATAGGGTTGTAAACAAAAGTAAAGTATTAATATCTCAAGAATCAATGTAATTTTTAAAATACAGTTAACTTGCACAAGTGCTTATTTTTACAAGCATTATTCGACAATATCAATCTTTAAGTAAAGAAGAGATTACACAGGCAAGGTGTTAAAAATAAGTTATTATTATTATTAATTTTTATAGCGCCATTTATTCCATGGCACTTTACATGTGAAAAAAGTGGCATACTGTACATAGACAAGTATAATAAACATGAGCAATACAAGGCACACACAAGTACAGAAGGAGAGAGGACCCTGCCCGCGAGGGCTCACATTCTACACAGGATGGGTGAGAATACACCAGGAGAGGTTAGGACTGGTCATGTGGCAGTTCAGTAGACTGAGGATCACTGCAGGTTGTAGGCTTGCCGGAAGAGGTGGGTCTTCAGGTTCCTTTTGAATGTTTCCGTGGTAGGCGAAAGTCTGACGTGCTGGGGTAGAGCGTTCCAGAGTATGGGGGAAGCAAGGGGGAAGTCTTGTATGCGGTTGTGGGAAGAAGAGATAAGAGGGGAGTAGAGAAAGATCTTGAGAGGATCGAAGGTTGCGTGTAGGTAAATACCGGGAGACCATATCACAGATGTATGGAGGAGACAGGTTGTGGATGGCTTTCTATGTCATAGTTAGGGTTATGAACTGGAGCCTCTGGACAAATGGAAGCCAGTGAATGGCTTGGCAGAGAGGAGAGGCTGGGGAATAACGGGTAGACAAGTGGAATAGTCAGGCAGCAGAGTTTAGGATAGATTGGAGCAGTGCAAGAGTGCTAGAGAGGAGGCCAGAGAGTAGGAGGCTGCAATAGTCGAGGCGGGAGATGATGAGGGCATGCACTAGGGTTTTTGTAGTTTCTTGGTCAAGGAATGTACAGACCTGTGAAATGTTTTTGAGTTGGAGTTGGCAGGAGGAGGCAAGGGTTTGGATATGTGGCTTGAAATATAGAGCAGAGTCGAGGATCACATCGAGGCACCGAGCATGCGGGACTGTGGAAAGTGAGCAGCCATTGACATTGATGGATAGTTCTGGTGGAGGGGTAGAGTGAGATGGGGAAAAGATGATGAATTCTTTTTTCTCCATGTTCAGTTTTAGAAAGTGAGCAGAAAAGAAAGATGAAATACCGGACAGACAGAGGGATTTTGGTCAGTAAGGAGGTGATGTCAGGTCCAGATAGGTAGATCCGCGTGTCATCGGTGTAGAGATGATTAATAAAAAATATTTTAATTGCTATATCTGAAAATAAGTATATAATTTTAGGCCAGAAAAAAATTAATTCCCAGTAGGGACAGCAAAACACTTGCTTGTCAAGTACACACTTCTCAACAAATGAAATGAGAGCAACTGCAAAGGGTTATTCTATCTCTATTCACTCAATCTTGTATTCACCTTCAATACCAGACTGCAGATTGAGCACAAAGCATCCACCAATACAATCTACATATCTCAGATACACAGCAATCAGCCACCATTGTTCAAACAAATGGGATGATGAGTAACCAAAATACACTCAAAATGTTAAACACTCTCCAAAAGATGGAAGAACAGGCACAAAGTGTCCTGAATCACATAATAAAGTTTATAAACCCCTTTACCCCCAAGGGTGGTTTGCATGTAAATGTCCAGGCCAATTTTTACAATTCTGACCACTGTCCCTTTATAGGATAATAGCTCTGGAACGCTTCAATGGATCCTGGTGATTCTGATAATGTTTTTTTCAGGACATATTTTACTTCATGATAGTGGTAAAATTTCATTGATATGACTTGCGCTTATTTGTGAAAAAAAGGAAATTGGGCAAAATTTTTTAAACCTTTGCAATTTTCCAACTTTGAATTTTCATGCAGTTAGTTTACAGGGATATGTCACACAAAATACTTAATAAGTAATATTTCTCACATGTCTACTTCACATCAGCACACTTTTGGAATCAAAGGTTTTTTTGTTAGAAAGTTATAAGGATTAAGTTGAACGATTTCTCATTTTTACAAAATCATTTCTTTAGGGACCACCTCACATTTGCAGTCACTTTGAGTGGTCTAAATGATAGAAGATACCCAAATGTGACACCATTCTAAAAACTGCACCCCTCAAGGTGCTCAAATTCACATTCAAGAAGTTTATTTACCCTTCAGGTGCTCCACAGGAATTTATGGAATGTTTAAAAAAAATGAACATTTATTTTTTATTCACAAAAAATTTAATTCAGATCCAAAATGTTTTATTTTCCTAAGGATAACAGGAAAAATTAGATCCCAAAGGTTGCTGTGCAAATTGTCCTGAGTATGCTGATTTCCCATGTGTACACCAATGTTTGGGCACATGGCAGATCTCGAAAGGGAAGGAGTACCGTTTGACGTTTTCAACGCAAAATTGGCTGGAATTGAGATGGGACGCCATGTCGAGTTTGGAAAGCCCCTGATTTGCCTAAACAGTGGAAACCCTCAATAATTGACCCCATTTTGGAAACTAGGCCCCTGGCTGAACTTATCTAGATGTGTGGTCAGCACTTTGAACCAACAAATGCTTCACAGAAGTTTATAACGTTGAGCCGTGAAAATAATAAAATCATGAAAAAAATTTACTCACAAAAACATTATTTTAGCGATACATTTTGCATTTTTATAAGGGTAACAAGAGAAATTGCACCACAAAATTTGTTGAGAAATTTCTCTAGAGTATGCTGATACTCCATATGCAGGGGAATACTACTTTTGAGGCATAGTGCAAAGCTCAGAAGGGAAGAGGCGCCATTTTGGAGTTCAGATTTTGCTAGAATGGTTTGAGAGTGCCATTTCACATTGGCAGAGCCCCTGAGGTGCTAGAACAACAGAAACCAAATATACGTGAACTCATTTTACAAACTACAATCCCCAATGAATTCATCTAGGGGTGCAGTGATCATATTGACACCACATGTGCCTCACAGAATTTTATACCACTGGGTGGTGAAGAAAGAATAAAATACATTTTTACCACTAAAATGTTGTGTCAGCTCCAAGTTTTTTAATTTTCTAAGGGCTAAAAGGAAACTTTTTTACAATAAACTGAGGCCCACTTTTTCCTGAGTGCGCCAATACCCTATATGTAATTGGGAAATATTTTTCAGGCACAGTGCAAAGCGCCAGACTTTACTGTTATGGTTTGCTGGTGCCATGACCCACTAGGAGAGCCCATGAGGTGCCAGAAAAGCAGAACCCCCATAAGCGACCGCATTTTATGAGCTACACACTTCTCAAGGAATTCATCTAGGGGTGCAGTGATCATATTAATACCACAGTGTGTCAGAGAATTTTATACCATTGGGCAGTGAAGACAAAATAACTACATTTTTACCACCAACATTTTGTTTAAGCCAAAGATTTAACATTTTCACACAAGAAGTGGGTAAAATGGAACCAACATTTGTCTCACAATTTCTACTGAACATGGCAATACCCCATGTGTGGCTGTAGAGTACTACTTAGCCATACGAGAAACTTGGGGGAACGGAGTGCTATTTGCCTCCTGGAGCGTAGATTTTCCTAGCACAGTTTGCAGACTCCTTATACAGAGCCCCTAATTGATAGAAGAGCAGAATTCCCCTCAAATGACCCCATTTAGGAAACTATACCCCTTGGAATGTAGTGTCTATTTTTGCTTCATGGGTATTTTCCAGAAAAAAGAAGCAATGAATGTTGCTGAGTGAAAATTGCAAACTGCCAATGTAGGCAGCAGTACGCTCTAGTGACCAGTATGTTGCAGTCATCTGTATGCTATGCCCAACCCGTGCTTCTGGAGGCATGCACCCGTAAGGTAGGCGGGCTCTCATCGCTTCAGAAATGTCAAAAGTGGACGCAATATGTGGTTTAGGTATACTGTGGGGCTCAGAAGGGAGGAGGCATTTGGATTTGGGAGCAATTTGCTGAATTTATTTTGGTGGTTGAGGAGCCATTTCACTTTTCCAGAGCCTTTGTGCTACCAGTAATGTAGAAGCCCCCTACATTTTAACAGTTGACAGACCTGAGTGAGGGCTTGCTTTTTTTGTGGATTATGTTGAACTTTTATTGGAACATTTTACATAATGTTTAGGATCACATTTATCCAGCACTCTATGCTGAGCACTTGCTTTGGGGTTTTCATCTTACATCTTCGAGTGATGTGATTTAGATGAAACCCCCGAGGGAACCATTATCTATAATGAGACAGCAGAGTTACTCTGGACTCTGGCATCTGTTCAGCAGTGTCCTTCTTCTTAGAAGTGCACAAAACTGTGGGCAACAGCACTTTTATGCAATCCTAAAAAGATGGACACCAACGGATCACAGGTCAGTTGGCGTCCACAGTGCCTCCATCTGCCTCATTATAGGGAATCTTCTGCCAGAGGTTCCATCTGAATCACGCATTTCAGAGATTCACGCGGAAACCCTGGTGTAAAAGCTCAACACAGAATAAATGTGTGCCGAGCCTTACTTCAA
This sequence comes from Ranitomeya variabilis, assembly GCF_051348905.1. Taxonomy (NCBI): domain Eukaryota; kingdom Metazoa; phylum Chordata; class Amphibia; order Anura; family Dendrobatidae; genus Ranitomeya; species Ranitomeya variabilis. The sequence continues at coordinate 1,017,801,880 of NC_135232.1, read as the reverse complement.
TCTTTGGGAAGCAGAGTGAAAAAATCAACAGCATGTGAAGAATTGGTTTTATTTATTTTTTAAGCCATTGCTCGTGCGGTATCATTGATTAGGCGACTTTATTCTTTGGGTTGGTGCAATTACAGTGATGCCAGATTTATATCGTGTTTTTATGTTTGGCTGCTGTCACACACTAAAATACACTTTTTATTACAAAAATCAGTTTTTGCATCAAAAACATTTTGAGAGCTATAATGTTTCCGTATTTTGTCCCACAGAGTCATGTGAGGTCTTGTTTTTTTTCGCAGGACAAGTTGTAGTTTTTATTGGTTGCATTTTTGGGACAGGGCATTTTTTGATCAATTTCTGTTCCGATTTGTGGGAGGCAGAATGAACAAAAAACAGCAATTTATGAAATTCTTTTGGGGAGGGTTTGGTAAAATTAATAAAGCAGTTTTATTCTTTGGGTCAGTATGATTACAGTGATACCTCATTTTTATTTATTTTTTGTTATGTTTTGCTGCTTTTATACAATAAATCTATTTTATAGAAAAAATTATTATTTCTGCATCATTTTATTCTGATAGCTATAACTTTTTTATTTTTCCACAGATGGAGCAGTATCACAGCTTGTTTTTTGCAGGACATGATGACGTTTTCAGAGGTACCATGTTTAGTTATATCCAACTTTTTGATCGCTTTTTATTCCACTTTTTGTTCGGTGGTATGATGATAAAAGATTGTTTTTTGCCTTGTTTTTTAATTTTTTTATGGTGTTCACTAAAGGGGTTAACTAGTGGGATAGTTTTATAGTTCGGGTTGTTGCAGACGCAGCTATACCAAATATGTGATCTTTTATTGTTTATATATTTTTTTTATTCAATTATTTATTTAGAGATGGGTTATCTATTGATTTCTTTATTATTTATGATTTTTTTAAAATATTTTTACAATTATTTTAAAAAGAAATTGTTAACTTTTTTCTAACTTTTTTACTTTGTGCCACTATGGGCCAATCACTTTTTGCAGGCTGCTCTCTTCTATAGCATGGAGATGAAGCAGCATCTGCATGCTATAGAAACTGCCAGCTCGGCACTGACAAGGAGATTTGATGATCATGCACTGTGCATGATTACCAAGTTTCCTAGCTCTGGTGACCCCGGATGTCATCATGATGACATCAGGTCACCATGGCAATGATTGGGGCCCCGTTTCACTCCGTGGAGTCTCCGGTTCAAAGGCAGAGGGGCTGTCAGCCTTCGGTCAGCTTCTGGAATGCTGCGATCGTATTCGATCCCAACATTTCGGGTATTAAAGTGCCGGGAGCAGTCTGTGACTGCTGCTGGCACCTAGTGCTGGGTGTCAGCTGTAAGAATCAGCTGACACCTGGCAGCGATCACCCTCATACCTCCTGTGTGCGTGGCAACCGCAATGATGTAATATTTCATCTATGGTCAAATAGGCCCAGGTCACATGGACAGAATATTACGTCCGATGTCAGAAAGGGGTTAAAGTTCATAACACTTCTGAAATAAAGGGAAAAGATACACAGGCTATTTTCAACATACAAGAAAACAAGCAAGGAAACTCAAAGGACAATCCATAATATAGAATGGGCTCACCTATTAATAGTAATGTTTACTCATGGTTAGCCTTAGTCAGAGAATGAACAGCAAACAGGTCTTCCCACCTCCCACAAACAAACTGAACTGACGCAGCTGACCTGTCTTAATAAGGCCCTTCAAATCCCGGAGTGGAGATATGGGCTGACATGGCCCACTTACCTCTTCTGGATGCTCCTGAAACCCAGACCCGAAATCATGGTACATTAAAAAAACTTCTCAGCAACTAATGGAGCCTTCTTTTCTGGGTCTCACATCACCGAGGCTTGCCACCTTGGTGACACATACCTCCCATCAGGACCTTGCCAGATGCTTTCCTACAATGCTCATCTGATCCCCTGATGGTAGGAGAATGAAAGAAAGTTCTAGCCAATCCCCAAAATGTGAACAACATTCAGATGTTTAAAAAAAATTATATCCCAAACCATGGCTTTGAGTTTTCAGTACAGTCTGTCATTTTAATAGGGAAATTATCAAGTATGTAACTAAACAGGAAGGTAATGAAGGAGTGAGTACAATGGGTATTAAATAGTTTACATTCTTGAATTCCACCACTATAGGGTATGAGGAATGCCCAGTTTGGTTAGCATTAGGGATAAGCTGATTCATGGAAGTTCAGGATCTGGCACCCGACCCGAACTTTTTTCCAAAATTCAATTTGTGTACCGGAACTGTAGCCGAACTACCAGAATCCGAACTCCATTGAAAACAATGGGGTCCTGACCTTGTGTTCTGAAAAGTTCTATCTCTCTCTGTACTTCCCCTTGAACTTTGAGCATTGCAACTGACTTCTGTGAGAAGTCCATGATTGGTGTTTAATACCGCCACTAATTGTCCGGTCCCACGGCAAAAGTTTTAAGTTTGGGTTTGCTCATCTCTAGACAGCATGTGTTCATCCACCCATCTTTTGAAGCTTATATCAACAAGCCTAAGTGTCAGGAATTATGCTCTCCCTAGTCCAATAACCCAAATTTTTGGTTCCTGTTAAACTCATTACCTAGTGTACATCCAAGATTTTCTGATCTTTTGTACAAAGTTAAAAAAGTGAATGTTAGACTTATTTTGGTATTATAAATTCCGCTGTCTGACTGTCATTGTGACCTAAATCCTGCGCACCATCAGTTGCATAAATTGCCACACAATTTATGTGCATGCTAGCCAGAGTGTTAGTCAAACATGACCCACACATCAACTGTAGAAAACATTCCTTAGGTTGCTGACTCCTGCTGTACACAGTTCCTATTTTGGTGCCATTAACTTTGAATGACTGGTATCAGTGATCTGGAGGTAATTAGCATTGTACCTTGTCAATGAGTAAGTGCCCCGTCTCACATAGCGAGATCGCTAGCGAGATCGCTGCTGAGTCACAAGTTTTGTGACGCAACAGCGACCTCCATAGCGATCTCGCTATGTGTGACACGTACCAGCGATCAGGCCCCTGCTGCGAGATCGCTGGTCGTGTCGGAATGGCCTGGACCTTTTTTTGGTCGTTGAGGTCCCGCTGACAGCGCTGAATCGGTGTGTGTGACACCGATCCAGCGATGTCTTCACTGGTAACCAGGGTAAACATCGGGTTACTAAGCGCAGGGCCGCGCTTAGTAACCCGATGTTTACCCTGGTTACCAGCGTAAATGTAAAAAAAAACAAACAGTACATACTCACATTCCGGTGTCCAGGTCCCTTGCCGTCTGCTTCCTGCTCTCACTGACTGCCGGCCGTACAGTGAGAAGTGAGAGCACAGCAGTGACGTCACCGCTGCGCTCTCACTGTACGGCGGCTCAGTGAGAGCAGGAAGCAGACGCCAAGGGACCTGGACACCGAAAGGCGAGTATGTACTGTTTGTTTTTTTGGTAACCAGGGTAAACATCGGGTTACTAAGCGCGGCCCTGCGCTTAGTAACCCGATGTTTACCCTGGTTACCCGGGTGCTGCAGGGGGACTTCGGCATCGTTGAAGACAGTTTCAACGATGCCGAAGTCGTTCCCCTGATCGTTGGTCGCTGGAGAGAGCTGTCTGTGTGACAGCTCCCCAGCGACCACACAGCGACTTACCAACGATCACGGCCAGGTCGTATCGCTGGTCGTGATCGTTGGTAAATCGCTATGTGAGACGGGGCCTTTAGGCAAGTAACAAAACCTGGGTCTGCTTTTTATAGACCAATGTTAGGTGCAGAAGCGCTATTCAGACCTCACATAATATCCTATGTTATTCTCCATAATCAGCATTGTTTTCAATATTGTTTTTAATCCTAAATATGTTTTTATGTATCTCATAACTGTGAATGACTAAGCTAAGGATTGAAAAAAATTTAAAAATATTTCAAAAACCAAATGTATCCTGTTCCTTTAAGGGTTAAGTTACTTTTTTTACGATGGACTATGCAGTTTTATGAAAGTCCTGCAAAGGTGTCCCTGTGTTGAAAGCTTTTTGTTGTTCCTTTCAAGCTAATGCAGTCATACTAATGGATTTGTTATGAGTCGGTGGAAAAGCTGTGCCGAGCCAAGCTTGGTAGACAGCTTATACTTACTAAATCATAGACCTCTGTCCTTCATTAATATTAATGATTGCATTCTTTATTTGTAGAATGTTGGCTACTATGTAAGATCTTAACTGTGAAAAACATTAAGCACAAATTCCTATAAATAAATTTGTACATAATATTTTGTTGTAAGAATGTATATATACTGTGGTGTCAAAAAGTGTTTACCCACTTCCTGATTTCCTATTCTTTTGGATGTTTGTCACACTTAAATGTTTAAGATCACCAAACAAATATGAATATTAGACAAAGAGAACACAAGTAAACACAAAATCCAGTTTTTTCTTATAGGTCTATGTTATTAAGGAAAAAAGAAATCCAAACCTACAGGGCACTATGTGAAAAAGTGATTGCACCCTAAACCTAATAACTGATTGGGCACCCTTAGCAGAAACAAATGCAATAAAGCATTTGCGATAACTGGCAATGAGTCTTTTACAATTCTATGGAGGAATTTTGGCCCACTAATTTTTGCAGAATTGTTGTGATTCAGCCACACTGGAGGGTTTCAATGCATGAACTGCCTTTTTAAGATCATGCCACAGCATCCCAATCAGAATAAGGTCAGGACTTTGACTAGGCAACTCCAAAGTCTTAATGTTGGCTTTCTTAAGCCATTCAGAGGTGGATTTGCTGGTGTGTTTTTGATCATTGTCCTGCTGCATAACCCAAGAGTGCTTCAGCAGGAAGTCACAAACAGTTGGCCAGACATTCTCCTTCAGGTTTTTTTGGTAGACAGCAGAATTCATGGTTCCATTTACCACAGCAAGTCTTCCAGGTTGTGAAGAAGCAAAACAACTCCAGACTAGGGTTGAGCGACTTTTACTTTTTCAGGATCGAGTCGGGTTTTGCGAAACCCGACTTTGTCAAAAGTCGGGTCGGGTGAAATCGTCCGATTATTGCGAAAAGTCGGGGATCCGACTGAAACACGAAACCCAATGCAAGTCAATGGAGAATCAAAGTCGGCAGTGAGTGGAGGACAGGAAAACACCAACAGAGCCCATTTTAATGCCAAAAACATCAATTCTTGTTACTTAAGCTTGTCAATCTTAATTTACCTTATAATAATAGTTAGCCATTGAAAATTTTGGGGTCATTTGGCAACAGTTGTGGGGGGAGTAGGGCTGGCTCAAGTTTTTCGTGGGCCCAGGAAACGCGGACTACGTCACGGCGGTGGAGCAGGGACAGGTAAGTATTTCAACTTTGCAAGTGCTGTGATCCTGAGCAAGCAGGGGGCACACTCGTTCGCATTGCCACTGGCACAGGGCCCCTCAAAGTACGGCGTAGTGATTGACGGCGGGGGTGCCTCCCACCAGTAGAGACACTTTTGCATACTATGAGGGGCCCTGTGCCAGTGACATCGCCAACGAGTATGCCCCCCCACCTGTTGAAGGAACCTGCACTTTCCTCTGCACCTTCCTTTTTGTCCCCGCGTAAGGTGGTATAGTATGCGGGAAGGGGAACCAGACTTTCTGCAGGGTCAGATACTGGCTATGTAGAGTGCAAGTGGAATGTAGTGGTCTGGGTCAATTATCCGGCAGACTCATCTAGCAGTGGCTGGGCAATGGGCAGGATGAGGAGGAAACACAGATATAGGCCCAAAGAATAAAGTAGGCTAAATGCAGTTCAAAATTGGTAACAGGAGTAAACAGGCAGCACTGCTTTGTTCAGTGGAGGAGAACAGCAAGGAGGGGCAGACACCGTTAGTAGGCCCAACCAAACCAGTAGGCCAAATGCAGTTTTAAAATTCCTATAGGCCGAAAGCCTGAAGATTGAAGCTCAGGAGAAAAACACAGGAGAATACCAAGGAGCGGCAGATACTGTAAGTATGCCCAACCAAACTAGTAGGCCAAATGCACTTTAATATGTGATATCGGCTGCAAAGTGAGGCTCTGCTTTCTGCAGTGAAGGACAGCTGTATTGAGTGGCGCAGACAGACACAGGTAGTAGGCCTAAATTAAAAAAGTTGGCTCAATGCAGTGTAAAATTGGTTACAGGGGTACACAGGCGGCAGAGAGTTGATAAGCGGAGGACGATTGTCAGGACTGGAGTGGCCCAGACAGACTTAGGAGGCCTAAAATAAAAAAGTTGGCTCAATGCAGTTTAAAATGGGTAACGGGTACACAGGCAGCACTGGTTTGGTCAGCGGAGGACGATTGCTAGGAGTGGCGCAGACAGACTTACTAGGCCTAAAATAAAAAAGTTGGCTCAATGCAGTTTAAAATGGGTAACAGGGGTACACAGGCAGCACTGGTTTGGTCAGCGGAGGATGATTGCTAGGAGTGGCACAGACAGACTTACTAGGCCTAAAATAAAAAAGTAGGCTCAATGCAGTTCAAAATGGGTAACGGGTACACAGGCAGCATTGTTTTGGTTAGCGGAGGACAATTAGTAGGAGTGGCGCAGACAGACTTACTAGGCCTAAAATAAAAAAGTAGGCTCAATGCAGTTCTAAACTGGTAACAGGAGTAAACTGGTGGCACTGCTTTGTTCGGTGGAGGACAACTGGAATAAGTGGCTGACACAGTACATTGGCCTAAATAGTTAAGCGGGCTAAATGTCTGCAAAAAAAATGTTCGTAAATAAACAGGTGGTAAAGCAACGTACAGGGGTGGGTTCCTCTGCTGAGTACCAGATAGTGGTAGTTCGCGCACAGTATTCACAGGTCAAAATGGAGGGCATGGTCCCTGTATATATTTACTATCATCTCTCAATTTGTATTGGCAGTGCCATTGAAGGATTTAACAGCACCGACTAAACAGCGATGGAGCACTGTTTGAGCTGGGGGGGGGGGACACTCTCTCGTGGGCGGCGGTACTGGCCCAGGGCCCCTCATATTACGACGGTGTGTCTGACGTTGGGTGTGCACCCCCACCGCCAGAGACACTTAATTGTACGATGAGGGACCCTGTGCCAGTGCCGTCGCCCAAAAGTGGGCACACCCACCTGTCCAAGCAAACGGCACTCGCACGGGTGCTTGCGCCAAGTGCTGACCACGGGCCCGTGGGGGGTCAGCCCATTTAGGGAGGTGTTAAAAATGGCCTATGGTGGACATTCAGCAGCAGCAAATGGAGGAATTGGAGCAGTCAGTAAGAGGAGTCCAAAAGCAAGACCTTTTTAAAGGAAAACTACGTGTCAGCAGGGGAAGGTGGGACAAAAGAATGTGAAATCCATGATTGGTTCATTTTAATGAAGGTTAGATCATCAACATTTTGGGTAGCCAGACGTGTCCTTTTTTCGGTCAGTATTGAACCAGCAGCACTGAAGACACTTTCTGATAGCACACTGGCAGCAGGGCAAGCGAGCTCCTGTAATGCATATTCTGCCAATTCAGGCCAGGTGTCTAGTTTAGATGCCCAGTAATCAAAGGGGAATGACCTGAGAGGGAGAACATCGATAAGGGAGGAAAAGTAGTTTGTAACCATACTGGACAAATGCTGTCTCCTGTCACTTTGAATCGATGCAGCTGTCCCAGTTGTGTCAGCGGTCATTCAAAAATCACTCCACAACCTTGTCATAAAACCCCTCTGTCCAACACCACTTCGGATTTCTGCACCGCTAGCACCTCTGCCATGTTGCCCCCTACGGCTCGTGTGAGAACCATCACCGCCGCTGTGTGCTGGGAATGCCAGAACCAAACGGTCTACAAGAGTTGCTTGTTTGGTAGCCAATATTTGCTCTAGGTTCTCATGTGGCATGATATTTTGCAATTTCCCTTTGTAGCGTGGATCCATTAGGCAGGCCAACCAGTAATCGTCATCGGTCATCATTTTGACAATGCGGGGGTCCCTTTTTAGGATACGCAAGGCATGCTCAGCCATGTGGGTCAATGTTCCAGTCAATTCACTGCTTCTGCTGGGTTGAGGAGCACTTTCTTGAAAATCTACATCACAAGTGTCCCGCAAGAAACCTGTACCAGACCTTGCAACGGCACCAGTTTCTATTACCCCCTGAGAAGCTCCCTCCTCCCATACATATTCAGCCCCATCATCCTCCTCCTCATCCTCTTCGTCCACCACGTCGTCCTGGACAGTTCCCTGACCAGACAATGGCTGACTGTCATCAAGGCTTCCCTCCTCCTTGGCTGCAGACGCCTGCTCCTTAATGTGCGTCAAACTTTGCATCAGCAGACGCATAAGTGGGATGCTCATGCTTATGATGGTGTCATCTGTTATGATCTGGTGGCCTAGGAGCAACATGGGACGTACTCTGGAGTAGGTGGTACCTGTACTGACTGCAGACCCTGAACTTAACACTGCAACTAGAAGTAGCCGTGGAATGTACCTAACACTCCCTGGACATCTCGACACAGCCAGAGGACTAATTACCAATAGAGATAGAAAAGGGAAAACTATCTTGCCTCAGAGAAAATCCCCAAAGGATAGACAGCCCCCCACAAATATTGACTGTGAGAGGAGAGGGAAATAACATACGCAGACTGAAATCAGAATTTAGCAAAGGAGGCCACTTCTAGCTAAATAGAAAGGATCAGCACTTACCAGCCATGTGCATTCCTCAAAACACTGAAGGAATTGATAGAGGTCTTGTAGCTTCGACCACTGCACACCAGACAACTCCATGTCTGCCATCCAACTGCCTGCCCGTGTATGCGTATCCTCCCACAAATAAATGACAGCACGCCTCTGTTCACACAGCCTCTGAACCATGTGCAGTGTGGAGTTCCACCTTGTTGCAACATCTATAATTAGGCGTTGCTGTGGAAGATTTAGTGATCGCTGATGGTTCAGCATACGGCTGGAGTGTACGGGCGACCAGCGGATGTGCGAACAAAGTTTTCGCACCTTCAGGAGCAGGGCTGGTAACTCCGGATAATTTTTCAGGAAGCACTGCACCACCAGGTTCAAAGTGTGAGCCAAGCAAGGTATGTGTTTAAGTTGTGAAAGGGCTATGGCAGCCATAAAATTCCTTACGTTATCACTGACTACCTTGCCTGCCTCCAGATGTACACTGCCCAGCCATGACTCACTTTCTTGCTGCAAGAACTTGGCCAGTACTTCCGTGGTGTGTCTGTTGTCGCCCAAACACTTCATTTCCAACACAGCCTGCTGACGCTTACCACTAGCTGTTCCATAATGAGACACCTCGTGTGCAACACTGGAAGCTGCCGATGGAGTTGCCAGGCGACTGCGCTCTGTGGACGAGCTGTCGGTTCTGGAGGAGGAGGAGGAAGGGTGTCGAACGCCTACTGCCAACTGTTTCCTAGACCGTGGGCTAGGCAGAACTGTCCCACTATGGCTGTCCCCTGTGGACCCTGCATCCACCACATTAACCCAGTGTGCCGTGATGGACACGTAATGTCCCTGGCCATGCCTACTGGTCCATGCATCTGTGGTGAGGTGCACCTTTCCACTGACAGACTGCCTCAGTGCATGGACAATGCAGTCTTTGACATGCTGGTGGAGGGCTGGGATGGCTTTTCTCGCAAAGAAGTGGTGACTGGGTAGGTCATAGCGTGGTACTGCGTAGGCCATCAGGTCTTTGAAAGCTTTGCTTTCGACCAACCGGTAGGGCATCATCTCTAACGAGATTAATCTGGCAATGTGGGCGTTCAAACCCTGTGTACGCAGATGAGAGGATGAGTACTTTCTTTTCCTCACGAGAGTCTCTTCTAGGGTGAGCTGGACAAGAGACCTGTAGATGGTGGAACTAGCGGTGGTGGTGGTGGTGGACATGGCAGATTGAGAGACAGTTGGTGATGTTGGCCTACATACAGTGCTTCCTACCAATAACCTTCTGATTCCCTGCCTGCTTTGGCCTTGCGACGATCCCTCCACATTTGCTGTTGGTGGTGTCTGAACCGGTGGGCTTACAGTGAGGGAAGCAATGTGGTGTTGCTGACTACCTTCATTCTGAGCAGGTGCACCAACAGTACAGGACGTTTGGTAATTAGTCCAGGCTTGCAAGTGCATGCTGGTTAAATGTCTACGCATGCACGTTGTATTTAAATTTGTAAGAATCTTCCCTCTGCTAAAGGTCTTTGAGCATTTCTTACAGATCACTTTAGACTGATCATTGGGATCTTGGTCAAAAAAATGCTACACTGCACTCTTCCTACTATGGAATTCCTTTTCAGGCATTGCACGCTGTGCAACTTTCAGCGGTTGGCCACGCTGTCCTAAAACTGTTTTTGTCACACATTTTGGGCCTGATACGGGCCTGGCTGATGACAGCTGTTGTGATGTAGATTGGTGTTGCTGCGGATAACCCTCCTCTTCTGAGCTAGTGCCAGCGGCACCCTCTTCCCCAAATGGCTGCCAATCTGGGTCAAGAACTGGGTCATCTATCACCTCCTCCTCCACAATGTCATGTGCACCTTCCTCAGTGTCACCGTGTAAGCCGGTGCTATAGCGTTCGGGACAGGGCACCATAGTCTCATCAGGGTCAGATTCTGGCTCAGGAAACTACGAGGTCAAGGTAGTGATCTGAGTCAATGGAACAGCATCATAATCTAGCTGTGGCTGTGCATCAGTGCACTCCATGCCCGATTCTTCTTGTAATGGGCAGTGTACAATTTCCCTTTCTAACCCTGGCACGGTATGGGTAAAGAGCTCCATGGAGTAACCTGTAGTGTCGCCTGACACATCCTTCACTTTTGGTTTGGGAGAAGGACACAAGGAAACGTCTTTTTCCGGACTGGAAGCATCCACTGATGACTGGCTACTCTTAGATTTTGAACTTTGGGAAGAGGAGGCGAAAGAGCTAGAGGCTAGCAAGGAAAGACAAAACTTTTTCCTACTGCTCCGGCTTTAAAAGCTGTTTTCCTACTCCCAGGTAAGGGAGCGTTCGAGGCCTTGTGTAGCCAGATGATGACGCAGGCTCAACACCTCCAGCCTTAGGTGCTACTCTGCTTTTGCCACTACCACCAGATGCAGCACCACCACCATCAGTACTAGCTGGCAACCCCCGCCAATGGCCTCTTCCACCAGACTTCCTCATTTTTTGGGGGGAGACACTGAACCACAACTCTGGCCCAGTGGTATAACACAACACTATGAATGTGGCAGAAAGTGGCTGCCTGATATACGACACACTAGCAGTACTGCAGAATATAAACTGTGTGAGAAATACTATCTCACTTTTGGGGGGAGAAACTGAACCATAACTCTAGCCCAGTGGTACAACACAACACTATGAACATGGCAGAAAAGGCTGCCTGATATACGACACACTAGCAGTACAGCAGAATATAAACTGTGTGAGAAATACTATCTCACTTTTGGGGGGAGACACTGAACCACAACTCTGGCCCAGTGGTATAACACAACACTATGAACGTGGCAAAAAGTGGCTGCCTGATATACGACACACTAGCAGTACAGCAGAATATAAACTGTGTGAGAATTACTATCTCACTTTTGGGGGGAGAAACTGAACCACAACTCTGGCCCAGTGGTATAACACAACACTATGAACGTGGCAGAAAGTGGCTGCCTGATATATGACACACTAGCAGTACAGCAGAATATAAACTGTGTGAGAAATACTATCTCACTTTTGGGGGAGACACTGAACCACAACTCTGGCCCAGTGGTATAACACAACACTATGAACGTGGCAGAAAGTGGCTGCCTGATATACGACACACTAGCAGTACAGCAGAACATAAACTGTGTGAGAATTACTATCTCACTTTTGGGGGGAGAAACTGAACCACAACTCTGGCCCAGTGGTATAACACAACACTATGAACGTGGCAGAAAGTGGCTGCCTGATATACGACACACTATCAGTACAGCAGAATATAAACTGTGTGAGAAATACTATCTCACTTTTGGGGGGAGACACTGAACCACAACTCTGGCCCAGTGGTATAACACAACACTATGAACGTGGCAGAAAGTGGCTGCCTGATATATGACACACTAGCAGTACTGCAGAATATAAACTGTGAGAAATACTATCTCACTTTTGGGGGGAGACACTGAACCACAACTCTGGCCCAGTGGTATAACACAACACTATGAACGTGGCAGAAAGTGGCTGCCTGATATACGACACACTAGCAGTACAGCAGAACATAAACTGTGTGAGAATTACTATCTCACTTTTGGGGGGAGAAACTGAACCACAACTCTGGCCCAGTGGTATAACACAACACTATGAACGTGGCAGAAAGTGGCTGCCTGATATACGACACACTATCAGTACAGCAGAATATAAACTGTGTGAGAAATACTATCTCACTTTTGGGGGGAGACACTGAACCACAACTCTGGCCCAGTGGTATAACACAACACTATGAACCTGGCAGAAAGTGGCTGCCTGATATACGACACACTAGCAGTACAGCAGAACATAAACTGTGTGAGAATTACTATCTCACTTTTGGGGGGAGAAACTGAACCACAACTCTGGCACAGTGGTATAACACAACACTATGAACGTGGCAGAAAGTGGCTGTAATTATTATAAAAAAAAAAAAAAAAAAAATTACTGCAATAACACGCTCCCTAGTCCCTACAATGATCTCAGGACAAGTATGGCAGCAATAAAAAGGACTTCAGAACAAAAAAGTGTGGACAAATAAACAAGACAGGTAACTGTGCAGAAAGGAGCAACAGGATTTTTGCTTTGAAAAAAGCAGTTGGTTTGCATAGCACTGTGCACACAGCTATGCAGCTGCTGCACTAAAATACGACCTCCACTGTCCCTGCACAAAAAGGTGGTGTGGGACAGTGAAAATCGCTCCAGCACAAGCGGTTTGGGGGTTTATATTTCCTCCCTAACTCTGTCCCTGCTTCTGACTAACTGCAGCAAACTCTCCCTATGCTCAGATCGGCAGAAGTAAGATGGCGGTCGGCGTGCACGCCCCTTTATAGCCCCTGTGACGCCGCAGACAGCAAGCCAATCACTGCCATGCCCTTGTCTAAGATGGTGGGGACCGAGACCTATGTTATCACGCTGCCCACACTCTGCGTCCTCCTTCATTGGATGAAAAACGGCGGTAAAAGCGTCATAGGAAACGTGACTTTGGCGCTCTGATCGTGTACCGCATGGCCGATCCCACACTAGGATCGGTTCGGGTTTCATGAAACCCGACTTTGCCTAAAAGTCGGCGATTTCTGAAAATGACCGATCCGTTTCGCTCAACCCTACTCCAGACCATCACGTTACCACCACCATATTTTACTGTTGGTATATTTTCCCTCTTTTAAAATGCTGCGTTATGTCTACGTCAGATGTACTGGGACATACACCTTCCAAAATATTCAACTTTTGTCTCGTCAGTAGTGTTGAGCATTCCAATACCGCAAGTATCATGTATCGGCCGATATTCGCGGTATCGGAATTCCGATACCGAGTTCCGATACTTTCAGTATATCGGATACCGGAATCAGAAGTTCCCATAATTCAAAGAGCTAGAATTCAGCCAATGAGGAATCATTAGAAGTGTGGGCACATCCTGTTCTGCATGTTAGGCATGTAGCTACTGGCATGGCTGTGATTGGCTGCTGAAATGATGTCATGATGCACTATAAAAGTCGCCGCCGCCATTTTGGGTTCACTCTGCTGTGAATTCAGTTAGGGACAGGATGCTGTGTTCTGACTGAGGGCCAGTTTAGAGATAGTGATTTGCTTCATTGTGCTTTACCCAGGCTAATTTAGCAACCACTGTGTGAGAACCTTGTTTTTGCCTTGCAGCGCTGTTCACGGCTGTCTGCAAGGTATCTGTGTGAGTGCAGCTCACTCTGTAGTCTGGTCTTAAGCCACTGCTGGTTGTAGTCAGCTCAGGGTGCGTCACTGCCTCATATCGTTCCATTGTCCTTGCTGCACATTTTTTCAAATTTATCTTATTAGTGGCTTTCCATCTGTATCCTGCTAGATTGTGGAAAAACACTATATAGGATTACATAGAGGAGCTTTTTTTGGCCTTGCAGCGCCGTTCACGGCTGTCTGCATGGTCTCTGTGTCTCTGTATGCCTTTAATGTCTCCTCCACCTCCCCCAATACATCCTACATTATTCTTTGTTGTTTTACTTCATGTAGAATTAACCTAGAAGGAAAGAAAGGGTTTATTTTAATTCCGATATTTTTGTCCCATTGACTTGCATTGGTATTGGGTATCGGTATCTGCGATATCCGATATTTTTTTAATATCGGCTGATCCAATCTGATACCGATACTTCTGGATATCGGAAGGTATCACTCAACACTACTCGTCAGTCCACAGAGTATTCTTTGGGATCATCAAGATTTTTTTTTGTGGTAAAACTGAGATGAGCCTTTATATTCTTATTGGCTCAGCAGTGGTTTTTATCTTGGAACTTTGAAATGCAGACCATTTTTGCCCAGTCTCTTTTTTATGGTGAAGTTATGAACACTTAACTGAAGCAAGTGAGGCCTGCAGTTCTTTGGATGTTGTGGGGTCTTTTATGACCTTTAGGATGAGTCATTACTGCACTCTTAGGGCAATTTTGGTCAGCCAGCTACTCCTGGGAAGGTTCACCATTGTTCCATGTTTTTCCCATTTGTGGATAATGGCTACAACAGTTGTTCACTAGAGTCCCAAAGCTTTAGAAATAGTTTTATAACCTTTTCCAGATATATCTCAATCACTTTGTTTCTCATTTGTTCTAGAATTTTCTTTGGATTGTGGCATAATGTCTAGCTTTTGAGGGTATTTTGGTCTACTTCACTTTTTCAGGGAGGTCCTATTTAAGTGATTTCTTGATTAATAACATATGTGGCAGTAATCAGGTCTGGGTGTGTCTAGGGAATTTGAACTCAGCTTCCCAAAGATGTGGTAAACCACAGTTAATTTATGTTTTAAGGGGGATCACTTTTTACACAGGGCCCTGTAAGTTTGGATTTTTTGTTCCCTTAATAATAAAGACCTTCTATTCTACTATATAATTGTCTAAGGGTCACTTCCGTCTTTCTGTCTGTCTGTCTGTAACGGAAATCCCAAGTCGCTGATTGGTCACGGCAAAACAGCCACGACCAATCAGCGACGGGCACAGTCCGGCGGCAAAATGGCTGCTCTTTACTCTCCGCAGTCAGTGCCCGCTCCATACTCCCCTCCAGTCAGCGCTCACACAGGGTTAATGGCAGCGTTAACGGACCGCGTTATGCGGCGGTGTAACGCACTCCGCTAACGCTGCTATTAACCCTGTGTGACCAACTTTTTACTACTGATGCTGCCTATGCGGCATCAATAGTAAAAAGATCTAATGTTAAAAATAATTTAAAAAAAAAAAAAGTTATATACTCACCGTCCGTCGACCCGTCGGATCCAGAACAGGCCTTTCCGGTGACCGCTCCATGCATTGCGATCTCGCGAGATGATGACGTAGCGGTCTCGCGAGACTGCTACATCATCATCTCGCGAGACCGCAATGCACTCTTGGGACTGGAGTGCGTGAGGAGCATCGGTTAACGCTTCGCCTGAATCCGGGGGCCAACGGAAGGTGAGTATATAACTATTTTTTATTATAATTCTTTTTTAACAGGGATATGATGCCCACATTGCTATATACTACGTGTGCTGTGTAATATACTACGTGGGCTGTGAAATACTATGTGGCTGTGCAATATACTACATGGGCTGTGCTATATGCTACGTGGGCTGTGCTATACACTACGTGGGCTGTGTTATACACTACGTGGGTTGTGTTATATACTATGTGGCCTTTGTTATACACTACATGGGCTGTGTTATGCACTACGTGGGCTGTGTTATACACTACATGGGCTGTGTTATATACTGCATGCGTGGGCTGTTATATACTACGTGGCTGTGTTATAAGCTATGTGGGCTGTTATACACTCCATGAGCTGTGCTATATACTATGTGGCTGTGCTATATACTATGTGGCTGTGCTATATACTATGTGGCTGTACTATATACTCCGTGGGTTGTGCTTTATACTCCATGGCCTGTACTATATACTACGTGGCTGTGCTATATACTACGTGGGCTGTGCTATATTCTCTGTGGGCTGTGCTATATACTAAGTGGCTGTGCTATATACTACATGGCTGTGCTATATACTCCATGGGCTGTGCTATATATTCCGTGGGCTGTGCTATATACTACGTGGCTGTGCAATATACTACGTGGCTGAGCTATGTACTACGTGGTTGTGCTATACTATGTGGCTGTGCTATATACTATGTGGCTGTACTATATACTCCGTGGGTTGTGCTTTATACTCCATGGCCTGTACTATATACTACGTGGCTGTGCTATATACTACGTGGGCTGTGCTATATCCTCTGTGGGCTGTGCTATATACTAAGTGGCTGTGCTATATACTACATGGCTGTGCTATATACTCCATGGGCTGTGCTATATAATCCGTGGGCTGTGCTATATACTACGTGGCTGTGCAATATACTACGTGGCTGAGCTATGTACTACGTGGTTGTGCTATACTACGTGACCGGCCGCGAACAATCAGCGACTGGTGCAGTCCGGCCACAAATTGGTGTGGGATTTGTACCACGCTTCGCTAATTGGTCGCGGCCAGCCGAATCCTGTGTATTCAATGTATTATTCTAAAATCTTCATAAATAAACTACATTCATATTCTAGAATACCCAATGCATTAGAATCGGGCTACCATCTAGTAATGTATATACAGTTAGGTCCATATATATTTGGACAGAGACAACATTTTTCTAGTTTTGGTTATAGACAATACCACAATGAATTTTAAACAAAACAATTCAGATGCAGTTGAAGTTCAGACTTTCAGCTTTCATTTGAGGGTATCCACATTAAAATCGGATGAAGGGTTTAGGAGTTTCAGCTCCTTAACATGTGCCACCCTGTTTTTAAAAGGACCAAAATTAATTGGACAGATTCAATAATCTTAAATAAAATGTTCATTTTTAGTACTTGGTTGAAAACCCTTGGCTGGCAATGACTGCCTGAAGTCTTGAACTCATGGACATCACCAGACGCTGTGTTTCCTCCTTTTTGATGCTCTGCCAGGCCTTCACAGCGGTGGTTTTCAGTTGCTGTTTGTTTGTGGGCCTTTCTGTCTGAAGTTTAGTCTTTATCAAGTGAAATGCATGCTCAATTTGGTTGAGATCAGGTGACTGACTTGGCCATTCAAGAATATTCCACTTCTTTGATTTAATTAACTCCTGGGTTGCTTTGGCTTCATGTTTTGGGTCATTGTCTATCTGTAGTATAAAATGACGACCAATCAGTTTGGCTGCATTTGGCTGGATCTGAGCACGCAGTATATCTCTGAATACCTCAGAATTCATTCGGCTGCTTCTGTCCTGTGTCACATCATGAATAAACACTAGTGACCCAGTGCCACTGGCAACCATGCATGCCCAAGCCATCACACTACCTCCGTGTTTTACAGATGATGTGGTATGCTTTGGATCATGAGCTGTACCACGCCTTCGCCATACTTTTCTCTTTCCATCATTCTGGTAGAGGTTGATCATGGTTTCATCTGTCCAAAGAATGTTCTTCCAGAACTGTGCTGGCTTTTTTAGATGTTTTATAGCAAAGTCCAGTCTAGCCTTTTTTTTCTTGATTCTTATGAGTGGCTTGCACCGTGCAGTGAACCCTCTGTATTTACTTTCATGCAGTCTTCTCTTTATGGTAGATTTGGATATTGATACGCCTACCTCCTGGAGAGTGTTGTTCACTTGGTTGGCTGTTGTGAAGGGGTTTCTCTTCACCATGGAGATTATTCTTCTATCCTCCACCACTGTTGTCTTCCGTGGACGCCCAGGTCTTTTTGCATTGATGAGTTCACCAGTGCTTTCTTTCTTTCTCAGGATGTACCAAACTGTAGATTTTGCCACTCCTAATATTGTAGCAATTTCTCGGCTTGTTTTTTTCTGTTTTCGCAGCTTAAGGATGGCTTGTTTCACTTGCATGGAGAGCTCCTTTGACCGCATGTTTACTTCACAGCAAAACCTTCCAAATGCAAGCACCACATCTCAAATCAACTCCAGGCTTTTTATCTGCTTAATTGAGAATGACATAATGAAGGGATTGCCCACACCTGTTCATGAAATAGCCTTGGAGTCAATTGTAAGGTTAGAGAGGTTACGGAAATTTGTGATAGAGCATGGATGGGAGGTAGAAATGAGTGTGGGAATGTGGTGAGGAGGACCATGATTTGGAGAGATATCACCAGCAGTGAGAAGGAGCAGAGAAAGTGTTAGCAGGTGGGAACAGGAGAGGGCATGAGGGGGCTGTCTGTGCTTGGAGACAGAGGATTATATGTTAAGGAACAGTTCTGAGGAGGAGGTGAGATGGATGGGGAGAATTGAAGCAGAGATAAACAGTTCCTTACTTGGTGTAGGGATTAGGGGAGGTAGCATAAAGTGAAGGATTATAGGGGTGAAAGTGAAAACAAACAGAAACATTGATTCCTGTGAAATGTAAATGTGTCTCTCATCCTGCTTGGTAAAAACAGTTAACACGTCACTTCCACTTCATACACCATCTTTACAGTGTAAATTAAATGGGCAAACTAGGAAAAACATATTGCTGCTACCACAAATGTCATATCTTATGTGTAATATACCATATACCATAGTTGAAGGGGGTGATGTACATGGGTAATGAAGAACTTTCTCCTGGGTGGATCCAGGGAGGAGAGTAATGTTCCATACCATATCCAAGGTTAGACTCTATACAGTAAATGGATTATTTCCTTTATTTTGCCAAAAGTTGGGGATGCATCCATATGGAGTTGTGCACATTCTAATCCATGTCCTTGGGAGCAGAAAATAATTTTCCTACAAAGGATTGCAAAGTACAGAACGCTCTTTTTTTTCCCCTTTTATTTTTATAACTGTTTTTGCACCTTTTATGTCTGTAATTTTCATATTTTTTTATATACACATTAAACACTGTTCCTTTTGTGTATTAAAGCATACAACTTTAATATCTTTGCCTTGTTGCTGACAAAAACCTAAGTGCTTCTGTAAATATGAAGTGGTAGTTTGGGTGTATGACTTGGCTTGGTAGTTGATGTATGTGGCTGGTGGGTAGCAGGTACATTGGGTGCACGACATTGGGGCTTATCTCCCTTTCGGTACATGTTGGCAGCACTGAGCATCTTGGGTGTGTGGACTTGTTGCGGATATGTTCTGTATTCAATCTGTATCCTTAGGGATGGGCAAGTGTGAGATTGAACTGTAAAGTGACTTAGATATGCAAAGAGGACTTGAACTCTATAGCGTCACCTATTGGAAGCAGTAATCCTAATCGACCCTTTAATGAGTCTTGTTAAAGGGTCAATAATGACTTCTAGGATTGCTTCTACCACCAGGTGGCGCAATAGAGTTCTAGCCCTTTTTCTCTCTGAAGAGACAATTTACATATTAAATTTCCTAGAGGAGCATTGGACAGTGAATAAGCCACCTTACCTTGACATTCCAGGGCTGGTATGTCAGTCTCTAAAACTTAAAACATTTCCCCTTAGACATAGATCACTTAGACATGTTATGCCTTTCTTGTGGCATAGGTCGTAGCCTTACATTTGTGGTATATGTAAGAGAATAGTCAAGACATATACAGCTCTTGCAAAAATTAAGAGTCGACTGGACAGTTTTATAAATATCAGCTTCTCTACATATCTGACAGCCTTTCCATTCCAGTGTCAGTTGAATTCCAACCAGAGTACACCTCATTCTACTTAATGTGCTTCTGATTAGGCAATCACCTGAGCCAAATCTTATTTAACAAAGGAAAGTATAAAACACAATGCTGTGGTGTTCACAATCCTCTTGCAATAGGAAAAGATGAATGGCAAAACAAGTGCTAGTAATATCCCCAAAGTAATAGGAATGAAAAAAATAACTTTTAACCATGCCAAAGGAGTTGAAAAGAAAAGTCTTGAGTGAGGAGAAGAAGGGCTCAATTCGGGCTTACTTTATTAGCAGAGGGACACAGTGAGCGTCATGTTGCCGCCATCCTTAAAATTTCTAAGACAGCAGTACATTACAACAAAGTCAAGCAGAAGACAGTGGGGACAACAAAGCTGCAGACCGGCAAAGGGCAAAAGCGACTCTCCACTGACTGGGATGATCGTCATCTTATTCGAATGTCACTCAGCAACCGCAGGATGGCATCAAGTGACCTACAATAGGAATGGCAAATGGCAGCTGGGGTGAAGTGCACAGCAAGAACAGTTCGTAACAGGCTCCTAGAGGCAGGACTCAAGTCATGTAAAGCTAGAAAAAAGCCTTTCATCAATGAGAAGCAAAGAAGAGCCAGGCTGTATTCAGTAGAAATGGCACAACAAATATTGTGGTTCATTTTCTCTTTTTACACTTGTGAAAATAAAAAAAAAATTGGTTCTGAAGTAAAATGTTTGTAAACAAAAAGTGAAATGTAAATTTTTTTCATTCCACATTCATTCAGTTCTTGTGAAGCACATAAAGGGTTAATAAACTTCTTGAATGTGGTTTTAAGCACCCTGACGGGTGTAGTTTTTAAAATGGTGTCACTTTTATTAACTATTTTGTGTGACATATCTCTCTGATTTAAGTGCATACAAATTCAAAGTTTGAAAATTGCAAAATGTTAACATTTTTTGCCATATTTCAATTTTTTTCATAAATAAACGCAAGAAATATCAAATAAATTTAACCACTAACATGAAGTACAATATGTCACGAAAAAACAGTTTCAGAATCAGCGGGATCCGTTAAAGCGTTCCAGAGTTATAACTTCATAAATTGACAGTGGTCAGAATTGTAAAAATTGGCCTGGTGATTAAAGGGAACCTGTCACCTGAATTTGGCGGGACCAGTTTTGGGTCATATGGGCGGGGTTTTCGGGTGTTTGATTCACCCTTTCCTTACCCGCTGGCTGCATGCTGGCCGCAATATTGGATTGAAGTTCATTCTCTGTCCTCCGGAGTACACGCCAGCGCAAGCCAATATTGCCTTGCGCAGGCGTGTACTCCGGAGGACAGAGAATGAACTTCAATCCAATATTGCGGCCAGCATGCAGCCAGCGGGTAAGGAAAGGGTGAATCAAACACCCGAAAACCCCGCCCATATGACCCAAAACTGGTCCCGCCAAATTCAGGTGACAGGTTCCCTTTAAGCTGCAAATTGGCTCTGTCACTAAGGGGTTAATGGGGGTATCTGGCTGAAGAGGTTGAACAAGTAAATTTCATCATAATTCTTTTTTTTTAAATATATCTTTATTTTGCTCTAGGGATTTACAAAGACATATGCAAAAATGCATAAAAAACGCATAAAAAATGTGCTTATTTTGAGCTGCGTTTTTCTGCCAAGAGGTGCAGAAACCTTGCAGAAATTTCTGACAGCACATACGCAATGTGCGCACATAGCCTTACAATTATGTCAGATAAAAAATAGTATCAATTCACTTCCTGCAGAACATTAATCCATGTAACAAAGCAGATATAACTGTTCCGTATTATTTGTACAGAGTCCAAACTTTTCTTTTACTGAAGTGTCAGATTTTACTGTTTACATTTGTCCCGTTGTTATGAAGTGGGATTCATTACAGATCCCCCACATCGTAGGAAATCCCAGCTGCACATGAGTATGTTCATTAATCCTGATCAGAACGTACAGCCTACCACCTTCACATATTCGCTTGTTCATATAAATGAGAATTTTGAATAGCGATTGAGAAACAAAGAAACTTATCAGTAAACTCAGTGTAAATGCAGTCCAAGTATCCACCCAAATATGGAATAAGTACTTAAAATAGCTTTTTCGAAAGGCTCTAATGAAAATGTCACAGAACCAGATGGGCAATTTAGTGAAAATATCTGTTTCAAAAGAACATGAATCATCAGAGAACAATGCCCAGCCGATATCTGGAAAACACAAATAACCCTAATGAGAGCATCAAAGTTTATGTACGTGTAAGATAAGTACACTAGAGCTATGATAACAAACTACATGATTAAAGAAATACTCCATACGAGGTCTTTACTTGACGTTAGGAAAATTCATTGATAATGATTTCTGCAGAGTTCATGCTTATGCATGAAATTATAATTTAACTTTACCTGCTCCACTAAGGTTAAAGGGAAGCGGTCATGTGAAAAAAGTTATTAACCAGCAGATATGGAGTTAATCTGCAGGTTAATAGCATTTTGAATCTGTTTGACAGCAGCACTAAAAGCCTGGCTGCCGAGAGGAAATGAAGATTATTCCTCCAAGCAGCTTCAAACTTTCAGTTATAAAGGCTGACACAGCTTCAGTCACTGCTTCGGACATAGTGAGTGGCATCTGTAACCGCACCCCCACACTGACTAACAGGGGGCTCTGTATTGATACACAGCAGAGCCAGCTGTCAGTCACTTCTAGGGCATGGTTCCATTTACCGCTCACAATGTACTGAGCAGTGACTGAAGCCATGCCGACTTCGCGGCTATGACTAAAAGTCCGAGGTTGCATAGAGGAATAAAGTTAATATTATCCGGACAGCTGGACTTTCAGTGTGGTTGCAGCACAGCTTCAAAACACTAATAATCTGCTGATTAACCCCATATCTGCAGGCTAAGGCCAGTCTCACGTCCAAATAATTCCGGTACCAGAAAAATCAGTACCGGAGCTATCCATGTCCGTGTGTCCGTGAGCTCACGTGGCACATCAGTGTGGCACACGTGCGGCAGCCGTGTGCCGCCTGTGTGCTGACTGAGTACCACACAGACCATGCAGGAGACAGCACTACAGTAAGCGCTGTCCCAAGCGTGGTCCTGAAGCCGCCATTCATCCCTTCTCTCCAGCAGAATTCGCTGGAGAGAAGGAATGAAAAATCAATGTTTTTTTATTATTTTTGTCTTTAAAATCAAGTTCATTGTCACCTCCCCCCTCCCACCCCCTGTGCGCCCGCACCCAGCTCCCTCGATGCTTCCTCTCAGCGCCGCAGCTTGTCCTCTATGAGCGGTCACGTGGTACCGCTCATTACAGTGATGAATATGCAGCTAATCCCCTATGGAAATGAACAGCTGCTTCAGCACCACAAGCTGGGGGGACAGCGCTTACTGTAGCCCTGTCTCCTGCATGGCACACAGACAGCACACGGACAGCATCCATGTGCAGTACGTGTTTAACACGGACCCATTGACTTTAATGGGTCCATGTGATCCATGCGCTCCCACGAACACTGACATGTCTCCTTGTTTTTCAAATGGACACACGGTCCGTGAAAACACACTGACATGTGCAGAGACACATTGATTTTAATGTCAGAGTCAGTGTCTCCGGTATGTGAGAAAAATGTCACCACACATACCGGAGCCACTGACGTGTGAAACAGGCCTAATAGCGTTTTTTCACATGACAGTTTCCCTTAGTGATGAAGATAATTTTGACTTTAATGACCAGGCCAAATTTTCTAAACCTGACCAGTGTCATTTTATGTGTGATAACTCTGGGACGTTTCAACAGATCCCAGTGATTCGAAGAATGTTATGTGAAACATATTGTACTTCATGTTAGTGGTGAATTTTAGTTGATATAATTTGCATATATTTATGAAAATATCGAAAATTTTACAAAAAAGTTAGAAAATGTTGCAATTTTCAAACTTTACTTTTTTATGCCTCTAAAACCGACAGTTATACCACCCAAAAAGTTAACAAATAATATTTCCCACATGTATTCTTTACTTCTGCTTCATTTTAAAAAAACATACATTTTTTTTAATAGGAAATTAGAAGGATTCAAAGTTGATAATTAATTTTTTGTTTTTCCAACAAAATTTCAAAAACTAATTTTTTTAGGGACCACATCATATTAGAAGTGACTGTGAGGAGCTTATATGACAGAAAATACCCAAAAGTAACACCACCTTAAAAACTGCACCACTCAAAGTCCTCAAAATCACATTTTGGAAGCTATTTAAAACTTCAGGTGCTTCATAGGAATTAATGGAATGTGGAAGGAAAAAAATGAACTTTTTTTCCTCAAAAATTTTACTTCAGCCCCAATTTTTTTTATTTTCACAAGGGTAACAGGAGAAAATGAACTTCAAAATTTGTTGTGCAGCTTCTCTGGAGTGCGCTAATACTCC
Source organism: Ranitomeya variabilis (assembly GCF_051348905.1). Lineage (NCBI taxonomy): Eukaryota > Metazoa > Chordata > Amphibia > Anura > Dendrobatidae > Ranitomeya > Ranitomeya variabilis. The sequence continues at coordinate 1,017,777,727 of NC_135232.1, read as the reverse complement.
ACTTGTGGGAGAAAACTACTATTTGAGCGCACAGCAGGGTTCAGAACAGAAGGAACACATCCTATACATAACCCTAATGGTGAAGAATAAAAGAAAGGAAACATTATAAAACAAAATTAATCTGACTAAGAGGCTGACACAGGGGGAGGACTTATTAATTATTGGCTTTTGATCACTGTGATAGTCTGTCTCGACAGGCACATTGTGAATGTGCCTGCCAGTTCAGTGAAGGTGGAGAGGCATGGGATGGAGCAAGGTGGACCGGGGGATGGCAGAGATACCGGGGGGGTGGGCGACGGGACATAATTTCTCTCCTTTCTGACTTGTACATCATGTCAGTAGAGAAAGAAATTATTTTAATTTTGGGAAGTTTTTTTTACGTGAGCACCGTTATTTATTGAATAATATCGATCCTATGATCAGAGACCAGAAAATACCCATTGTAGTTAAATCCTCTGAGATTTTCAGACTCGGGAGAGATATAACTTTATTGGAAATAAGGCCCCTTAGCAGCTGCCGTTTTAATACATATCGGTGGTCGTTAAGAGGTTAAAGGGAATCTGTCATATCTAGAAATGCTATTTGCAACTTGTCACCCAAGTCGGCCTCCGTGTACCAGAATGTAATTAGGTTCCATGGAGCATAATGTAATTAGGCCTTCATTTGCATTTCCTGTCCTTCATCTTATTGGGGTTATGTGCGTCTTGCCCTTCTCTGCAGGGGGCCTCCCTGATACACAACATTACAGACTGTCCAGAGACAGCACTTCACGGACCTTCTTTCACTTTTTGAATTTAATGTACCACATGTTTATAGGGCTGAGGTGAATTTCTCCCTAACCAGGGGGCTGATACTCAAAAAAGTAGAAATGGGAAGACACATGTTTGGATTCTACCTTACAAGGGCTAGGATTTGCTGCTAAGGCCAGATCCTGGTGCCCCTACTGTGACATATAGAAACTGGAGATCAACTGTCATGTACTATTGTCACCCACTTTGAATACCCTGCTAGATAATAGTAGCTATTCAAATTCAAAATTTTGGTTTACTGGGTGGTGTCCCTGGATTTTGTTCCTGTTGTCTTGTTACAGACTGTGGGGAATCATATTCATGTTTGATGGAATAAATGATGCAATAAAGATTCTTTGATTATTCACCGGTTTGCTGTCCCTGCTTGATCTGTCACCTACTCTGTCACACTATTTAACTGTAGATATAGGTGTTATTTGCAGGTAAATAGTGTTTAAATCTTGTTTTGACTGCTTACCTGAGCTGCGATTACAGGGTGAAAATGAAATTATATTCTCCCTGCAGCTGCTAGCTTCCAGTCATTTGAGCAGTGTAAGCAGCTATTACAGTCACTGCTCACTACACAGTGAGAGCAGCTGTAATCACTCTCCTTCACTTTGAATAAGATGTCTGCTCTGCAGCATGTGTGTGCAGAATTATATGTGCGCAATTACTGGAAGCTAGCAGCAGCAGGGATAATAACATTTCATTTTTTCCCCTTCAGCTGCTGCTCCGGTTACCTTACTAACCAGGCTTCAAATGCTATTTACCTGCAGATGACCCCTATATTGTGCAAGTAAATAGCATGTGAAGATGTGCCAAATTCCCTTTGGAGTTGGGATATCATAAAACCAAAAAACGTTACATCGTCAATAGTTTGTGCTGTGGTAAAATGTACTGTCATAGTAAGTAAATTTTCAGTTTAAGCTATCTGTAAGAGTCATGTCGGTCTGGTAGTCGGGGGCAGATATATCTCGCCCAGGTACTTGTCCTATGTGACTTAGGCCGCTCAGTATCTTCAGGATACTGAGGGGTTAATAAGTGCAGGAATAAAGGATGACCAGCTGGGGGTTTCCGTCATCAGCCTGGGGCACACAGATTGCCTGTCTGTGTGAGACAAACGTGAGTGAGAGCTGTGCTCAAGTACTGTGTGTTGTTAGCTGGGTGGGAGAAGCCCCCCCAGTTGTTAAGATAGCAACGTGTTGGTTTAGTTAGTGCCGGACAGGCTAGGATTTATTTTTATGTTTTGTTTTTGTCTATGTTGCTTTCACTTTAATAAACCTGACCTGAGGTCAGCCAACTCGGAAACCTGCTGTCGCCTCAGAATTCAATACACAAACCACGTGACCTTTGACCCCAGCAAAGGCGATCCCGGAGTGTTTTGTTACATATCATGCATGTGTACATTAGGAACAGAGTTGCTAACTTGATTTTTTATCTTTTTTCTTGACAGCCAACATGTTTTATGAAAACATTGGAGAACGATGAATCATTACTATTTTAAATGACACATGTTTACAGTCCATAATTCTGCAATAAAAAGATAGCTGCTTGTGAAGATTAAAATGATGATAATTACAGACATAATATACTCTACAAGCTTCTTTAGTTTAAAAATTTCAAAGACACATGAAAGTTTTTTTGTGGATTGAGGAAACAGATGGATGGCAAACCTAAAAAGGCTGCCTATTACATGACTCTTATCCTGCATTTTCACAATTTTCCCTTTTGGGGGCACTCTCTTTAATTTTTAGCTCTTTCTGAAGTAGAGGGGGGAAATTAGCTACTATGATGTCTCCTATACACTTTACATAGAAACAGAATAATTTTTTCTCTTGTTGAGAAGTAGCAGGAGCATATAAGTCAATATACAGCAGTACTGAGCTTTGTTGCTCTGAGTAGAGATAAATCACTTGCTAGAATGTGAAAAACAAATCTGAATGTTTTTGCCTGCGCTTTCTCACTCTGTTTCTGTCATCTCTGCTTTTTCTTTGTCATAGAGTTTAACCCCTTTCTGACATCAGATGTAATAATCAGTCCTTGTGCCCTGGGCCTATTTGACCAGGGACAGATTATTACGTATTTGCGATTGCCTGTGTACACAGGGGGGGTGCGGGCAATCACCACTGGGTGTCAGTTGATTCTGCCAGCTGACACCCATCGTTAAGTGCCAGGAGTAGTTACAAACCACTCCTGGCACTTTAAACCCCAAAATGCCAAGATCAAACATGATTGCAGCATTCTGGGAGCCGGCACAGGGCTGACAGCCGTTCTGCTTTAGGATCTGAGACTTTGCGGCATGACAAGGGGTCCCGATCCTTGCCATGGTGATTCGATTCCAAAATCTGAACTCCAATATGGCACCTATTCCCTTCTAAGCTTTGCACTGTGCCTCAGAATTAGTATTTCCCCATATATTGGGTATCGGCGTACTCAGGAGAAATTGCACAAGAAATTTTATTGTCCAATTTCTACTGTTACCCTTATGAAAATGCAAAATTTGGGGCTAAAGTAACATTTTTGTGAGGAAAATGTGATTTTATTAATTTCACAGCTTATAAACTTCTGTGAAGCACCTGGGGGTTCATGGTGCTCACCATGCATCTAAATACATTCCTTGAGTTGTCTAGTTTCCAAAATGGGGTCATTTGTGGGGGGTTTCCACTGTTAAGGCACATTAGGAGCTCTCCAAATAGGGCATGATGTTTGCTAATGATTCCCAGAAATTTTACATTCAAAAAGTTAAATGACGCTCCTTCCCTTCCGAGCCCTGCCGTGCGCCCAAACAGTAGTTTTCTCCCTCATATTGAGTATCGACGTACTCAGAAGAAATTTCACAACAAATTGTATGGTGCAATTTCTCCTGTTACCCTTATGAAAATGCAATATTTTGTGTTAAAAGCATATTTGTGTGGAAAATTTGTTTTTTTTAATTTTTACTGTTCAACGTTATAAAGTTCTGTAAAGCAACTGAGGGTTCATCTAGATCAGTTCCCTGAGGGGTCTAGTTTCCAAAATGGTGTCACTTTCAGGGGATGACTTTTATTGTTTAGGCACAGCAGAGGCTCTCCAAATGCAAAATGGCGTCCGCCAATTGTTCCAGCAAATTTTGCATTCAAAAAATCAAATGGTGCTCCTTCTCTTCGGAGCTCTGCTGTGTGCCCAAACAGTGGTTTTCTCCCTCATATTGGGTATCGTCGTGCTCAGGAGAAATTACACAACAGATTTTGGGGTCCATTTTTTCCTGTTACCCTTGTCAAAATAACAAAATTTTGATCTGAAGTCAATTTTTTGTGAAAAAACGTTAAATGTTAATAAAACAAAAAAAAATTCCTGTGAAGCACCTGAAGGGTATATAAACATTTTGAATGTGGTTTTGAGCACCTTGAGGGGTGCAGTTTTTAGAATGGTGTCACTTTTGGGTATCTTCTATCATATAGACCACTCAAAGTGACTTCAAATGTGATGTGGACCCTAAAAAAATGTTGTTGTAAAAATGAGAAGTCGCTGGTCAACTTTTAACCCTTATACCTTCCTAACAAAAAAAAATGTTGGTTCTAAAATTGTGCTGATGTAAAGTAGACATGTGGGAAATGTTAATTCTTAAGGATTTTTTGTGACATATTTCTGTGATTTAAAGGCCTTGAAAATTCAAAGTTGGAAAATTGCAAAATTTTCACCAAATTTCTGCTTTTTCACAAATAAAAGCAGTCATATCAAATAAATTTTACCACTATCATGAAGTACAATAAGTCACGAAAAACTGTCTCAGAATCACCGAGATTCATTGAAGCGTTACAGAGTTATTACCTCATAGAGGGTCAGAATTGTAAAAAATTGGCCTGGTTATTAACATGCAAACCACCCTCGGGGTTAAAGGGGTTAATAGGCTATATAACCTTATAAGTCACTGTGCCGTGGTGGATGGTTGGGAAAAAGTGTCTCATAAATGTTGGAAAAGAGCAGAATTCTTTGACAAGATATATCATAAAGTTTTTTTTATTATTATTTTTGTACAATAGATTTAAGCTAATTTTGTTGAAACAACGGTGACTATTAAAATTAACTTAATCTCTGACATGAATTAACATTCTGTGACATGTTATCAAGAAGGTGCATTATTTCTTGTTTACTATATCTGTAATATTGCATTTTAAATAGTTTACAGAGATAATACTATAACTTCCTTACACCTTTAGCCAGCTTGCTTTTTCAGCCAATGAGCTGTATAATACTGCATGTACAGAGATCGGTTACTGCTTTTACATAAAAAAAGATAGGGCATGAATTGACATAAATAATATGATATAGACTGAAGAGAAATGGGGAAAGTAATAGCTCAGAAGCTAAAATGGCCTATTAGAAGTCAGTGAAGCAGTCAATAAAAATATGGCTGCCCAACTGGAATGTAAAAATGGATTTTAAGTATTTTATTCAAGCTCTGTTGGTTTATGTTAGCTTTACATCCTTCCCTTGCAGCAATATGAGACTAATACTGACAGTAAATACTCTGTGAAATACCATAATTTAAATAGTTATTAGCTATTTTTGTGAATTGATTCAGAAAGGATTGTATAGATTAACCAGCAGATTGCCAGTGAAGCAGATAATCAATTATTCTCTCATCTCTTCTTTGATATTTTTATAACAGTAAAAATTGCAAAAACATCCGACATATGCCATCACCCTAAAATATTCCAAAGTCAATTATTTCAAGCTTTATTTGGGGTTCCTCTATGCTGTCCGAATGGTGCAGACTAAGCTAAAGCTATTCTGTGAAGTCTAAGGACCTATTTATCAATAAGTCCTTGGTGTCACAGCCAGTTTTGGCCTTTATACCAGATTATTATTTTTTCAGTTTTCTATTGTCGCATGTCAGAAACTATAACTTTTACTTTTCCCATGACATACTCATATTTTTAGAGTTGGCGGATTGCACTAAGTAAATATAAGAAAGAAAGTGCAATCGCAACCCGAGGTCCACCGTGCAGAGATGGAAAACTGCTGCTAGTGAACAATGGCAGAAGCGCAACAGCGAGTGATTGCTTGTGCACACTGAGTTAAGGCCACACAGTGTAAATGGAATGCAGAGTACCCTGCTCTGTTAATTACAAGATCGGTACTGAACAGAAGATTACTAAGTGCAGTGCCCTGTTATACGTCACTGGACTAACGCATATGGATAGAACTAGCACTGCAACCGAGCCGTGTCACACAGGAGCGAAACAGATGCTATGTATAATACCCTAACTAGGTTTGAGCTTGCACTGAGACTCTACTGTGCTATCCGCACACATGGAGGTAACAGATGCTAAGCTAAATGCCTAATTGCCCCCACTGGCGCCAGCTGCCTGCCTACGTGTACAAACAAAAAAGCGTGTGCACAGCTCTATATAATGGTGCCCAGGTAGGTTCCAAAACCCTAGTGATACGTATAATAAAACCTGGCACTCAAGTTTTATAAAGGTGTTTTTTTTATTCCAAGCGGAAGTGCAGTAACAAGCGGTGAACACCGCGTCTGCAGCGTTACAGCAGGGCTGCGCGCATACCTGAGCATTCTAATCAGTGCCTTCCTTTAAAGGGCATTAAGCATTATAGTTTGGTAAACAGAGCAAACAGAGCAAACACTTATGTCACCATCAATCACCATATGTAACTGATGAAGGTCATGTGTTTATGACAGAAATGTTTTGCTGTTACTGCATTGCTGTTACTGCACTTCCGCTTGGAATAAAAAATACACCTTTATAAAAGTTGAGTGCCAGGTTTTATTATGCCTACATGTACAGTCCCGAAACTAGACGGACACACAACACATGCAGACAGAGTGCTAGAGTCTTCACTCACATAGCCATACATAAATTATACTAGTGCGCCCACGGGCGCCATTGGCGATCTTTTATACAAAAGGCTCCACCCCAAACACTCACGCCCAGTCAGCTGAGACATCGCTTGCGGGCCAATCCGGAGCTGCCACATCACCAGAGCAGGAGACGTCTGACCACCAATAGGAAGATGCCACATCACGGACATGCTCAGTAAGGTGATTTCTGGACTTAGACACCAGAGCGTCAAGAATCAGCTGCCTATTGCTGATTGCCAGGGCCGGACAGAGCATCGGGCACTTCTGGCAAATGCCAGAAGGGCCAATGAATGCAGTAGGCTGCATTGTCAGCTTCGTTGTTAACAGTGTCGGTGTCATCGGGATGCCCACACTGTGCTGAAAGCCTGTATACCTTCAAATTCTTAACCCCTATTCCATCTTATCGACATCTATCTCTTCTCAGTGTGTGTTATTTTAGTGCCGCCCCTCCCCCCTGCCCCACTTCCGTCCAGCATGGTGTTCTCTCTCTGCCACACTTCTGGTCTGCAATCATAGCATGACGTCATCTTCTCTGGCACGAGCGGTTTATTCAAACCAGGATTGCTTACACCTCCTGCATCTTCAGCAGCAGAAGATGGACGTCTGATTCCTCTGCCCGGTGAGTGTTTGTGACACCTCCTCCCCCTGCTCGTCTCCCAGTTATTTGTCATGAAGACACTTTTTTCAGAGTATTTCTATTCATTGCATTGCATTCTCCTCACTTCTAGTTCCCTCCTGTTTGCCTTCATTTTCCTTCATAATCGTTTGCTGCATTACATATTTTAGACTGTGCTCTCCATTTTATTGCTGGCTTTTTATTATGCTTTTTTTCATCCTTAGCTTTATTTACCCCTCCTGTTATTATTACTTATGTTTTCTCTTTTTTTCCTCACTTTCTATAACTAGTCCCTTCCCTTGACTTTCTCACCTACTTTAATCCTTATGCGTCTTATAAATTACTCATCTCTTCACCTTTAGGGCTCATGCCCACTTGCGATGAAATCGAACAAACTCAATCCGATAAAATATCCAATTGAATTTGGACCAATGTTAATCTATTATTGTGTGCTCATCTGCGTTTTTTTTTCCCAGCTCGGATCGGACCACGATCGGGCTGGAAACAAATCGCAGCATGCTGTGAATGCAATCAGAAAACAGATCAGACCAAAAGTTTGGACACACCTTCTCAATTAAAGATTTTTCTGTATTTTCATGACTATGAAAATTGTAAATTCACACTGAAGGCATCAAAACTATGAATTAACATATGTGGAATTATATACTTAACAAAAAAGTGTGAAACAACTGAAAATATGTCTTATATTCTAGGTTCTTCAAAGTAGCCACCTTTTGCTTTGATGACTGCTTTGCACACTCTTGGCATTCTCTTGATGAGCTTCAAGAGGTAGTCACCGGAAATGGTCTTCCCAGAATCTTGAGGGAGTTCCCAGAGATGCTTAGCACTTGTTGGCCCTTTTGCCTTCACTCTGCTGTCCAGCTCACCCCAAACCATCTCGATTGGGTTCAGGTCTGGTCACTCTCCTTCTTGGTCAAATAGCCTGAGAAAGGCTCATTTGTAGCCGAAACATCGCCCAGACATGTGGGTTGATTAAAATCCTGCACATTTTCCCACTGAAACAATGGAGTGCTGCCTCTTTTTCTTGGAAATATATATATATATATATATATATATATTTATATATATATATATATATATATATATATATATATATATATAATTTTTTTTCAATATACTTTTAATTCTTGCAGTGTTTGACTTTTCTTTTAAATTGGTATAGATATTTTTGCTTTCTATCTTGTTGGATTTGTAATGGATAAATCTATTGATAATACTACAGTATGGACTGAAAATGTCTAATAGCCATAGATATAAATGGTCTATTTTCTCTAAGGAAAAAAAATGGCACAAATGAGTTTCCAAGTTATTAAAAAGAATTGATCCATGTGAAAACCAAAGCTTGTCATTATTTTACTGTACTGTGGTATGTTATATAGTTTTGATTACTCTGTCTCCTCTAACCCAGTATCAATTGGGCAGTGTTGTCTGGTTTTCCTTATCGGATGGGTTTGGAAGCTGACACAAGATAACCTCAAGCAGAAAACCACAGAGCTTATTTCAAAATACTAAAAGATCTGCCTATTGTGTGTGTTTGTGTGGATTTGCGAGAGTGTGAATTTGTATTTCTGAACTTTGGGTCATTTTTAACTATAACTTCTCCAGCAACTTGAAATCACAATGCATAATGAACCTGTCTGTAGGAAATCACAGCACATTCACTTATAAGGGACTTGTAAACACGTGAGACATTTGCCTGCTGCTGGCTCATTGCAATCACTTTTATTAAGCTCATACTTGCTTGATTTCCTTCCAAAGTTTTGCAATACTTTTTTGGATATATTTTACCCACCCTCTATTCTGCCCTCTATCCTCCCTCTATTCCTTTTTCTTCTCACCCCTCTTTCCTTCTCTTAATAATAATTTTTATTTTTATATAGCGCTAACATATTGCTCAGTACTTTACAGTTTGAACACATTATCGCTGTCCCCAATGGGGCTCACAATCTAAATTCCCTATCAGTATGTCTTTGGAATGTGGGAGGAAACCGGCGTGCCTGGAGGAAACCCACGCAAACATGGGGAGAACATACAAACTCCTTGCAGATGTTGTCCTTGATAGGACTTGAACCCCAGACTCTAGCGCTGCAAGGCTCTTGCTTCCTTCCTCTTTTTCTTTCTCTCTTCCTCTTTTTCTCTTTTTCTTTGCATCCCTCCCTCCCTCCCTTTCTACCTTCTTCATACCTTCCAACGTTCCTTGTTTTCCTTATTTAGGCATTAAGAAATACACAGTACTTCCTAAATATATTCTCCTTCACCATAAAATGGCATACACTTCTAAGTAGGCTGGAAATGGTGGTTCACATAAAAACCCTCAGCATTTTGGGTTACACATACATGTAGCTCTCAATGTGTCACCCACAAATTCTTGATGTTGCTGTTCAATGGCCTGATACATATGGTAGGGCCAATAATTATTTATTAGAGGTCTCAAGGGCACCTTAATAAAAAGTTACAATTTGAAAATCATGAGCAATGTTCTGCTTTTATTTACTGATCATCAAATAAAGCCTCATACTATATGCTATATCAAAAACAACTCCGCGTAAAATATGTACTGAGAGCAAAGAAAATGTAGCACGAATGTACCTTTCTTCTACCACTATTCAACATCAACATCTAAAAAACATAGAGAAATAAAACAACTCTGACCAAAAATACCTGACATCTACTCTACAAATTCTTAAATAGAATTGTGGAATTATGGTAGCGGTAAACTCAATATTTCAAAGAGAAGTCAGCCTCTGAAAAGTATATTCCAACAACACAAACCTATTTCAAACACGCTTATGTTTTGTATGGTGACAGAAATCTTGTGACCCGACACACACTTTAAAAGCAAAATTCTGTACAGAATGGTTTTCTAAACAGTAATAACAAAAAGTGCATTGAAACTATATTAGCAAACAAGGAAGAATAGAGAAGGATATTGGAACTGAAGACAAAAGAAGGGAATGAAGGGAGTGAAGATAAAGTGGCAAAAAGGCTGCGATGTAATAGAATGTGAAAAAGATTAAAACTAAGGGATGCAGATTAAAGAAGAGAATTTAAAATCTCGTAAAGGATGAGACAAAAACAAAGTGGAAGAAAATAAAAATCTAAAATAAGGGAGAAAGAGGGAAAGGGTGAATGTTAACATTATGTAAAAGGAACACAGATAATCAGTTTTGCTTTTCTGTGCATCATCATATCACAGGCATATAATTACCATCAAGTATGGCTGATTTAGCATATTGCTTATCTGCAAGTGATTTTGGAGTATAAGGGGAGTTAATTGATGTAGTATTATAATAAGATGCTTAGATATGATGCATAAAGTTCTGGATCTTAGATATCATGTTCTCACAGCAGAAATATTCTCTATACCTTCTCAATAGGATGTAAAAATGATTGACTAATGAACTGTTGAAAAAGAGGCGTGATCTTGAGGAATACATTATTATCTCAGATGCATGTTATGCATGATATCATAAAAGTAAGTAAATTGATTATTATTTTGAAAATATATTGGTCACATAAAATTTGAACCTCATGTGTGACACTCATGCAAATGGTCCATACTGTAAAATATATTGGCTGGCATCTTAGAAAACGTAACTCTTTTCTGACATGGCAATTTTCCATTTTTGCACTTTTGTTTTATCCAGGCCCATAGATATTTTTTTTATTTTCTGTCAATCAAGTAGTTTTAGAGCTTGATTTTTGCAAGCTGTACATTTGAATGCCATAGTCCTTCATTTAATATAATGAACACCCCGTAGTACGCCATATAGTATAATGCGCAACCCATTGTTCCCCATATAGTGTAATTCACTCCCCATAGTCCACCATACAGTATTATGTGTTATGAACTGGTGGTTTAGGAACAACATGGGACGAGCTCTGGAGGAGGTGGTACCTGTACTAACCGCAGTTCCTGAGCTTATCACAACACTAGAAGTAGCCGTGGGATGTTCCTGTCACTCCCTAGACACCTCGTCACAGCCGGAGGACTAACTTAAGGTGTGGAGGGTAAGTCTGCTTCCCAGAGCCTCCAGCTAAACTGAATAAATCCATATTGACAAGCAGGACAAGAAAAAACATAGAAAGAGCTGAACGATTAAGTCCACAATATGTGGACAGCAAAAGAACAAGCAAGGACTTATCTTTCCTGAACTGGTCAGAATATCAGGGAAATCCAAGCAGAGATGTGAATCCAACCAGGAACCATTGACAACTGGCCCAGGCTGAAGGATAGAGCCAGGATAAATAGCTGAGACAGAAAGACGATCAGTGGAAGCAGCTGCTGACTGCTAAATCCAAGGAGCAGCAGTTCCACTCAAAACCACCGGAGGGAGCCCAAGAGCAGAATTCACAAAAGTGCCACTTACAACCACCGGAGGGAGCCCAAGAGCAGAATTCACAACAGTACCCCCTCCCTGAGGAGGGGTCACCGAACCCTCACCAGAGCCCCCAGGCCGATCAGGGCGAGCCAAGTGAAAGGCATGAACCAAATTGGCGGCATGGACATCGGAGGCAACAACCCAAGAATTATCCTCCTGGCCATAACCCTTCCACTTGACAAGATACTGAAGCCTCCGCCTCGAAAAACGAGAATCCAAAATTTTCTCCACCAAATATTCCAACTCCCCCTCAACCAACACCGGGGCAGGAGGATCAACCGAGGGAACAACGGGCACCACATATCTCCGCAACAAAGATCTATGGAAAACATTATGGATGGCAAAAGAGGCTGGAAGGGCCAAACGAAAAGACACCGGATTGATAATCTCAGAAATCTTATAAGGACCAATAAACCGAGGCTTGAACTTAGGGGAAGAAACCTTCATAGGAACATGACGAGAAGATAACCAGACTAAATCCCCCACCCGAAGCCGGGGACCAACACACCGATGGCGGTTAGCAAAACGTTGAGCCTTTTCCTGAGACAACGTCAAATTGTCTACCACATGAGTCCAAATCTGCTGTAACCTGTCCACCACCGAATCTACACCAGGACAATCAGAAGGCTCAACCTGCCCCGAAGAAAAACAAGGATGAAATCCAAAATTACAAAAGAAAGGCGAAACCAAAGTAGCCGAACTAGCCCGATTATTAAGGGCAAACTCGGCCAACGGCAAGAAAGCCACCCAATCATCCTGATCAGCAGACACAAAGCATCTCAAATAGGTTTCCAAGGTCTGGTTAGTTCGCTCAGTTTGGCCATTTGTCTGAGGATGGAACGCCGAAGAAAAAGACAAATCAATGCCCATCCTAGCACAAAAGGCCCGCCAAAACCTAGAAACAAACTGGGAACCTCTGTCAAACACAATATTCTCCGGAATGCCATGCAAACGAACCACATGCTGAAAAAACAATGGAACCAAATCAGAGGAGGAAGGCAATTTAGGCAAAGGTACCAAATGGACCAATTTAGAGAACCGGTCACAAACCACCCAGATAACAGACATCTTCTGGGAAACAGGAAGATCCGAAATAAAATCCATGGAAATATGCGTCCTGGGCTGTTATGAACTGGTGGCCTAGGAGCAGCATGGACGAGCTCTGGAGTAGGTGGCCTCTATACTGACCGCAGACCCTGAACTTAACACATCAACTAGAAGTAGCCGTGGGATGTTCCTGTAACTCCCTAGACACCTCGTCACGGCCGGAGGACTAATTACACCTAAAGAAAGAAACAGGAATACTATCTTGCCTCAGAGAAAATTCCCAAAGGAAAGGCAGCCCCCCACAAATATTGACTGTGAGAGGAGAGGGAAATTACAACCGCAGACTGAAAACAGAATTTAGCAAAGGAGGCCACGCTACCTAGAAAGAAAAGACAGGAAAGAGTACTGTGCGGTCAGTATAAAAAAATACTACAAAATCCACCACAGAGAATACAAAAATCTCCACACCTAACTAAAGGCATGGAGGGTAACTCTGTGACTCCAGAGCTTCCAACTTGGCTGAGTAAATCTTAACACAGACAAAGCTGGACAAGAAAAAACATAGCAATTCACAGAACTATTAAGTCCACCGCATGTGGACTGCAAAAACAGAGCCAGGACTTATCTTTGATGATTTGGACAATCCAGAAGGAGAAACCAAGCAGAGATGTGGATCCCTAGAAAACAATGGACAACTGGCACTCTCTAAAGGAAGGAGCCAGACTAAATAGCCCCATCCAAAGTGGAAGCAGCTGATGACTGTTGTGAAGGACAAACAGCAGCACTACCACTTATAACCACCGGAGGGAGCCTAAGAGCAGAACCCACAACAGAATTCACAACAGTACCCCCCCCTTGAGGAGGGGTCACTGAACCCTCACCAGAGCCCCCAGGCCGATCCGGACGAGCCAAATGGAAGGCACGAACCAAATCGTCAGCATGAACATCGGAGGCAACAACCCAAGAATTATCCTCCTGGCCATAACCCTTCCACTTGACAAGATACTGAAGCCTCCATCTAGAAAAATGAGAATCCAAGATCTTCTCCACAACATACTCCAACTCCCCATCAATCAACACCAGGGCAGGAGGATCAACAGAGGGAACCACGGGCACCACATATTTCCGCAACAAAGATCTATGAAAAACATTATGGATGGAAAAAGAGGCTGGAAGGGCCAAACGAAAAGACACTGGATTGATAATCTCAGAAATCCTATAAGGACCAATAAACCGAGGCTTGAACTTCGGGGAGGAAACCTTCATAGGAACATGACGAGAAGACAACCAGACCAAATCCCCAACCCGAAGCCGGGAACCCACACACCGATGATGGTTGGCAAAACGCTGAGCCTCCTCCTGAGACAACACTAAATTGTCCACAACATGAGCCCAAATCTGCTGCAACCTGTCAACCACAGAGTCCACCCCAGGACAATCAGAAGACTCAACCTGCCCTGAAGAAAAACGAGGATGAAACCCAGAATTACAAAAGAATGGTGACACCAAGGTAGCAGAATTAGCCCGATTATTAAGGGCAAACTCGGCCAATGGCAAGAAAGCCACCCAATCATCCTGATCGGCAGACACAAAGCATCTCAAATAAGTTTCCAAAGTCTGGTTAGTTCTCTCGGTTTGGCCGTTTGTCTGAGGATGAAATGCGGAAGAAAAAGACAAATCAATGCCCAGCTTAGCACAAAAGGACCGCCAAAACCTAGAAACAAACTGGGAACCTCTATCGGACACAATATTCTCCAGAATGCCATGCAAACGAACCACATGCTGAAAAAACAACGGAACCAACTCAGAGGAAGACAACTTAGGCAAAGGTACCAAATGAACCATCTTAGAAAACCTGTCACAGACCACCCAGATAACAGACATCCCCTGGGAAACAGGAAGATCCAAAATAAAATCCATAGAAATATGCGTCCAAGGCCTCTCAGGGACTGGCAAAGGCAAAAGCAACCCACTGGCGCAGGAGCAGCAAGGTTTGGCCCGCGCACAAGTCCCACGGGACTGCACAAAAGAACGCACATCCCGTGACAAAGAAGGCCACCAAAAGGACCTACTAACCAAATCTCTGGTACCAAAAATCCCAGGATGGCCAGCCAACACAGAACAGTGTACCTCAGAAATCACTTTACTAGTCCATCTGTCAGGAACAAACAGTTTCCCCGCTGGACAGCGATCAGGTTTATCAGCCTGAAACTCCTGAAGAGCCCGTCGCAAATCAGGGGAGATGGCAGAAAGAATCACCCCCTCCTTAAGAATACCAACCGGCTCAAGAATCCCAGGGGAAACAGGCAAGAAACTCCTAGAGAGGGCATCAGCCTTAACATTCTTAGAACCTGGAAGATACGAGACAACAAAATCAAAACGGGAGAAAAACAGGGACCATCGGGCCTGTCTAGGATTCAGCCGTTTGGCAGACTCGAGGTAAATCAGATTCTTATGATCGGTCAAGACCACAATACGGTGCTTGGCCCCCTCAAGCTAATGTCACCACTCCTCAAGTGCCCACTTCATAGCCAGCAACTCACGATTGCCGACATCATAATTGCGTTCCGCAGGCGAAAACTTTCAAGAAAAGAAGGCACACGGTTTCATCAAGGAACCATCAGAATTCCTCTGAGACAAAACGGCCCCTGCCCCAATCTCAGAAGCGTCAACCTCAACCTGAAAAGGAAGAGAATCATCCGGCTGACGCAACACAGGGGCAGAAGTAAATCGGCGCTTAAGCTCCTGAAAGACAGAAACGGCCTCAGAGGACCAATTAGCTACATCAGCGCCCTTCCTCGTCAAATCGGTCAGGGGTTTAACCACACTGGAGAAGTTGGCAATGAAACGACGATAAAAATTAGCAAAGCCCAAAAATTTCTGAAGGCTCTTCACGGATGTGGGCTGGATCCAATCATGAATGGCCTGAACCTTAGCCGGATCCATTTCTATAGATGATGGAGAAAAAATGAAGCCCAAAAAAGAAACCTTCTGTACTCCAAAGAGGCACTTAGACCCCTTCACAAACAAGGCATTGTCACGAAGGACCTGAAATACCATCCTAACTTGTTTCACATGAGACTCCCAATCATCTGAAAAAATCAAAATATCATCCAAATATACAATCATGAATTTATCAAGATAATTCCGAAAAATATCATGCAAGAAGGACTGAAACACAGATGGGGCATTAGAGAGTCCGAATGGCATCACAAGATACTCAAAATGGCCCTCGGGCGTATTAAACGCAGTTTTCCATTTGTCACCCTGCTTAATATGAACCAGATTATATGCCCCTCGAAGGTCAATCTTAGTAAACCAACTAGCCCCGTTAATTCTGGCAAACAAATCAGAAAGCAAAGGCAAAGGGTATTGGAATTTGACCGTGATCTTATTAAAGAGACGATAATCAATACAGGGTCTCAAGGAGCCATCCTTCTTGGCAACAAAAAAAAAACCTGCTCCTAATGGAGAAGAAGATGGCCGAATATGCCCCTTCTCCAAAGACTCCCTTACATAGCTCCACATGGCGGCATGTTCAGTGTTATGACCCCAATGGCGAGGGTCTCAGAGGAACGTGGAAGTCTGCAGAATACAAAAATCCAGCTCATAGGGCAGTGGTAGCTGGGTTGACCATATATCTACTCCTAACGCCAACACTAGAAGTAGCCGGGGATCATTCCTACGTTGATTCTAGATGACACGCTCCAGCCGGAGAATCTAGCTACCCCTAGTAGAGGAAAACAAAAGACCTTTCTTGCCTCCAGAGAAGGGGACCCCAAAGCTGGATAGAAGCCCCCCACAAATAATAACGGTGAGGTAAGAGGAAATGACAAACACAGAAATGAACCAGGTTTAGCACAGAGAGGCCCGCTAACTGATAGCAGAATAAAGAAAGGTAACTTATATGGTCAACAAAAACCCTATCAAAATCCACACTGGAAATTCAAGAACCCCCGAACCGTCTAACGGTCCGGGGGGAGAACACCAGCCCCCTAGAGCTTCCAGCAAAGGTCAGGATATATATTTGGAACAAGCTGGACAAAAATACAAAACCAAAACAAAATAGCAAAAAGCAAAAAGCGGACTTAGCTGATATAACTGGAACCAGGATCAGTAGACAAGAGCACAGCAGACTAGCTCTGATAACTACGTTGCCAGGCATTGAACTGAAGGTCCAGGGAGCTTAAATAGCAACACCCTTAACTAACGACCCAGGTGATGATAAAAGGAATGACAGAAAAACCAGAGTCAAAAAACTAGTAACCACTAGAGGGAGCAAAAAGTAAATTCACAACAGTACCCCCCCCTTAGTGAGGGGTCACCGAACCCTCACCACGACCACCAGGGCGATCAGGATGAGCGGCATGAAAGGCACGAACTAAATCGGCCGCATGAACATCAGAGGCGACCACCCAGGAATTATCCTCCTGACCATAGCCCTTCCACTTGACCAGGTACTGAAGCCTCCGCCTGGAGAGGCGAGAATCCAAGATCTTCTCCACCACGTACTCCAACTCGCCCTCAACCAACACCGGAGCAGGAGGCTCAGCAGAAGGAACTATAGGCACAATGTACCGCCGCAACAAGGACCTATGAAATACATTGTGAATAGCAAACGACACAGGAAGATCCAGACGAAAAGATACAGGATTAAGGATTTCCAATATCTTGTAAGGCCCAATAAAACGAGGTTTAAATTTGGGAGAGGAGACCTTCATAGGAACAAAGCGGGAAGAAAGCCATACCAAATCCCCAACGCGTAGTCGGGGACCCACACCGCGGCGGCGGTTGGCAAAGCGCTGAGCCCTCTCCTGTGACAACTTCAAGTTGTCCACCACATGATTCCAGATCCGCTGCAACCTATCCACCACAGAATCCACCCCAGGACAGTCAGAAGGCTCCACATGACCCGAAGAAAAGCGAGGATGGAAACCAGAGTTGCAGAAAAAAGGCGAAACCAAGGTGGCGGAACTAGCCCGATTATTAAGGGCAAACTCAGCCAACGGCAAGAATGTCACCCAATCGTCCTGATCAGCAGAGACAAAACACCTCAAATAAGCCTCCAAAGTCTGATTGGTTCGCTCCGTCTGTCCATTAGTCTGAGGATGGAAAGCAGACGAAAACGACAAATCAATGCCCATCCTACTACAAAAGGATCGCCAGAATCTGGAAACGAACTGGGATCCTCTGTCTGACACAATATTCTCAGGGATGCCGTGCAAACGAACCACGTTCTGGAAAAACACAGGAACCAGATCGGAAGAGGAAGGCAGCTTAGGCAAAGGAACCAAATGGACCATCTTGGAGAAGCGATCACATATCACCCAGATAACGGACATGCCCTGGGATAGCGGAAGATCAGAAATGAAATCCATGGAGATATGTGTCCAAGGTCTCTTCGGGACAGGCAAGGGCAAGAGCAAACCGCTGGCACGAGAACAGCAAGTCTTAGCTCGAGCACAAGTCCCACAGGACTGCACAAATGACCGCACATCCCTTGACAAGGAAGGCAACCAAAAGGACCTGGCCACCAGATCTCTGGTGCCAAAAATTCCCGGGTGACCTGCCAACACCGAGGAATGAACCTCGGAAATGACTCTGCTGGTCCACTTATCCGGGACAAACAGTCTGTCAGGTGGACAAGACTCAGGCCTATCAGCCTGAAATCTCTGCAACACACGTCGCAGATCCGGAGAAATAGCTGACAAGATAACTCCATCTTTAAGAATACCAACAGGATCAGCGACTCCAGGAGCATCAGGCACAAAGCTCCTAGAAAGAGCATCGGCCTTCACATTCTTTGAACCTGGTAAATACGAGACAACAAAATCAAAGCGGGAGAAAAACAATGACCAGCGGGCCTGTCTCGGATTAAGGCGTTTAGCAGACTCGAGATACATCAGATTTTTGTGATCAGTCAAGACCACCACACGATGCTTAGCACCCTCGAGCCAATGACGCCACTCCTCAAATGCCCATTTCATGGCCAACAACTCCCGATTGCCCACATCATAATTTCGCTCGGCAGGCGAAAACTTCCTAGAGAAAAAGGCACAAGGTTTCATAACAGAGCAACCAGGGCCTCTCTGCGACAAAACGGCCCCTGCTCCAATCTCTGAAGCATCCACCTCAACCTGAAAGGGAAGTGAGACATCGGGCTGGCACAAAACAGGCGCCGAAGTAAACCGGCGTTTCAACTCCTGGAAAGCCTCCACGGCAGCAGGAGCCCAGTTAGCTACATCGGAGCCCTTCTTGGTCATATCCGTCAAAGGTTTCACAATGCTAGAAAAATTAGCGATAAAACGACGGTAGAAGTTAGCGAAACCCAAGAACTTCTGTAGACTCTTAACTGACGAGGGCTGAGTCCAATCAAGAATAGCTCGGACCTTGACTGGGTCCATCTCCACAGCAGAAGGGGAAAAAATGAACCCCAAAAAGGGAACCTTCTGTACACCAAAGAGACACTTTGAGCCCTTGACAAACAAAGAATTTTCACGCAAAATTTTAAAGACCAACCTGACCTGCTCCACATGCGAATCCCAATTATCAGAAAAAACCAAAATATCATCCAGATAAACAATCAAAAATTTATCCAGATACTTCCGGAAAATGTCATGCATAAAGGACTGAAAAACTGAAGGCGCATTGGAGAGCCCAAAAGGCATCACCAAGTACTCAAAATGACCTTCGGGCGTATTGAATGCGGTTTTCCATTCATCACCTTGCTTAATGCGCACAAGGTTGTACGCACCACGAAGATCTATCTTGGTGAACCACTTGGCACCTTTAATCCGGGCAAACAAGTCAGACAACAGCGGTAAAGGATACTGAAATTTGACAGTGATCTTATTTAAAAGCCGATAATCAATACAAGGTCTCAAAGATCCGTCCTTTTTTGCCACAAATAAGAATCCCGCACCAAGAGGGGAAGAAGACGGACGAATATGTCCTTTCTCTAGAGACTCCTTGATATATGAACGCATAGCGGTATGTTCAGGTACCGACAGATTAAACAGTCTTCCCTTAGGAAATTTACTGCCTGGGATCAAATCTATAGCACAGTCACAGTCCCTATGAGGAGGCAGTGCACTGGACTCAGACTCACTGAAGACATCCTGATAATCAGACAAATACTCCGGAACTTCCGAAGGCGTAGAAGAAGCAATAGACACAGGCAGGGAATCCCCATGAATACCACGACAGCCCCAACTTGAGACTGACATAGCCTTCCAGTCCAGGACTGGATTATGGGTCTGTAACCATGGCAGCCCTAAAACAACCAAATCATGCATTTTATGTAAAACCAGGAAACGTATCACCTCGCGGTGTTCAGGAGTCATGCACATGGTAACCTGTGTCCAATACTGCGGTTTATTTGCTGCCAATGGCGTAGCATCAATACCCCTAAGAGGAATAGGATTTTCTAATGGTTCAAGAGTAAAACCACAGTGCTTAGCAAATGACAGATCCATAAGACTCAGGGCAGCACCTGAATCTACAAACGCCATGACAGGAAAAGACAACAGTGAGCAAATCAAAGTTACAGACAGAATAAATTTAGGTTGCAAATTACCAACGGTGACAGGACTAACAACCTTAGCTATACGTTTAGAGCATGCTGAGATAATATGTGTAGAATCACCACAGTAGTAGCACAAGCCATTCCGGCGTCTATGAATTTTCCGCTCATTTCTAGTCAGGATTCTATCACATTGCATTAAATCAGGTGTCTGTTCAGACAACACCATGAGGGAATTTGCGATTTTTCTATCACATTGCACCGAATTAGGTGTCTGTTCAGACAACACCATGAGGGAATTTGCGGTTTTGCGCTCCCGCAACCGCTGGTCAATTTGAATAGCCAGTGCCATAGTATCATTCAGACCTGTGGGAATGGGAAAACCCACCATAACATTCTTAATGGCTTCAGAAAGGCCATTTCTAAAATTAGCGGCCAGTGCACACTCGTTCCAATGTGTCAGCACGGACCATTTCCGAAATTTTTGGCAGTACACTTCAGCCTCGTCCTGCCCCTGAGACATAGCCAGCAAGGCCTTTTCTGCCTGAATCTCAAGATTGGGTTCCTCATAAAGTAAACCGAGCGCCAGAAAAAACGCATTAATATCAGCCAATGCCGGATCTCCTGGCGCCAGCGAAAAAGCCCAATCCTGAGGGTCGCCCCGTAAGAACGAAATAACAATTTTTACTTGCTGAGCAGAGTCTCCAGATGAACAGGGTCTCAGGGACAAAAACAATTTACAATTATTCACAAAATTCCTAAACTTAAACCTGTCTCCGGAAAACAGTTCAGGAATCGGTATTTTAGGTTCTGACCTAGGATTACTGATAACATAGTCTTGTATGCCCTGCACACGAGTAGCCAGCTGGTCCACACTTGTAATCAAGGTCTGGACATTCATGTCTGCAGCAAGCATAGCCACTCTGAGGTAAAGGGGAAGAAGAAAAAAAAAAAAAACTCAGAATCTTCTTTCTTATAATCCCTCTTCTGCAATGCATTAAACATTTAATACTGGCCTGGCAAACTGTTATGACCCCAATGGCGAGGGTCTCAGAGGAACGTGGAAGTCTGCAGAATACAAAAATCCAGCTCATAGGGCAGTGGTAGCTGGGTTGACCATATATCTACTCCTAACGCCAACACTAGAAGTAGCCGGGGATCATTCCTACGTTGATTCTAGATGACACGCTCCAGCCGGAGAATCTAGCTACCCCTAGTAGAGGAAAACAAAAGACCTTTCTTGCCTCCAGAGAAGGGGACCCCAAAGCTGGATAGAAGCCCCCCACAAATAATAACGGTGAGGTAAGAGGAAATGACAAACACAGAAATGAACCAGGTTTAGCACAGAGAGGCCCGCTAACTGATAGCAGAATAAAGAAAGGTAACTTATATGGTCAACAAAAACCCTATCAAAATCCACACTGGAAATTCAAGAACCCCCGAACCATCTAACGGTCCGGGGGGAGAACACCAGCCCCCTAGAGCTTCCAGCAAAGGTCAGGATATATATTTGGAACAAGCTGGACAAAAATACAAAACCAAAACAAAATAGCAAAAAGCAAAAAGCGGACTTAGCTGATATAACTGGAACCAGGATCAGTAGACAAGAGCACAGCAGACTAGCTCTGATAACTACGTTGCCAGGCATTGAACTGAAGGTCCAGGGAGCTTAACCCCTTAGTGACAGAGCCAATTTGGTACTTAATGACCGAGCCAATTTTTACAATTCTGACCAGTGTCACTTTATGAGGTTATAACTCTGGAACGCTTTATCGGATCCCGCTGATTCTGAGATTGTTTTTTCGTGACATGTTGTACTTCAAGTTAGTGGTAACATTTCTTCGATATTACTTGCGATTATTTATGAAAAAAATGGAAATATGGCGAAAATTTTTAAAATTTTGCAATTTTCAAACTTTGTATTTTTATGCCCTTAAATCAGAGAGATATGTCACAAAAAATAGTTAATAAATAACATTTCTCACATGTCTACTTTACATCAGCACAATTTTGGAAACAATTTTTTTTTTTGTTAGGGAGTTATAAGGGTTAAAAGTTGACCAGCAATTTCTCATTTTTACAACACCATGTTTTTTTTAGGGACCACATCACCTTTGAAGTGATTTTGAGGGGTCTATATGATAGAAAATAACCAAGTGTGACACCATTCTAAAAACTGCACCCCTCAAGCTGCTCAAAACCACATTCAAGAAGTTTATTAACCCTTTACGTACTTCACAGGAACTAAAACAATGTGGAAGAAAAAAATTAACATTTTACTTTTTTTTGCAAACATTTTACTTCAGAACCATTTTTTTTAATTTTCACAAGTGTAAAAACAGAAATTTAACCACAAATTTTGTTGTGCAATTTTTCCTGAGTACGCCGATACCCCATATGTGGAGGTAAACCACTGTTTGGGCGCACCGCAGAGCTTGGAAGTGAAGGAGCACCGTTTGACTGTTTCAATGCAGAATTGGCTGGAATTGAGATCGGACGCCATGTCGCGTTTGGAGAGCCCCTAATGTGCCTAAACAGTGGAAACCCCCCACAAGTGACACCATTTTGGAAACTAGACCCCCCAAGGAACTTATCTAGATGTGTGGTGAGCACTTTGAACCCCCAAGTGCTTCACAGAAGTTTATAACGTAGAGCCGTGAAAATAAAAAATCGCATTTGTTTTCACAAAAATGATTTTTTCGCCCACAAATTCTTATTTTCACAAGGGTAACAGGAGAAATTAGACCACAAAAGTTGTTGTGCAATTTCTCCTGAGTACGTCGATACCCCATATGTGGAGGTAAACCACTGTTTGGGCGCACCGCAGAGCTTGGAAGTGAAGGAGCACCGTTTGACTTTTTCAATGCAGAATTGGCTGGAATTGAGATCGGATGCCATGTCGCGTTTGGAGAGTCCCTGATGTGCCTAAACAGTGGAAACCCCCCACAAGTGATACCATTTTGGAAACTAGACCCCCCAAGGAACTTATCTAGATGTGTGGTGAGCACTTTGAACCCCCAAGTGCTTCACAGAAGTTTATAACGTAGAGCCGTGAAAATAAAAAATCTCATTTTTTCTACAAAAATGATCTTTTTGCCCCCAAATTTTTATTTTCACAAGGGTAACGGGAGAAATTAGACCACAAAAGTTGTTGTGCAATTTCTCCTGAGTACGTCGATACCCCATATATGGGGGTAAACCACTGTTTGGGCGCACCGCAGAGCTTGGACGTGAAGGAGCACCGTTTGACTTTTTCAATGCAGAATTGGCTGGAATTGAGATCGGATGCCATGTCGCGTTTGGAGAGTCCCTGATGTGCCTAAACAGTGGAAACCCCCCACAAGTGATACCATTTTGGAAACTAGACCCCCCAAGGAACTTATCTAGATGTGTGGTGAGCACTTTGAACCCCCAAGTGCTTCACAGAAGTTTATAACGTAGAGCCGTGAAAATAAAAAATCTCATTTTTTCTACAAAAATGATCTTTTTGCCCCCAAATTTTTATTTTCACAAGGGTAACAGGAGAAATTAGACCACAAAAGTTGTTTTGCAATTTCTCCTGAGTACGTCGATACCCCATATATGGGGGTAAACCACTGTTTGGGCGCACCGCAGAGCTTGGAAGAGAAGGAGTGTCGTTTTACTTTTTCAATGTAGAATTGGCTGGAATTGAGATCGGACGCCATGTCACGTTTGGAGAGCCGCTGATGTGCCTAAACAGTAGAGACCCCCCACATATGACACCATTTTGGAAACTAGACCCCTTAAGGAACTTATCTAGATGTGTGGTGAGCACTTTAAACCCCCAGGTGCTTCACAGAAGTTTATAACGTAGAGCCGTGAAAATAAAAAAATCGCATTTTTTCTACAAAAATGATCTTTTTGCCTCCAAATTTTTATTTTACCAAGGGTAACAGGAGAAAATGGACCCCAGAAGCTGTTGTACAATTTGTCTTGAGTACGCCGACACCCCATATGTGGGGGTAAACCACTGTTTGGGCGCATGGCTGAGCTCGGAAGCAAAGGAGCGCCATTTGACTTTTCAATGCAAAATTGACTGGAATTGAGATCGGACGCCATGTCGCGTTTGGAGAGCCCCTGATGTGCCTAAACAGCAGAAACCCCCCAAAAGTGACCCCATTTTGGAAACTAGACCCCCCATGGAACTTATCTAGATGTTTAGTGAGAACTTTGAATGCCCAAGTGCATCACAGAAGTTTATAATGCAGAGTCGTGAAAATAAAAAATATATATTTTTTAACAATAAAGATTTTTTAGCCCCCAAGTTTTTATTTTCACAAGGGTAACAAGAGAAATTGGACCCCAACAGTTGTTGTCCAATTTGTCCTGAGTATGCTGGTACCCCATATGTGGGGGTAAACCACTGTTTGGGCGCATGGCAGAGCTCGGAAGGGAAGGAGTGCCATTTTGGAATGCAGACTTTGATAGAATTGTCTGCGGGCGTTATGTTGCCTTTGCAGACCCCTAATGTACCTAAACAGTAGAAACCCCCAACAAGTGACCCCATTTTGGAAAATAGACCCCCCAAGGAACTTATCTAGATATGTGGTGAGAACTTTGAATGCCCAAGTGCTTCACAGAAGTTTATAATGCAGAGTAGTGAAAATAAAAAATATTTTTTTTCCCACAAAAAAGATTTTTTTAGCCCCCAAATTTTTATTTTCACAAGGGTAACAAGAGAAATTGGACCCCAAAAGTTGTTGTCCAATTTGTCCTGAGTATGCTGGTACCCCATATGTGGGGGTAAACCACTGTTTGGGCGCACGGCAGAGCTCGGAAGGGAAGGAGCGCCATTTTGCAATGCAGACTTTGATAGAATTGTCTGCGGGCGTTATGTTGCGTTTGCAGACCCCTAATGTACCTAAACAGTAGAAACCCCCACAAGTGACCAAATTTTGGAAACTAGACCCCCTAAGGAACTTATCTAGATATGTGGTGAGAACTTTGAAAGCTCAAGTGCTTCACAGAAATTTATAATGCAGAGTAGTGAAAATAAAAAAATATATTTTTTTCCAACAAAAAAGATTTTTAGCCCCCAAGTTTTTATTTTCACAAGGGTAACAGGAGAAATTGGACCCCAAAAGTTGTTGTCCAATTTATCCCGAGTACGCTGATGCCCCATATGTGGGGGTAAACCACTGTTTGGGCGCACGGCAGAGCTCAGAAGGGAGGGAGTACCATTTGACTTTTTTAGCGCAAAATTGGCTGTCGTGTTTGGAGACCCCCTGATGTACCTAAACATTTCCGCGGATGCGTGGCCGTAACTCTGCCCCCTCCTCCCCAGGACATAGACTGGGCAGCGGATGCGTTGAAAAACTGCATCCGCTGCCCACGTTGTGCACAATTTTCACAACGTGCGTCGGTACATCGGGCCGACGCATTGCGACCGCCCCGTACCGACGCAAGTGTGAAAGAAGCCTTAGGCTACTTTCAGACATAGCGCATTTTTGAGCGCTATTTTGCGGGCGCTTTTCAAAAATGCGCAATGTCATTTTCGTCTGCCGGCAAAGTGAATGAGAAATTCACTTTGCCGTTCAGACACACCGCAAAAAAACGCGGCGCTTTTGTCTGCAAACACGCCGGCGTAAAAAGAATTGACATGTCAATTCTTTACGCAGCGGCGTGTCTGCGTATCCCCCTAGGGCCCCATATTACCTTCCACACACAGCACCTTTGTCCTGGGTGTCGGCGTCTTTGTACGGAGGGGTTGACACCCAGGACCGGACGTGACGTCGGACAGGAAGAGGGAAGCCCCCGCCCCCCAGTGAAGCAGCATGGAGTCCTTCTGTGTGTGTGTGTGTGCGTGTGTGTGCGTGTGTGTGTCCCCATGCGACGCTAGTGCCACCATTGTGCTAAGTCGCCGTATGGGACTACTACTCCCATCCGGTATTAGGATGGGAGAGTTGTCCCTGTGTCCGGCGACTTAGCACAATTGTAAAGTTACACAAAACACCTACACACAATACACATACATGACACACAGTACATACAACATATAACACAGAGTATATACTCACCAACAGCACACTTGTAGGCGAAGCCCTCGATCCTCCAGGAAAAAATCCAAAAATAATAAACCAAATTCATACTCCCTGTCCGCAGAATCCATAAAACGAGTGTCCCACGCCGATCGGCTGCTCTCCGGCGATACACTGCCAGGAGCGAAGCTCCTAGCAGTGTATCGCGTACTGTTCCGGAGTTCAATGACTCCGGCGTCTCGGTTAACAGCAGTACAGCTGCGTTGAACTTTCCCACGCAGCACTGCCGTTAAGCGAGAGTGCCGGGGTCAATGACCGCCGGTAAACTCGCTCGCGCATGCGCAGTGACACACCGACAGGAACTATGGCTCCTGTCAGTGTGTTGCTGCAGCCGTGGAGAGCTGACATATCTCTGGATGTGTCTGTTCTCCATGGAAAATCTTGATACGTGGCACTTAAATATGTGGCAATTAAATACGTGACACGTGGCACTTATACGTGATACGTGTCACTTAAATACGTGGCACTGAAATACGTGATACGTGGCACTTTGATACGTGGCACGTGTCTCTTAAATACGTGGCACGTGGCACTGAAAGATGTGGCACGTGGCACTTTGATACGTGGCACGTGGCACTTTGATACGTGGCACGTGGCACTGAAATATGTGGCACGTGGCACTTTGATACGTGGCACGTGGCACTTTGATACGTGGCACGTGGCACTTTGATACGTGGCACTGAAATATGTGGCACGTGGCACTTTGATACGTGGCACGTGGCACTTTGATACGTGGCACGTGGCACTTTGATACGTGGCACGTGGCACTTTGATACGTGGCACGTGGCACTTTGATACGTGGCACGTGGCACTTTGATACGTGGCACGTGGCACTTTGATACGTGGCACTGAAATATGTGGCACGTGGCACTTTGATACGTGGCACGTGGCACTTTGATACGTGGCACGTGGCACTTTGATACGTGGCACGTGGCACTTTGATACGTGGCACGTGGCACTTTGATACGTGGCACTGAAATATGTGGCACGTGGCACTTTGATACGTGGCACGTGGCACTTTGATACGTGGCACGTGGCACTTTGATACGTGGCACGTGGCACTTTGATACGTGGCACGTGGCACTTTGATACGTGGCACTGAAATATGTGGCACGTGGCACTTTGATACGTGGCACGTGTCACTTAAATACGTGGCACGTGGCACTGAAATATGTGGGACACGTTGCACAAAAAAGTTACATGTAGTTTTTTTTGTGTTGACGGTCCGCCGAAGCACGACGCATCCGTCGCACGACGGATGCGACATGTGGCAATCCGTCGCAATGCGTCGCTAATGCAAGCCAATGGAGAAAAAACGCATCCTGCAAGCACTTTTGCAGGATGCGTTTTTTCTCCAACGACGCATTGCGACGGAAGCCAAAAAACGCTAGTGTGAAAGTAGCCTAACCCTAGCCCTAACCCTAAATTTAGCCCCAACCCTAACCCTAACTCTAACCCTAACCCTAACTCTAACCCTAACCCTAACTCTAACCCTAACCCTAACTCTAACCCTAACCCTAACCCTAACCCTAATTTTAGCCCCAACTTGTCTTCTCCTGCCGGCCGGCAGATGGCAGCAGATGGCGGGCGCACTGCGCATGCGCCCGCCATGATGAAAAAGCCGGCCGGCAGGAGAAGACAGAAGAGGACCCAGGGACACCGGGTGAGTATGTTAGGGTCCCCGAATCCCCCTATTTCTCTGTCCTCTGATGTGCGATCACATCAGAGGACAGAGAAATAACTGATCGCTTTTTTTTTTTTTTTTTTTTTTGCGGTCGCCGGTAAACTGTTAATTACCGGCGATCGCAAAGCAGGGGTCGGTGCAAATCGACCCCGATCATGTTCTTTGGGGTCTCGGCTACCCCCGGCAGCCGAGACCCCAAAGAACATCCGGGTGCCGGGCGGCGGGCGCACTGCGCGTGCGCCCGCCATTTTTTCCCGGAAAAAAGATGGCGGCGCCCATGGGGAGACACGAGGAGCACCGGGGGAGGTAGGTAAGTATTGGGGGGCTATTGGGGGCCATCGGGGACCACATTTCTCTGTCCTCCGATGTGCGATCACATCGGAGGACAGAGAAATTAAACGGCAAATCGCGTTTTTTTTTTTTTGTTGCGACCGCCGGTAAACGGTTAATTACCGGCGATCGCAACTCGGGGGTCGGTAAAAACCCCCCGAATCATGTTCTCTGGGGTCTCGGCTACCCTCGGCAACCGAGACCCCAGAGAAAATCCGACTCTGGGGGGCGCTATTCACTTTTTCCACAGCGCCGTTAATTAACGGCGCTGTGGTTTAAGTACCCTTAGCGGCCGCCGTTAAAAGGCGTATCGGCGGTCGTTAAGGGGTTAAATAGCAACACCCTTAACTAACGACCCAGGTGATGATAAAAGGAATGACAGAAAAACCAGAGTCAAAAAACTAGTAACCACTAGAGGGAGCAAAAAGTAAATTCACAACAGTTCAGGCACAGACAGGTTGAAAAGTCGGCCCTTAGGAAACTTACAGCCTGGAATCAAATCAATAGCACAATCACAGTTCCTATGCGGTGGAAGGGAACTGGACTTGGGCTCATCGAAAACATCCTGGAAATCTAACAGAAACTCAGGAATTTCAGAAGAGGGGGAGGAGGAAATTGACATCAGAGGAACGTCATCGTGAACCCCCTGACAACCCCAACTAGTCACAGACATAGATTTCCAATCCAACACCGGATTATGTACCTGTAACCATGGAAACCCCAGCACAACAGCATCATGCAAATTATGTAACACCAGGAAGCGACAATCTTCCTGATGGGCTGGCACCATGCACATGGTTAACTGTGTCCAAAACTGAGGTTTATTTTTAGCCAATGGTGTAGCATCAATCCCCCTCAAAGGGATAGGACTCCGCAAAGGCTGTAAGGAAAAACCACAACGTCTGGCAAATTCTAAGTCCATTAAATTTAAAGCGGCACCTGAATCCACAAATGCCATGACAGAGAATGATGATAATGAGCAGATCAGGGTCACAGATAACAGAAATTTAGGTTGTACAGTACTGATAGTAACGGAATTAGCGATTCTCTTGGCACGCTTAGGGCAATCAGAAATAACATGAGCAGAATCGCCGCAGTAAAAGCACAACCTATTCTGACGTCTGAATCCTTGGCGTTCCGCTCTAGACACAATCCTATCACACTGCATAGGCTCAGGACTCCGCTCGGAAGACAACGCCATAGTGTGCACAACTCTGCGCTCATGCAAGCGCCGATCAATTTGAATGGCCAGAGACATAGAATCACTCAGACCTGCAGGCGTGGGGAACCCCACCATAACATCTTTAACAGATTCAGAAAGACCCTTTCTGAAAATTGCCACCAAAGCATCCTCATTCCACTTAGTAAGCACAGACCATTTTCTGAATTTCTGGCAATATGAATCTGCCGCTTTTTGACCCTGACACAGGGCCAAAAGTGTTTTCTCAGCATGCTCTACAGAGTTAGGTTCATCATACAATAACCCAAGCGCCTGAAAAAAGGTGTCTACATTAAGCAAGGCCGGATTCCCAGATTCCAGGGAAAATGCCCAATCCTGCGGGTCACCGCGCAACAGAGAAATGACAATTTTTACCTGCTGGATGGGATCACCAGAGGAACGGGGCTTAAGAGCAAAAAACAGTTTACAGTTATTTTTAAAGCTCAAAAATTTGGACCTGTCCCCGAAGAACAGATCAGGGGTAGGAATTCTAGGCTCTAAAACAGGAGACTTCCCTTTTTGGAAGTGCAGTTGAACAGCAAGGCGGCTTGTTGTTGAAGGGAGATAGAGGGAAAAAAAAATCTTTAAATCTTCAGCATAGCGAGTGTGAACGAGCTGAGTGTGACCTGAGTGTAAGTGTGTACGGCGGTAAGTGTGACTTGTGACTCAGTGACTTTGGAATCAGGGAGTTTCCAAGGGAGGAATTGCTGTTCCAAGTGTTAATTAATACTTTGTATTTATTTTTATTTAACGTTTCTGTCTGGTGCAATCCCCATTAGGAAATGTGCTCCACAATTGTTAATGCCATCCAGTGCACATCTTGCCACATGTATGCAGTCCTTGATCAGCCGGTCGAGGGTGCATACTGCTGTGCGAGATGTGAGCACGTTGTGCATTTGGAAACCCAGATACTGGATCTAAATGTGCAGCTGGCAACACTGAGATCCATAGACAATATGGAGAGGAGTCTTCTGCTCACAGAGCAGACGCACAATGGGATAGATGAGGAGGGGGATGGTAGGATGGAGCTGCAGGACAGTGAAGTAGGTAGCTGGGTGACATTCAGAAAGCGGGGTAGAGGGAAGACTGCCAGGGAGGCTAGTCCTGATCTGGCGCACCCCAATAAGTTTGCTAAGTTGGCGGATGAGGGGGGTGCCAGTACAGGGGTAGCACTGCTGCAGCCAGGCATGTCCTCTGAAAGTCGGAGGAGTGACTGCTCCAGTAAGGAGGGAAATAGGAGAGCAGGGCAGGCCAGACAGGTGCTGGTAGTGGGGGACTCAATTATTAGGGGAACAGATAGGGCAATCTGTCACAAAGACAGGGATCGTCGAACAGTGTGCTGCCTACCTGGCGCTCGAGTCCGACACATCGCTGATCGGGTGGACAGATTACTGGGAGGGGCTGGTGAGGACCCAGCGGTCATGGTGCACATTGGCACAAATGACAAAGTTAGAGGTAGGTGGAAGGTCCTTAAAGATGATTTCAGGGAATTAGGCTGCAAGCTGAAAGCAAGGACCTCCAACGTGGTATTTTCTGAAATACTGCCTGTACCACGTGCCACACCAGAGAGGCAACGGGAGATTAGGGAGGTTAATAAGTGGCTCAAGAATTGGTGTAGGAAGGAGGGGTTTGGGTTCCTGCAGAACTGGGCCGACTTCTCAGTTGGCTACAGGCTCTACGCTAGGGATGGGCTGCACCTCAATGGGAAAGGTGCAGCTGTGCTAGGGGAGAAAATGGTTAGAAGGTTGGAGGAGTCTTTAAACTAGGGAATGGGGGGGAGGGTGTTATGACCCCAATGGCAGAGGGTCTCAGAAGTAATTACCAAGTCTGCAAACACAAAAAACCAGCTCATAGGACAGTGGTAACTGGGCTGACCATATATCTAATCCTAGCACCACAAATAGCAGCAGCCGGGGAACGTACCTACGTTGGTTCTAGACGTCTCGCGCCAGCCGGAGAACTAACTAACCCTAGAAGGGAAAAGAAAGACCTTTCTTGCCTCCAGAGAAAAGACCCCAAAAAGTTGGATACAAGCCCCCAACAAATAATAACGGTGAGGTAAGAAGAAAAGACAAACGTAAGAATGAACTAGATATCTAGCAAAGAGAGGCCCACTGACTAATAGCAGAATATAGTAAGATGACTTATACGGTCAGCAAAAACCCCATCAAAATTTCCACGCTGGATATTCAAGAACCCCCGAACCGTCTAACGGCCCGGGGGGAGGATACCAGCCCCCTAGAGCTTCCAGCAAAATCAGGAATCACATTTAGTACAAGCTGGACAAATAAATAAGAGCAATGCAAATAACCAAAAAACAAGGACCAGGACCAGCAGACAGGAGCAAACAGAAAGGAACTGATTACAACGATGCCAGGCACCAGACTGAGAATTCAGGAAGTTTATATAGCAACACCCCTGGACTAACGACCCAGGTGGGTGCCAAACTAGGGAAAGACAATCCCAGAATCATATCACTAGTGACCACAAGAGGGAGCCAAAAAAGTCTAATTCACAACAGTACCCCCCCTTTAAGGAGGGGTCACCGAACCCTCACCAAGACCACCAGGGCGATCAGGATGAGCAGCGTGAAAGGCACGAACCAAATCGGCCGCATGCACGTCAGAGGCAACCACCCAGGAATTATCCTCCTGACCATAGCCCTTCCACTTGACCAGATACTGAAGCCTCCGCCTGGAGAGACGAGAATCCAAGATCTTCTCCACCACGTACTCCAACTCGCCCTCAACCAACACCGGAGCAGGAGGCTCAACAGAAGGAACCACAGGTACAACGTACCGCCGCAACAAATACCTATGGAACACGTTGTGAATGGCAAACGACACAGGAAGATCCAAGCGAAAGGACACGGGATTAAGGATTTCCAATATCTTGTAAGGACCGATGAAGCGAGGCTTAAATTTAGGAGAGGAGACATTCATAGGAACAAATCGAGAAGACAGCCATACCAAATCCCCAACACGAAGTCGGGGACCCACACCGCGGCGGCGGTTGGCAAAACGCTGAGCCTTCTCCTGTGACAACTTTAAGTTGTCCACCACATGATTCCAAATCTGCTGCAACCTATCCACCACAGAATCTACCCCAGGACAGTCAGAAGGCTCCACATGTCCCGAGGAAAAACGAGGATGGAAACCAGAGTTGCAGAAAAATGGCGAAACCAAAGTAGCGGAACTAGCCCGATTATTAAGGGCAAACTCAGCCAACGGCAAGAAGGTCACCCAATCATCCTGATCTGCAGAAACAAAACACCTCAAATAAGCCTCCAGAGTCTGATTAGTTCGCTCCGTTTGTCCATTAGTCTGAGGATGAAA
The DNA here is from genome assembly GCF_051348905.1 of Ranitomeya variabilis. Classification (NCBI taxonomy): domain Eukaryota; kingdom Metazoa; phylum Chordata; class Amphibia; order Anura; family Dendrobatidae; genus Ranitomeya; species Ranitomeya variabilis. Next base: position 1,017,744,861 of record NC_135232.1, on the reverse strand, counting down.
GGCAGACGAAAACGACAAATCAATGCCCATCTTAGCACAGAAGGATCGCCAGAACCTGGAAACAAACTGGGATCCTCTGTCAGACACGATATTCTCAGGAATGGCGTGTAAACGAACCACATTCTGAAAGAACAAAGGAACCAGATCGGAAGAGGAAGGCAGCTTAGGCAAAGATACCAAATGGACCATCTTGGAAAAGCGATCACATACCACCCAGATGACAGACATGCCCTGAGACACCGGAAGATCTGAAATGAAATCCATGGAAATGTGTGTCCAAGGCCTCTTCGGGACAGGCAAGGGCAAGAGCAACCCGCTGGCACGAGAACAGCAAGGCTTAGCTCGAGCACAAGTCCCACAGGACTGCACAAATGACCGCACATCCCGTGACAAAGAAGGCCACCAAAAGGACCTAGCCACCAAATCTCTGGTGCCAAAAATTCCCGGATGCCCTGCCAACACCGAGGAATGAACCTCGGAAATGACTCTGCTGGTCCACTTATCAGGAACAAACAGTCTGTCAGGTGGACAAGAGTCAGGTCTACCAGCCTGAAATCTCTGCAACACACGTCGCAAATCCGGAGAAATGGCTGACAAGATTACTCCCTCTTTAAGAATACCAACAGGTTCTGCGACTCCAGGAGAGTCAGGCACAAAGCTCCTTGAAAGAGCATCAGCCTTCACATTCTTTGAACCTGGTAAATACGAGACCACAAAGTCAAAACGGGAGAAAAACAATGACCAACGGGCCTGTCTGGGATTCAGGCGTTTAGCAGACTCGAGATACATCAGATTTTTGTGATCAGTCAAGACCACCACACGATGCTTAGCACCCTCGAGCCAATGACGCCACTCCTCAAATGCCCAGTTCATGGCCAACAACTCCCGATTGCCAACATCATAATTCCGCTCAGCGGGCAAAAACTTCCTAGAGAAAAAAGCACATGGTCTCATTACAGAGCAACCAGGGCCTCTCTGCTACAAAACGGCCCCTGCCCCAATCTCAGAAGCATCCACTTCAACCTGAAAGGGAAGTGAGACATCAGGCTGGCACAAAACAGGCGCCGAAGTAAACCGGCGCTTCAACTCTTGGAAAGCTTCCACGGCTGCAGGATCCCAGTTAGCAACATCAGAACCTTTCTTGGTCATATCCGTCAAAGGTTTAACAACGCTAGAAAAATTAGCGATAAAACGACGGTAGAAGTTAGCAAAACCCAAGAACTTCTGAAGACTCTTAACTGACGTGGGTTGAGTCCAATCATGAATAGCTCGGACCTTGACTGGGTCCATCTCCACCGCAGAAGGGGAAAAAATAAAACCCAAAAAGGGAACCTTCTGTACTCCAAAGAGACACTTTGAGCCCTTAACAAACAAAGCATTCTCACGCAAAACCTGAAACACCATCATGACCTGCTCTACATGCGAGTCCCAATCATCAGAAAAAAACAGAATATCATCCAGATAAACAATCATAAATTTATCCAGATATTTCCGGAAAATATCATGCATAAAGGACTGAAACACTGAAGGAGCATTAGAGAGCCCAAAAGGCATCACCAAGTACTCAAAATGACCTTCGGGCGTATTAAATGCAGTTTTCCATTCATCTCCTTGCTTAATGCGCACAAGGTTGTACGCACCACGAAGATCTATCTTGGTGAACCACTTGGCACCTTTAATCCGGGCAAACAAGTCCGACAACAGAGGCAAAGGATACTGAAATTTAACAGTGATTTTATTCAGAAGCCGATAGTCAATACAAGGTCTCAAAGATCCGTCCTTCTTGGCCACAAAAAAGAATCCCGCACCAAGAGGGGAAGAGGATGGACGGATATGCCCCTTCTCCACAGATTCCTTGATATACGAACGCATTGCGGTATGCTCAGGTACAGACAGATTAAATAATCTTCCCTTAGGAAATTTACTACCTGGAATCAAATCTATAGCGCAGTCACAGTCCCTATGAGGAGGAAGAGCACTGGACCTGGACTCGCTGAATACATCCTGATAATCAGACAAATACTCAGGAACTTCCGAAGGAGTAGAGGAAGCAATAGACACCGGGGGGGAATCACCATGAATTCCCTGACAGCCCCAACTTGACACAGACATTGCCTTCCAATCCAAGACTGGATTATGGGTCTGTAACCATGGCAGACCCAAAACGACCAAATCATGCATTTTATGCAGCACAAGAAAACGAATCACCTCCCGATGTTCAGGAGTCATGCACATGGTTACCTGTGTCCAAAACTGCGGTTTCTTTTCCGCCAATGGCGTAGCATCAATACCTCTAAGAGGGATAGGATTAACCAACGGCTCAAGAACAAAACCACAGCGCTTGGCAAATGACAGATCCATAAGACTCAGGGCAGCACCTGAATCCACAAACGCCATAACAGGGTAGGAGGACAATGAGCAAATTAAAGTCACAGACAAAATAAATTTAGGTTGCAAATTACCAATGGCGACAGAACTAACAACCCTTGTTAGGCGTTTAGAGCATGCTGATATAACATGTGTAGAATCACCACAGTAAAAACACAACCCATTCTGACGTCTATGATTTTTCCGTTCATTTCTAGTCTGAATTCTACCACATTGCATTAAATCAGGTGTTTGTTCAGACAACACCACCAGAGGATTAGCGGCTTTGCGCTCCCGCAAACGCCGGTCAATTTGAATAGCCAGCGCCATGGAATCATTCAGACTTGTAGGAATGGAGAAACCCACCATCACATTCTTAATGGCTTCTGAAAGGCCATTTCTGAAATTTGCGGCCAGAGCACACTCATTCCACTGAGTGAGCACGGACCATTTCCGAAATTTTTGGCAATACACTTCAGCTTCATCCTGGCCCTGAGAAATAGCCAGCAAGGCTTTTTCTGCCTGAATTTCAAGATTGGGTTCCTCGTAAAGCAATCCGAGCGCCAGAAAAAACGCATCAATATTTGCCAATGCCGGATCTCCTGGCGCTAGCGAGAAAGCCCAATCCTGAGGGTCGCCCCGCAAAAAAGAGATAACAATTTTAACTTGCTGAGCTGAGTCTCCAGATGAACGGGGTCTCAGAGACAGAAACAATTTACAACTATTCCTGAAATTCCTAAACTTAAATCGGTCTCCAGAGAACAGTTCAGGAATAGGTATTTTAGGTTCAGACATAGGACTACTAGTAACAAAATCTTGTATGCCCTGCACACGAGCAGCAAGCTGATCTACACTTGTAATCAAGGTCTGGACATTCATGTCTGCAGCAAGCACAAGCCACTCAGAGGTAAAGGGGAGGAAGAAAGAAAAAAAAAATCAGGATTTCCTTTCTTATTATCTCACTTCTGCAATGCATTAAACATTCAACTTAGGCCTGGCATACTGTTATGACCCCAATGGCAGAGGGTCTCAGAAGTAATTACCAAGTCTTCAAGCACAAAAAACCAGCTCATAGGACAGTGGTAACTGGGCTGACCATATATCTAATCCTAGCACCACAAATAGCAGCAGCCGGGGAACGTGCCTACGTTGGTTCTAGACGTCTCGCGCCAGCCGGAGAACTAACTAACCCTAGAAGGGAAAAGATAGACCTTTCTTGCCTCCAGAGAAAAGACCCCAAAAGTTGGATACAAGCCCCCAACAAATAATAACGGTGAGGTAAGAAGAAAAGACAAACGTAAGAATGAACTAGATATCTAGCAAAGAGAGGCCCACTGACTAATAGCAGAATATAGTAAGATGACTTATACGGTCAGCAAAAACCCCATAAAAATTTCCACGCTGGATATTCAAGAACCCCCGAACCGTCTAACGGCCCGGGGGGAGGATACCAGCCCCCTAGAGCTTCCAGCAAAATCAGGAATCACATTTAGTACAAGCTGGACAAATAAATAAGAGCAATGCAAATAACCAAAAAACAAGGAAGCATGACTTAGCTTAATTTTGCAAGATCCAGGACCAGCAGACAGGAGCAAACAGAAAGGAACTGATTACAACGATGCCAGGCACCAGACTGAGAATTCAGGAAGTTTATATAGCAACACCCCTGGACTAACGACCCAGGTGGGTGCCAAACTAGGGAAAGACAATCCCAGAATCATATCACTAGTGACCACAAGAGGGAGCCAAAAAAGTCTAATTCACAACAGGAGGGTATTCATTTTATAGGTGGGGAAGATAGTGCAGATAGAGACCTGGGCACAAATAAGGAAGTTGGGGGTGGCGGTGGCATGGGGGGTGGGGTTAGAACAGTTAGTAATTTAAGAAAGAATAGAGGTACAGAGAGGAACATCAAGTGCATGTATACTAATGCCAGAAGCCTCGCCAACAAAATGGACGAATTAGAACTAATGTTGTTGGAACATAATTATGACATGGTGGGGATATCTGAAACATGGCTGGATGAGAGCCATGACTGGGCTGTTAACTTGCAGGGCTATAGCCTTTTCAGAAATGACCGTACAGATAAGCGAGGGGGAGGGGTGTGTCTGTATGTAAAATCGTCCTTAAAACCCATCCTGCGTGATAATATAGGTGAATCTAATGAAAATGTAGAGTCCCTGTGGGTGGAGATAAGGGGAGGGGGAAAAAATAATAAATTACTGATAGGGGTTTGTTATAAATCTCCAAAAATAATGGAAGCAATGGAGAATATCCTTGTAAAGCAAATAGATGAAGCTGCGACTCAAGGAGAAGTCATTATTATGGGAGACTTCAACTACCCTGAAATAGATTGGGGAACAGAAACCTGCAGTTCCAGTAAAGGTAATCGGTTTTTGACAACTATGAGAGACAATTACCTTTCACAACTTGTTCAGGACCCAACAAGAAGGGGGGCACTGCTAGACCTAATATTAACCAACAGGCCAGACCGCATATCAAATATAAGGGTTGGGGGTCACTTGGGGAATAGTGATCACAAAATAATACGTTTTCATGTCTCCTTTAATAAGATGTGTAGTAGAGGGGTGACAAGGACACTAAACTTCAGGAGGGCAAATTTCCAACGGATGAGAGAGGATCTTGGTGCAATTAACTGGGACGATATCCTGAGACATAAAAGTACACAAAGAAAATGGGAGACATTTATTAGCATCCTGGATAGGACCTGTGCACAGTATATACCGTATGGGAATAAACATATCAGAAATAGGAGGAAACCAATATGGCTAAATAGAGCTGTAAGGGGCGCAATAAGGGACAAAAAGAAAGCATTTAGAGAATTAAAGGAAGTAGGTAGTGAGGAGGCATTAAATAAATACAAAAAATTAAATAAATTATGTAAAAAGCAAATCAAGGCAGCAAAGATTGAGACAGAGAGACTCATTGCTAGAAAGAGCAAAAATAACCCCAAAATATTCTTTAACTACATAAATAGTAAGAAACTAAAAAATGATAGTGTTGGCCCCCTTAAAAATAGTCTGGGTGAAATGGTGGATGAGGATGAGGAAAAAGCCAATATGCTAAATGACTTTTTTTCATCAGTATTTACAAAAGAAAATCCCATGGCAGCCAATATGACTAGTGATAATAATTCCCAATTTAATGTTACCTGCTTAACCCAGCAGGAAGTACGGCGGCGTCTAAAAATCACAAAAATTGACAAGTCTCTGGGCCCGGATGGGATACACCCCCGAGTACTGCAGGAATTAAGTACAGTCATTGATAGACCATTATTTTTAATCTTTAAAGAGCCCATAATAACAGGGTCTGTACCACAGGACTGGCGTATAGCAAGTGTGGTGCCAATATTCAAAAAGGGGACAAAAACTGAACTCGGAAATTATAGGCCAGTAAGCTTAACCTCTACTGTGGGTAAAATCCTGGAGGGCATTCTAAGGGATGCTATAATGGAGTATCTGAAGAGGAGTAACCTCATGACCCAGTATCAGCACGGGTTTACTAGGGACCGATCATGTCAGACTAATTTGATCAGCTTCTATGAAGAGGTAAGTTCCGGTCTGGACCAAGGGAACCCAGTAGATGTAGTGTATATGGACTTTTCAAAAGCTTTTGATACGGTGCCACACAAAAGGTTGATACATAAAATGAGAATAATGGGGATAGGGGAAAATATGTGCATGTGGGTTGAGAGTTGGCTCAGGGATAGGAAACAAAGGGTGGTTATTAATGGAGCACACTCAGACTGGGTCACGGTTAGTAGTGGAGTACCACAGGGGTCAGTATTGGGCCCTCTTCTTTTTAACATATTTATTAATGACCTTGTAGGGGGCATTCAGAGTAGAATTTCAATATTTGCAGATGACACTAAACTCTGCAGGGTAATCAATACAGGGGAGGACAATTTTATATTACAGGCTGATTTATGTAAGCTAGAAGCTTGGGCTGATAAATGGCAAATGAGCTTTAATGGGGATAAATGTAAGGTCATGCACTTGGGTAGAAGTAATAAGATGTATAACTATGTGCTTAATTCTAAAACTCTGGGCAAAACCGTCAATGAAAAAGACCTGGGTGTATGGGTGGATGACAAACTCATATTCAGTGGCCAGTGTCAGGCAGCTGCTACAAAGGCAAATAAAATAATGGGATGCATTAAAAGAGGCATAGATGCTCAAGAGGAGAACATAATTTTACCTCTATACAAGTCACTAGTGCGACCACACTTAGAATACTGTGCACAGTTCTGGTCTCCGGTGTATAAGAAAGACATAGCTGAACTGGAGCGGGTGCAGAGAAGAGCAACCAAGGACTGGGGGGTCTGCCATACCAAGATAGGTTACTACACTTGGGGCTATTTAGTTTGGAAAAACAAAGACTAAGGGTTGATCTTATGTTAATGTATAAATATATGAGGGGACAGTACAAAGACCTTTCTGCTGATCTTTTTAATCATAGACCGGTGACAGGGACAAGGGGGCATCCTCTACGTCTGGAGGAAAAAAGGTTTAAGCATAATAACAGACGCGGATTCTTTACTGTAAGAGCAGTGAGACTATGGAACTCTCTGCCGTATGATGTTGCAATGAGTGACTCATTGCTTCAATTTAAGAGGGGACTGGATACCTTTCTGGAAAAGTATAATATTACAGGGTATATATATTAGATTCCTTGATAAGGCGTTGATCCAGGGAACTAGTCTGATTGCCGTATGTGGGGTCGGGAAGTAATTTTTTTTCCCCATGATGGAGCTTACTCTTACCACATGGGGTTTTTTTACCTTCCCCTGGATCAACATGTTAGGGCATGCTAGGCTATGGGTTGAGCTAGATGGACTTAAAGTCTTCCTTCAACCTTAATAACTATGTAACTACATTAAGCAAGGCCGGATTCCCAGATTCCAGGGAAAATGCCCAATCCTGCGGGTCACCGCGCAACAGAGAAATGACAATTTTTACCTGCTGGATGGGATCACCAGAGGAACGGGGCTTAAGAGCAAAAAACAGTTTACAGTTATTTTTAAAGCTCAAAAATTTGGACCTGTCCCCGAAGAACAGATCGGGGGTAGGAATTCTAGGCTCTAAAAAAGGAGTCTGCACGATATAATCAGAAATACCCTGTACTCTAGCAGCAAGTTGATCCACCCGAGAAGCAAGTCCCTGAACATCCATGTCAACGCCTAACTCCTGAGCCACCCAGAAGTGAAGAGGGAAAAAAAAACACAACAGAGTACAGAAAAAAAATGGCTCAGCACTTTCTTTCCCTTCTTTTGAGATGCGGTTAACTCATTGTTGGCCAGTTGTACTGTGATGAACTGGTGGCATAGGAGCAGCATGGACGAGCTCTGGAGTAGGTGGCCTCTATACTGACCGCAGACCCTGAACGTAACACATCAACTAGAAGTAGCCGTGGGATGTTCCTGTAACTCCCTAGACACCTCGTCACGGCCGGAGGACTAATTACACCTAAAGAAAGAAACAGGAATACTATCTTGCCTCAGAGAAAATTCCCAAAGGAAAGGCAGCCCCCCACAAATATTGACTGTGACAGGAGAGGGAAATTACAAACGCAGACTGAAAACAGAATTTAGCAAAGGAGGCCACACTACCTAGAAAGAAAAGACAGGAAAGAGTACTGTGCGGTCAGTATAAAAAAATACTCCAAAATCCACCAGAGAGAATACAAAAATCTCCACACCTAACTAAAGGCATGGAGGGTAACTCTGTGACTCCAGAGCTTCCAACTTGGCTGAGTAAATCTTAACACAGACAAAGCTGGACAAGAAAAAACATAGCAATTCACAGAACTATTAAGTCCACCGCATGTGGACTGCAAAAACAGAGCCAGGACTTATCTTTGATGATTTGGACAATCCAGAAGGAGAAACCAAGCAGAGATGTGGATCCCTAGAAAACAATGGACAACTGGCACTCTCTAAAGGAAGGAGCCAGACTAAATAGCCCCGTCCAAAGTGGAAGCAGCTGATGACTGTTGTGAAGGACAAACAGCAGCACTACCACTTATAACCACCGGAGGGAGCCTAAGAGCAGAACCCACAACAGAATTCACAACACAGGGCCTCTCAGGGACCGGCAAAGGCAAAAGCAACCCACTAGCGTGGGAACAGCAAGGCTTGGCCCGGGCATAAGTCCCACAGGACTGCACAAAAGAACGCACATCCCGCGACAAGGAAGGCCACCAAAAGGACCTAGCGACCAAATCTCTGGTACCAAAAATCCCAGGATGACCAGCCAACACGGAAGAATGAACCTCAGAAATTACCTTACTAGTCCATCTATCGGGAACAATCTGCTTCCCCACTGGACAGCGGTCAGGTTTATCAGCCTGATATTCCTGAAGCACCCGCCGCAAATCAGGGGAGATGGCAGAAAGAATCACCCCTTCGTTAAGAATGCCAACCGGCTCAAGGACTCCAGGAGAATCAGGCAAAAAACTTCTAGAGAGGGCATCAGCCTTAACTTTCTTAGATCCCGGAAGATACGAGACCACAAAATCAAACCGGGAGAAAAACAGGGACCATCGAGCCTGTCTAGGGTTCAGCCGCTTGGCCGACTCGAGGTAAATCAGATTTTTATGATCGGTCAAGACCACAACGCGGTGCTTGGCTCCCTCAAGCCAATGTCGCCACTCCTCAAATGCCCACTTCATAGCCAACAACTCCCGATTGCCAACGTCATAATTGCTCTCCGCAGGCGAAAACTTGCTGGAAAAAAAAGCACACGGTTTCATCGAAGAACCATCAGAATTCCTCTGAGACAAAACGGCCCCTGCCCCAATCTCAGAAGCGTCAACCTCAACCTGAAAAGGAAGAGAAACATCCGGCTGACGCAACACAGGGGCAGAAGTAAATCGGCGTTTAAGCTCCTGAAAAGCCTCAACCGCCGCAGAGGACCAATTCGTCACATCAGCGCCTTTCTTCGTCAAATCGGTCAGGGGCTTAACCACACTGGAAAAGTTGGCAATGAAACGGCGATAAAAATTAGCAAAGCCCAAAAATTTCTGAAGGCTCTTCACCGATGTGGGTTGAATCCAGTCATGAATGGCTTGGACCTTAACAGGATCCATTTCTATAGATGAGGGAGAAAAAATAAAACCCAAAAAAGAGACCTTCTGAACTCCAAATAGGCACTTAGACCCCTTCACAAATAAAGCATTATCACGAAGGATCTGGAATACCATCCTGACCTGCTTCACATGAGACTCCCAATCATCGGAAAAAATCAAAATATCATCCAAATACACAATCATGAATTTATCAAGATAATTGCGGAAAATATCATGCATGAAGGACTGAAATACAGAAGGAGCATTAGAAAGCCCGAAAGGCATCACAAGGTATTCAAAATGGCCTTCGGGCGTATTAAATGCAGTTTTCCATTCGTCACCCTGTTTAATACGAACAAGATTATATGCCCCTCGAAGGTCAATCTTAGTAAACCAACTAGCCCCCTTAATCCGGGCAAACAAATCAGAAAGCAAAGGTAAAGGGTATTGGAATTTGACCGTGATCTTATTAAGAAGGCGATAATCAATACAGGGACTCAAGGAGCCATCCTTCTTGGCAACAAAAAAGAATCCCGCTCCCAATGGTGACGAAGACGGCCGAATATGCCCCTTTTCCAAAGACTCCTTGACATAACTCCGCATGGCGGCATGCTCTGGCACAGACAGATTGAAAGTCGGCCCTTAGGGAACTTACAGCCAGGAATCAAGTTAATAGCACAATCACAGTCCCTATGTGGAGGAAGGGAACTGGACTTGGGCTCATCAAATACATCCTGGAAATCCGACAAAAACTCAGGGACTTCAGAAGAGGGGGAAGAGGAAATTGACATCAAAGGAACATCACAATGTACCCCTTGACAACCCCAACTAGTCACAGACATAGATTTCCAATCCAGCACCGGATTATGTTCCTGTAACCATGGAAAACCCAGTACAACAACATCATGCAAGTTATGCAACACCAGAAAACGGCAATCTTCCTGATGTGCTGGAGCCATACACATGGTCAGCTGAGTCCAATACTGAGGTTCATTCTTGGCCAATGGTGTAGCATCAATGCCCCTCAAAGGAATAGGGCTCTGCAAAGGCTGCAAGGAAAAAACACAGCGCCTGGTGAATTCCAAGTCCATTAAGTTCAGGGCAGCGCCTGAATCCACAAATGCCATGACAGAAAAGGACGATAATGAGCAAATCAGGGTCACAGATAAGAGAAATTTAGGCTGTACAGTACTGATGGTAACAGACCTAGCGACCCTCTTAGTACGCTAAGGGCAATCAGAAATAACATGAGCAGAATCACCACAGTAAAAACACAACTTATTCTGACGTCTGAATCCCTGCCGTTTTGCTCTAGTCAAAATCCTATCACATTGCATAGGCTCAGGACTCCGCTCAGAGGACACTGCCATATGGTGCACAACTTTGCGCTCGCGCAGGCGCCGATCAATCTGAATGGCTAGAGACATAGATTCGCTCACACCAGCGGGTGTGGGGAACCCCACCATAACATCTTTAAGGGCTTCAGAAAGACCCTTTCTGAAAATAGCTGCCAGAGCATCCTCATTCCATTTAGTGAGCACAGACCATTTTCTAAATTTCTGGCAGTATAATTCTGCCGCTTCCTGACCCTGACATAGGGCCAACAAGATTTTTTTCTGCATGATCCACAGAATTAGGTTCGTCATATAATAATCCGAGCGCTTGAAAAAATGTGTGTACATTAAGCAATGCCGGATTCCCTGATTCAAGGGAGAATGCCCAGTCCTGAGGGTCACCACGCAGCAGAGAGATGACAATCTTAACCTGCTGAATGGGATCACCAGAGGAACGGGGTTTCAAAGCAAAAAACAATTTGCAGTTATTTTTAAAGTTCAAAAACTTAGATCTGTCCCCAAAAAACAAATCAGGAGTAGGAATTTTAGGCTCTAAAGCCGGAGTCTGGACAACATAATCTTGGATACTCTGTACTCTTGCAGCAAGTTGATCCACATGAGAAAACAAACCCTGAACATCCATGCCAGCGCCAAAATCCTGAACCACCCAGAGATTAAGAGGAAAAAAAAAAGACAAAACAGACTGCAAAAAAAAAAATGGCTCAGAACTTTTTTTTTCTTCTTTTGAGATGCATTTAATTCATTTTTGGCCAGTTGTACTGTTATGAACTGGTGGTTTAGGAGCAACATGGGACGAGCTCTGGAGGAGGTGGTACCTGTACTAACCGCAGTTCCTGAGCTTATCACAACACTAGAAGTAGCCGTGGGATGTTCCTGTCATTCCCTAGACACCTTGTCACAGCCGGAGGACTAACTACCCCTAAAAATGGAAACAGGAATGCTGTCTTGCCTCAGAGAAAATCCCCAAAGGAAAGGCAGCCCCCCACAAATATTGACTGTGAGTGGAGAGGGAAATGACATACGCAGAATGAAATCAGAATGTAGCAAAGGAGGCCAGTCTAGCTAGATAGATAGAACAGGACAGAATACTGTGCGGTCAGTATAAAAAAACTAGAAAAATCCACCACAGAGTTTACAAAAATCTCCACACCTGACTAAAGGTGGGGAGGGTAAGTCTGCTTCCCAGAGCCTCCAGCTAAATTGAATAAATCCAAATTGACAAGCTGGACAAGAAAAAACATAGAAAGAGCTGAACGATTAAGTCCACAATATGTGGACAGCAAAAGAACAAGCAAGGACTTATCTTTGCTGAACTGGTCAGAATATCAGGGAAATCCAAGCAGAGATGTGAATCCAACCAGGAACCATTGACAACTGGCCCAGGCTGAAGGATAGAGCCAGGATAAATAGCCGAGCCAGAAAGACGATCTCTGTAGCAAACATTCTGATGTACTGCACATTTCAGCGCATCAGACACCATGTAGTGACATCATCACGTCCGTTGCTCTGAGATACCGAGGAAGAATGATGGAGTAGGAAGCGACAGCTGAGCTTCCTCTTTCATCATTACTTTCAACTGTATCAGCATCCAAGATACCGATACAGTTGACAATACGGTTGAACATAGGATGATGGGTGGGGGGCAGTGCTGGTGACTGGCAGGGGGGCCCGGCTCACGGACCTCTTAGCAGCTGTGTAACCTGCTGCCATCTGAGGTAGGCCACTGCTGTCAGCAGAAATCTAGAGTCTCATCTATGTAAAGTCACTAAAGTCAGTAAAGTGACCTGTCAATCATTAACAGAAGGCCAGCAGCTGGCGAGAATAGAGGCAGAGTGGCTAAAGATCTGTAAGTGCAGGGCCAAGTTGCTTCACTTGCAGCACATTTGCATTAAAATTTTTGATTTTTTTAAAAGGTAAAAAAGGAGACATGGTGTTAAGTGTCGAGTTCCCACCGTTGCACAGGGAGGATCTCGAACCATGTCATCTGTGGTCTCCCATTCTTCCCCAGCCGCAGAGGAGTCTGCTCAGCAGAGACATTGCTCCCAGCATCTGGCTGAAGTGGATACTGTGCATCTGGTTACTGATACCATTCTGTTGTGAATTTGCTTTTTGCTCCCTCTAGTGGTTACTAGTTTTTTTGACTCTGGTTTTTCTGTCATTCCTTTTATCCGCACCTGGGTCGTTAGTTAGGGGTGTTGCTATATAAGCTCCCTGGACCTTCAGTTCTATGCCTGGCAACGTAGTTATCAGAGCTAGTCTGCTGTGCTCTTGTCTACTGATCCTGGTTCCAGTTATATCAGCTAAGTCTGCCTTTTGCTTTTTGCTATTTGTTTTGGTTTTGTATTTTTGTCCAGCTTGTTCCAAATCTATATCCTGACCTTTGCTGAAAGCTCTAGGGGGCTGGTGTTCTCCCCCCGGACCGTTAGACGGTTCGGGGGTTCTTGAATTTCCAGTGTGGATTTTGATAGGGTTTTTGTTGACCATATAAGTTACCTTTCTTTATTCTGCTATCAGTAAGCGGGCCTCTCTGTGCTAAACCTGGTTCATTTCTGTGTTTGTCATTTCCTCTTACCTCACCGTCATTATTTGTGGGGGGCTTCTATCCAGCTTTGGGGTCCCCTTCTCTGGAGGCAAGAAAGGTCTTTGTTTTCCTCTACTAGGGGTAGCTAAATTCTCCGGCTGGCGCGTGTCATCTAGAATCAACGTAGGAATGATCCCCGGCTACTTCTAGTGTTGGCGTTAGGAGTAGATATATGGTCAACCCAGTTACCACTGCCCGATGAGCTGGATTTTTGTATTCTGCAGACTTCCACGTTCCTCTGAGACCCTCGCCATTAGGGTCATAACACCATTCCAGGTTCAGCCACTGTAACTAGCGGCGAGCCCACACTCCAGGGACTAAGTCCTGATTTTCTACTGAGCATGCCCATGGGACAACCTCTCATTGGAGGTCGGAGGTCACATGCTCAGGTCCTGTAGTGGCTCTGATTGGACCACTGGATAGGTCCCGGAAGGCTGCATCTATAAAAGGTTCGCATGTATAAACCTAATATCGTGTGTGTGTCGATCCGTGTATATTATCTGGTGAAAGCTCCCAATGATTGCCTTCCCTAGTGCTGTTGTATGTGGTTGGGTGTTTGGAGCTGACTAGTGCAATCCAGCACAAGAGCACGAAATACTGCATCATTTCAGCAGCGTTCGCCAGTGTGGTGCCTTGCACAACTACTGCGCTTTCCAGGCCCTAGTTAGAATGGTTAGTGGCATCCGCCAGAGCAGCGATGAGCGCAACTACTGCACTAAATCTTTTAGCATTTAGTTTTCCCCTGGCACCAAACGCTAGTGGGTCTAGAGGGACTCTAACCTTGTGTCCTTTTGGTAGAGTCCTGTGACCAAAGACTAGCATTCACTCTGCAGTATTGCGGCCTTGTGACGCAACAGGGTTCGCCTCCTTACATACCAGGTGAAGCTAGCCCATGTGTGTTCACATTATCCCGCCATATACTGTCTGCCATTAACAAGCAGCAGGTGTCATCTCTGCACAATGGACCCGGGGCTGTGAAAGCACCTTATATCTTCCTTATTATTATTTGGTGCATTTCACCAGCCCTAACACATTATTAGGTCTCGAGTTCCCACCGCTGCACAGGGGAATCTTGAACCACCTCTGCTGCAGTCTCCTATTCTCACATTCAGCCACAGTGAAGCCTGCTCAGCGGAGATATCGGTCCCAGCGTCTAGCTAAGGCAGATACTGTGCGCTTGGTTACTGCTGCCCTGCCAGGCTCAGCCATTGTAGCCAGTACTGGTCAGCGGCGAGCAGACGCTTCTGGGCCTAAGTCCTGCTTTTCTCCTTCTGAGCATGCCCAAGGGAAGACCTTTAATTGGAGGTCGGGGGTCACATGCTCAGGTCCTGCTGCAGCTCCTATTGGCCCACTAGGAAGGTCCTGAAGAAGCTACAACTGTAAAAGGTTTGCATGGCCGCATGGCTATGTGCTAGTATCAATTGTGTTTGGCTGTTGCCAGTGGATACTCTACCACTCAGTCATATGTGGAGAGTCTGTATAGCTCTGGGGCTGTACACTCAGGCAGGCAGCTAGTGTCAGTGGGGGCAATTAGCCTTGGCTTAGCATCTGGTTCCATCATGTGTGTGGTTAGCACAGAAGAGTTCCAGAGCAAGCACAACCCTAGTTAGGGTAATAGTTTTCTGTGTACAGCGCGACTCTGTGAAGCAACAGAGGTCGCTTACATTTCACATGGGGTGAGGTTAACCCACTTGTGAGCTCAGTGTCTATCTGCCATTACTTAGCAGCAGGTATCTCTGCACGGTGGACCCCGGGCTGCGAATGCACCTCATATCTATCTCTCATTACTCTGTGCGCTCTTCTAGCCCTAACAGTATACTAGCACCAGGGTCTGGCTAGTAATGACGGACAAACAGCAAATCTTGTGTTACATCCAGCAGCTGGAGGGCGGGTTGGCGGCTCTTGTGCGCACAACCTCAGCTGTGGATGTTACCGCAGTAACTATTCAGGCTGCTAGCGTGGCTGCAGCAACTTTGTCCACTGCCACCCCTGTTCCAATCTTATCTCGCCTCCACGTTTCCCAACAGAGCAGGCAAAGGTGGGATTCATTATGTCTCTCCTGACGGACAGGGCATTTGAGTGGGCTACGCCGCTGTGGGAGCGTGGCTATCATGTGATGCAGAGTGCTCTGCTGTTCTTGAGCACTCTGAAACAGGTCTTTTTAGGACCTTGAGTCACCCATGATATGGTTCTCCAACTGTTGGCATTGACTCAGGGCTCATCCTTGGTAAGCCATTTTGCCGTCCACTTCCGCACCTTAGCATCTGAGTTGGAGTGGTCGGATAAAGCCCTCATCCCTGTAATTTGGAGGGGGCTGGCTGAGCATGAGAAGGATGCTTTGGCCACTAGGGAGATTCTCGCCACACTGGAGGAGCTAATAGCAGTATCAACTCGCATAGACTTTCATTTTAACGAGCGAAGGTTGGAGCGAGCGCAGTGTAGGCAGAGGTTTCGGCTGGCTCCCACCTTCGCCAAACCTTGGGAATCTCCGGTCCAGGCGCCCGAGTCACATGAGGCCATGGAGGTGTCACGAGCGGGATCTAAGTCCCGGACCGCTCATGCACTCAAGGTCTGTCATGTCTGCCAGCAGTCAGGACATCTTGCCTCCAGATGTTCCCAGTGGTTGGGAAAACGTCAGCATCCAGTGGTTGCAGGAGGAGGTACACTAGACACGGCAATGTTTTCCTCCTAACTGTCCTTTATCGGGACAATTACCATAGGCCCATCCACTCAGACAGTAGAGCTTTGCGTGGATTCTGGGGCTGAGGGCAATTTTATGTCATCTGCCTTCGCCCAACGTCACGCAATACCCCTGGTGATGCTTGCCAATCCTGTGACTGTACGAGTGGCGAATGGGTCAACACTGCCCTCACAGATAACACACCAGACCATCCCATTTACTCTATCTATACTGCCATCTCATCAGGAGATTATTTCCTTACTCATCATTCCTGAGGGAATTGACGAGGTCTTGTTAGGGATACCTTGGTTACATTACCACTCCCCTCATATAGAGTGGTCCACAGGCAGAATTTTGGGATGGAGTGAATCCTGTGAGGGTAGATGTCAAAGGGAGTGCGTTCAGGTTGCTACTACTGAGGTACCCGCAAATCTTTCCTCTCTCCCCAAGCCTTATTCGCCTTATGCGGACGTGTTCTCCAAAAGAGCTGCAGAGACCCTTCCGCCTCACCGCCCCTATGATTGTGCTATTGTCCTCTTGCCTGGTGCTGAGCCTCCTCGGGGTCGAGTCTATCCGTTATCTCTCCAAGAGATGGAGGCAATGTCTCAGTACATCCAGGAGAATCTGGCAAGAGGATTCATTAGGAAGTCAGTGTCATCTGCAGGGGCTGGGTTCTTCTTCGTGCAGAAGAAAAACGGAGAATTACATCCATGCATAGATTACAGGGGTCTTAACGCCATCACTGTTAAGAAAAGGTACCCACTGCCCCTGATATCTGAGCTCTATGATAAGCTTCGGGGAGAAAGGGTATTTACTAAACTAGATCTGCGGGGTGCTTAGAACCTGATTTGCATCTGTGAGGGGGACTAATGGAAGATGGCATTTAACATCAGGGATGGGCACTATGAATACCTGGTGATGCTCTTCAGGCTCTGTAATGCGCCTGCCATTTTCCAAGACTTTGTGAATTATATCTTCCGGGATATGCTCTCCACCTCGGTTGTAGTCTAGCTGGATTATATTCTCATCTACTCTCCAGATATAGACTCCCACCTGAGAGATGTTTGCAAAGTCTTCGACCTCCTACGGGCAAACTCCCTCTATGCCAAGTTGGAGAAGTGTGTGTTTGAGCAGGAGTCCTTGCCTTTCCTTGGCTATATCATCTCCTCCCAGGGATTGGCTATGGATCCTGCCAAGCTACAGGCTGTGATGGACTGGCAGGAACCCCATTCTCTCAAAGCGGTGCAGCGCTTTATGGGGTTCATTAATTACCATCGCTAGTTCATTCCCCACTTCTCAACTTTGGTACCTCCCTTGGTTGCCCTCACCAAAAAGGGAGCAAATCCCAAATTGTGGTTGGAGGAGGTCTCCAAGGCCTTCCTCTCTATTAAGTCCCACTTTGTTAGCGCTCACATTCTACATCGCCCCGATGTAGATAAACCTTTCATAATGGAGGTGGATGCCTCATCTTTCGGTGCTGAATCAGTCCTATTCCAAAAGGATGCTCAAGGTTGGAAGCATCCTTGCATTTTTTTCTCTAAGACCTTCACACCGGCAGAGAGGAATTTTTCCATTGGGAACAGGGAGTTGCTAGTCATGAAGTTGGCTTTCTCGGAGTGGAGACACCTCCTGGAGGGGGCTCGCTTTCCCTTCCAAGTTTACACCGACCACAAGAATTTGGTCTATATACAGACTGCCCAGTGGCTAAATTCTAGCCAGGCCAGATGGTCCCTGTTCTTCTCCCATTTACATTTCACCCTCCATTTTCTCTCTGGGGAGAAGAACATTTGTGCCGGCGCTCTCTCCCGCTCCGTAGTGTCATCAGCGGAGTAGGAGGAGGAACCTCAGCTTCTGAGAGCCTGAGGACCATGGCTCCGGTTTCGCTAGAGTCTGTGCCCCCGGGCAAGACTTTTGTGCCATCAAGTTTGCTACTGGAGGATCTCTCTTGGGCTCACTCATCCAGGGTGGGTGAACACTTTGGGACCAAAGGGACATCTGAGCTTCTGGCGAGGACGTACTGGTGGCCGCATATGGCCGTGACGTAGACTATAGCCCCAAGCATGTGTCTCCTGTGCCAAGAATAAGTCTTCTCGACAACGGCCAGCTGGGTGACTTTATTCCCTGCCGGTGGCAGACAGGCCCTGGGAGATGGTCGGGATGGTCTTTGTGGTGGGCTTACCCAAGTCCCGTGGCTGCACCATCATTTGGGTAATCACGACCATTTTTCTAAAATGGTGCGCTTGGTGCCGCTTCCACGGCTACCTTCTGCTCGGGCCTTGGCAGCGTTGTTTACAAAACATATTTTCCACCTACAAGGTATGCCGGACAGTTTGCATTTTGGTTCTATAGAGAGCTTTGTCGTCTACTCAGCATCGAGTTGAATCTCTCTTCAGCAGACCATCCCGAGATGAATGGGTTGGTAGAGAGGGCCAACCAAACCTTGGACACATATCTGCAACATTTTGTTTCAGCCAGGCAGGATGACTGGGCATCCTTGCTACCATTGGTGGAGTTTGTGCTGAACAAAGCCATAGACAACTCCACTGTACAGACCCCATTCCTCCTTAACTTTGGTCAACATCTGTGGCTTCCTGTGCCTAAGCCCATCTCTTCTGCTGACTCCAGGGTGGCAGACTGGGCTGTGGAGACACGGGACCTTTGGGTCCGCACTCAGCATGCCATCTGGGCCTCCAAGGAGAGAATGAGGTCCTCCACCGATGCACATCGGCAACCCGCTCCGACCCTTGCTCCTGGTGATTTAGTGTGACTCTCTGCCCATAACATTAGACTGCGAGTTGAGTCCACTAAGTTTGCACCTCGCTACTTGGGTCCCTTCAAGGTCCTGGAACAGGTTAACCCTGTGGCCTACCATCTGTCCCTTCCTCCATGCCTAGGTATCACCGACACCTTTCTTGTGTCCCTCTTAAAGCCTGTACACATGTCCTGGTTTTCCGAGCCATTTGCCGGGACATCGGGTTCGTCTATGGACGATTACAAGGTGAACGCTATCTTGGGGTGTAAGGTGGTACGTGGCAAAAAAAAATTATTTGGTGGATTGGAAGGGTTATGGCCCAGAGGACAGGTACTGGGAGCCTGCTGAGCACATTCGAGCTCTGCAGCTCTTTGCTGCTTTTGAGCATAGCAAGGTCCAAGGAGGTGGGCCCTGGGAGGGTAATGTTAGGTCTCGAGTTCCCGCCAATGCACAGGGGGAATCTCAAACCACCTCTGCTGTGGTCTCCCATTCTTCTCCAGCCACAGTGGAGCCTGCTCAGTGGAGACGTCTGTCCCAGCGTCTGGCTCAGCCAGGTACTGTGCACTTGGTTACTGCTGCACTTCCAGGCTCAGCCATTGTAGCCAGTACTGGTTAGTGGAGGTCAGACGCTTCTGGGACTAAGTCCTGCTTTTCTCCTTCTGAGCATGCCCAAGAGAAGACCTCTCATTGGAGGTTGGGGGTCACATGCTCAGGTCCTGTTGCAGCTCCTATTGGTCCACTAGGAAGGTCCTGAGGAAGCTACAACTATAAAAGGTTTGAATTGCCGCACGGCCATACGCTAGTATCAATTGTGTTTGGCTGTTGCCAGTGGATACTCTACCACTCAGTCATATGTGGAGAGTCTGTTTAGCTCTGGGGCTGTACAGTCAGGCAGGCAGCTAGCGTCAGTGGGGGCAATTAGCCTTGGCTTAGCATTTGGTTCCTTCATGTGTGTGGTTAGCACAGAAGAGTTCAAGAGCAAGCATAACCCTAGTTAGGGTAATAGTGTTCTGTGTTACGGCGCAACTCTGTGAAGCAACAGAGGTTGCTTACATTTCACAGGGGGTGAGGTTAATGCACGTGTGAGCTCAGGGTCCATCCGCCATTATTTAGCAGCAGGTATCTCTGCACGGTAGACCCCGAGCTGTGAACGCACCTCGTATCTATCTCTCATTACTCAGTGCGTTCCGCTAGCCCTAACACACATGGCCTTATAATTAGTGTTGAGCATTCCGATGCTGCAAGTATCGGGTATCGGCCGATACTTGCTGTATCGGAATTCCGATACCGGGATTCCGATACTCTTGTGGTATCGGGTATCGGGTATCGGAACAACATTAATGTTAAAATGTGTAAAATAGAGAATTAAAATAAAAAATATCGCTATACTCACCTGTCCGACGCAGCCGGGACCTCAGCGCAGGAACCGGCAGCGTTGTTTGTTTAAAATTCCCGCTTTTACATGGTTACGCGAAGTCCCGGCTTGTGATTGGTCAGGGCGGCCATGTTGCCGGGCCGCGGACCAATCACAGCAAGCCGTGACGAAAATACGTCACGGCTTGCTGTGATTGGTCCGCGTCCCGGCAACATGGCCGCCATTAACCAATCACAAGCCGTGACGTCACGGGAGGCTGGAAACGCGCTCATTTTAAAAAGGGCGCGTGTCCAGCCTCCCGTGACGTCACGGCTTGTGATTGGTTGCGTCGCGGTCAACCAATCACAAGCCGGGAGGCTGGACACGCGCCCATTTCAAAATGAGCGCGTCCAGCCTCCCGGCTTGTGATTGGTTGATCGCGGCGCAACCAATCACAAGCCGTGACGTCACGGGAGGCTGGACACGCGCCCATTTTAAAATGAGCGCGTGTCCAGCCTCCCGTGACGTCCCGGCTTGTGATTGGTCAGGGCGGCCATATTGCCGGGACGCGGACCAATCACAGCAAGCCGTGACGTAATTTCGTCACGGCTTGCTGTGATTGGTCCGCGTCCCGGCAACATGGCCGACCTGACCAATCACAAGCCGGGAATTCACGTAACCAAGTAATAGCGCGATTTTTAAACAAACAACGCTGCCGGTTCCCTCGCTGAAGTCCCGGCTGCGTCGGACAGGTGAGTATAGCGATATTTTTTATTTTAATTCTTTCTTTTACACATTTATATGGTTCCCAGGGCCTGAAGGAGAGTTTCCTCTCCTTCAGACCCTGGGAACCATCAGGGATACCGTCCGATACTTGAGTCCCATTGACTTGTATTGGTATCGGGTATCGGTATCGGATTGGATTCCGATACTGTGACGGTATCGGCCGATACTTTCCGATACCGATACTTTCAAGTATCGGACGGTATCGCTCAACACTACTTATAATACAAAGATATGGATGTAATCAACACAACAGTGACTTTACATAGACAATGTTAATTTGGTATTAAAACCTGCTGACAGGCTGCCATTATAGCTGCTCAGAAAAACTGAAAATATTTAGCAGTTTCTTTTCATACACATCAATGGGAATCCTGAAAATAGTCCAACAAATGAAGTTAACAGAGAAAGTTTCAGATATATGGCCAGCATATGTACATGTCCTTCAAGTCCACGAGAAGTCCACAATAAGTCCAAGTAAAGAAACAGATCTGGAGGTGGTTTCCAGTAATCCCACACCCGATAAACGAAACAATAGTCCTTCCACGAGTCCGACAGATCCCAAAACAATCTCACGAATGACGAGATATGTCCTCAGCTCAAGTCTCGCCCCGTTCGCTTCCGCAGTCACAGATGGACGTGGGGTCTTGCCTCAGCTAAGAATCCCCACTCCTTCTCCTTCAAGGGTCAACTCACATCTGATCTCAAAAATAAGAATGGATTGTCTGAGCTCCTGGGATCCGCCCATGAAGGGGGGTAGGGGTCACACCTTCTATTCAATGGTTGGGTCCACCAGAAGATTCTAGACTGGTCGGCTTAGGGTTAGACTGGTCGGGTTAGCTTAGGGCTGCAAGTATTGGGGGAAGGAGACATATTGTTACAGGTGAACTCCCAGCACAAGAAAATACATCAATTACAGCTAATAGAAACCAGAGAACAGTTAAGGCCCCGTCTCACACAGCGACGCTGCAGCGATACAGACAACGATTCTGATCGCTGCAGCGTCGCTGTTTTGTCGCTGTGTGGTCGCTGGGGAGCTGTCACACAGACAGCTCTCTCCAGCGACCAACGATCAGGGGAACGACTTCGGCATCGTTGAAACTGTCTTCAACGATGCCGAAGTCCCCCTGCAGCACCCGGGTAACCAGGGTAAACATCGGGTTACTAAGCGCAGGGCCGCGCTTAGTAACCCGATGTTTACCCTGGTTACCAGCGTAAAAGTAAAAAAAAACAAACAGTACATACTCACCATCTGATGTCCGTCAGGTCCCTTGCCGTCTGCTTCCCGCTCTGACTGTGTGCCGCCGTACAGTGAGAGCAGAGCGCAGCGGTCACTGCTGTGCTCTCACTTTACGGCGGCAGTCAGAGCAGGAAGCAGACGCCAAGGGACCTGACGGGCAACAGATGGTGAGTATGTACTGTTTGGGTTTTTTTACATTTACGCTGGTAACCAGGGTAAACATCGGGTTACTATGCGCGGCCCTGCGCTTAGATCCCGATGTTTACCCTGGTTACCAGTGAAGACATCGCTGGATCGGTGTCACACACACCGATTCAGCGATGTCAGCGGGACCTCAACGACCAAAAAAAGGTCCAGGCCATTCCGACACGACCAGCGATCTCGCAGCAGGGGCCTGATCGCTGGTACGTGTCACACATAGCGAGATCGCTACTGAGGTCGCTGTTGCGTCACAAAACTTGTGACTCAGCAGCGATCTCGCTAGCGATCTCGCTATGTGAGACGGGGCCTTTACATACATCAAATGGCATATTATTCAAATACAGGACAGGGCAAAAGTACATATCATGACAATCCCTTCCCCTCCCAATTTCCGTACGTACTAGGGACCTCTACAGGTCGCTGGTTAAGTACACACAGGCAGAGTGTAACTTACATGTGGCTTCGTGCAGCCACGAATTGGCATCGTAGCTCTCCCACATCATTGCCCAGGAGAACATCTGCAGGCAGACCACCCATCACCCCAACCACACATGGCCTGATCCCAAAACCAAAGTTCAGATTCACAGTGGCTGTGGGAATAGTCCTCCATTGTCCACCAGCCAGTTCAATGACAATCCCAGGTCCTCTATGGATTGCCTCAGGCCGAACCACTCGGGGATCAGCCAGTGTGAGGAAAGCCCCTGAGTCTCAAAATCCAATAAGTCTCTGTCCATCCAGCACGACCTCCTGCAAGTGCTTACCTCGATGAGCAGAAGTCGTCAAAGCTGCAGGTCGCACACCATAAACTCCTAGTGGTGCAACATGGGTGGGTGAGGCACTAGGCCAGTCCTCACGTAGTGGTGACGCGTCTTCCTCCATGGCACTTGGCTGTACATAATTAATAATACGACTGGGTTCAGGATCAATCCTCATTTGAACAGCTGGGCAGGAGGCTTGCAGATGCCCTGGCTGCCCACATTGATAGCATCTGTGCTGGGTCTCACTCTATCCAATGCGTCCTCTTGGGTGAGGGGTAACGGAACCTGGAGGCCGGCTCCCACCTGAAGGTGCTGTAGGGGTTTGAGGATGACTCCTCCATGGGCATGAGGCCTGCAGATGCCCCGGATGCCCACAACCATAACACCTGCGCTCTGCTACTTCCTCTCCTCTAAAAACAAGAAAAAGAAGCGCACATAGAGTAATACCTTCAGGTATCGCAATCACCTGGACCCCCACAAAACAGACTCACCTGGTCTGGTTGTGATAGGTCACAACTCCCTTGGATGAGCACGTATGGTCGCAGCAGGCTCCCGGCAAGCAGTATGGATCCACATGGAAAAAGATAGAACCGGAGGATAGAAGCCGCGCAGACCACAATAAAGGTAACAGAGTTACAAACACACTCTGTTTATTAGCCTACGCGTTTCGTGGCAAACAGGCCACTTCATCAGGGCAACTCGTAGGCTAATAAACAGAGTGTGTTTGTAACTCTGTTACCTTTATTGTGGTCTGCGCGACTTCCTCTCCTCGTCGTATTCCAGAAAACGCAGTAGAAGCAACTGGAGGCACATTTACACGGGTATCAGCATGAGGTGGTGGCTTAGAGGAACGGGGAACAATGGGGACAGAAGAACTGGGGGCCACCGGTGTTGTGGAGCTGGTAGGCCTCTCTCCATCCTCCAACAGAACCCTGAGGTTCCCTGATGGTGAGAGCCTCATCAGCGAGAGATGCAGCTTCTTCCACTGTCGCTGGTCTCCTCTCACGCACCCATTCCCTGATCTCAACGGGGCACTGGGCAAAGAATTGTTCTTTTAGGATAACCTGGAGAAAGGTGTTCCAGGTTAAGGCCTCCTCTGCCTCCAACCAGCGATGACATATTTGTTTGAGTCTATGAGCAAATATCTTAAAAGACACTTCCCCATCACAGGCTAAAGTACGGAACTGAGTCCTGTAAGTGTCTGGTGTCACAGCATAATGTTCTAGAATAGTCTGTTTAATCTCCGGCGTCTCCGCATACTTATGGTTCCCCCGAGGGTCCATAGCTCTATAGGCTTCGGCAGCTCCACCCTCTAAGAGCCCCACAAGATGTCAGACTCGCTCCCTTTCCGGGACTTCCATTAATCGACACATGCTCAAAGTCCTGGAAGAAGCCCTCAATATCGCCTGCAGCCTCATTAAAGGGCTTAAAGTCTTTGCGGGATACTCTGGGGAGTTCCTGTTGTGAATTCTGCTTTTGGGTTCCCTCAGGTGGTGGTAGGTGGTAATGCAGTTGTCCCTGAGTTGCAGTCCTGGTCAGGTGTTTCTGCTGATTGCAGTTCTGACTGGGGTATTTAGGTGTGCAGGATCCATTAGTCCTTGCCAGTTGTCAATTGTTGTTGGGAGGTGTTGGACCTCTGCCTGGTTCCTCCGGACTTTCTGCCAAATCAGCAAAGATAAGTGTCTGGTTTTTTTTCTGTGGCACACATGCTGTGTGCTTCATGATTCAGTGCTATTCTTTTGTGTTTTCTTGTCCAGCTTAGATTGTGTCAGTATTTTCTCAGTCTTGTTGGATTCTCTGGGGTTGCAGATATTCATTCCACGTCTTTAGTTAGATTGTGGAATTTTTTTGTATTATCTGTTGTGGATATTTTTTGAAGGGTTTTAATACTGACCGCCTAGTATTCTGTCCTATCCTTTCCTATTTAGCTAGAGTGGCCTCTTTTGCTAAATCTTGTTTTCTGCCTGCGTGTGTCTTTTCTTCTCCTACTCACAGTTAATATTCGTGGGGGCTGCCTATCCTTTGGGGTTCTGCTCTGAGGCAAGGTAGTATTCCTATTTCCATCTATAGGGGTATTTAGTCCTCCGGCTGTGTCAAGGTGTCTAGGGTTTGTTAGGCACACCCCACGGCTACTTCTAGTTGCGGTGTTAGTTCAGGATCTGCGGTCAGTATAGTTTCCACCTACTCCAGAGAAAGTTTCATGCGGCTCCAAGGTCACCGGATCATAACAAGTTCCCTCATGGTGGGTGCTGAGGTTACAGTCTGTGTGGAGCTTCTTGCTGCTTCCAAAGTGATCTGCCTCTCCAGCAATGCCATCTCCTGAGCTCTGTGAATGGCCTCCCTCTCCCTCTCCTCGGCTCTGTGAATGGTCTCCCTCTCCCTCTCCTGAGCTCTGTGAATGGTCTCCCTCTTATCGTCTATGGTGGCCTCTTCTCCCAGCAATGCCAACTCCTCCTCGTACCACACAACCCACTGACTTTTTGGGGTATTTACCCGGCTTGTGATTGGTTGTGGCGCGGTCAACCAATCACAAGCCGGGAGGCTGGACACGCGCGCATTTTAAAATGGCTTCCCGGCTTGTGATTGGTTGACCGCGCCGCAACCAATCACAAGCCGGGACGTCACGGGAGGCTGGACACGCGCCCATTTTAAAATGCGCGCGTGTCCAGCCTCCCGGCTTGTGATTGGTTGACCGCGCCGCAACCAATCACAAGCCGGGACGTCACGGGAGGCTGGACACGTGCCCATTTTAAAATGCGCGCGTGTCCAGCCTCCCGGCTTGTGATTGGTTGACCGCGCCACAACCAATCACAAGCCGGGACGTCACGGGAGGCTGGACACGCGCCCATTTTAAAATGCGCGCGTGTCCAGCCTCCCGTGACGTCACGGCTTGTGATTGGTTGCGTCGCCCATGTGACTGCGACGCAACCAATCACAAAGCCGGGACGTAATTTTAAAATCCTTAAGGACCTGAAATTACGTCACGGCTTGCTGTGATTGGTTGCGTCGCCCATGTGACTGCGACGCAACCAATCACAAAGCCGGAGCGTAATTTTAAAATACTGAATGACCTGAAATTACGTCACGGCTTGCTGTGATTGGTTGCGTCGCCGCCACATGGGCGGCATGCGACCAATCACAAGCCGGGACTTCACGTAAGGAAAGAAAAGCGCAAATTTTAAACAAAGAACGCTGCCGCTTCCCTCGGTAAGGTGCAGGCTGCGTCGGAGAGGTGAGTATAGCAATATTTTTTATTTTAATTCTTTCTTTTACACATTAATATGGATCCCAGGGCCTGAAGGAGAGTTTCCTCTCCATCAGACCCTGAGAACCATCAGGAATACCGTCCGATACTTGAGTCCCTTTGACTTGTATTGGTATCGGGTATCGGTATCGGATTGGATCCGATACTTTGCCGGTATCGGCCGATACTTTCCGATACCGATACTTTCAAGTATCGGACGGTATCGCTCAACACTACTTATGAGTGGTCCAGCATTTCTCAATTTAGTATTTTGAGTGTAATGTGTTCAGTTGCTGCTTTTTTTTAGTTTGTCACATCCAGTTTATTCCATGTCTCTGCAATTAGCATATATCGCTACGAAAAACCTGCTTGTTAACCCATGTTTGTTGTAAGCATTACAAACTGCTCTGAAATTCTGTTCACATTATCTTGAATACTGCTGTGGTTTCTTCAACTACTGGTTAATTTAATTTAATGGTTAATGCAGCATTTTCTGTAAGCATTACGACTTATGAATTACAGACCGTTCACCTTACGCTACGATTTGGTATGGATTCTACAACTTACAGAATCTGCTGTTCTCGTCTTCAACTGACCTCCTGGTTTGTTTGTGTCCAGCCTTGCTGGTGTGTCTGCCATCCAAAGTAGCCTGTTGTCCGGGTATAAACAGTTTCACATGCCTTCCAGTCTCCTATAGCTTCTTAAATCTACCTCACTATGTGAGCACTAATAGGCATTACACAATTCTATTAGAATTAATGAGTTACATAATTTAATTTATAAACATGTTGGGTTTTGCAAAAGGAGAGACACAATGTGTAGCGGCTCTCCTTTTTTAATGGCAACCTGAAAGATAGCCTATTTGTTTAGGAATTATTAATTATATGTTTCAAAAACACATTTCCATACTAGACAAAACTTTTGTATATTTTCTTTTCATGGGAAATTTTTCATCCTATCTCATCTTAAGATGCACTTTCGCTTTTTTACTTAGTTAGATCAGGGTTTTTGCTTACTTTTTTCTCTTGTAGGTTTTAATGTTTTGTGGCCAATGTGAACATGCGTTTAACCTCTGCATCTGTACCAACTCAAGTTAAGCTCAATTTTTGTGTTTTTTTATCTGTATTGTTGCATTCTGTGCAAGTCGGGGTGTGGCCTCCCTGTTTCTGAGCTAGAGACTATATATAAGGCTTCCCTAGTCTGGTGTTTCACTTGTTGGGCCCAGTCCTTTTGTCTGTCCTTATTCACACTGAGGTCAACATTAACACATGGTAAGGTTTTAATATTAGACAGTGTAGGACTGTCCCTATCAGAGTTACCTTGACGAGGTGGGATGGCTTTTGTGCTATTTTTTGATCAAAAAACAGTATTTCTAAAATCTCTGTGTTATTTAAATGCACTTTCGCTTTTTTACTTAGTTACATAAGGGTTTTGGCTTACTTTTTTCTCTTGTAGTTTTTAATGTTTTGTGGCCAATGTGAACATGCGTTTAACCTTTGCATGTGTACCAACTCAAGTAAAGCTCAATTTTTGTTTTTTTTCTCATCTTAAGATTGTAGGTAAATTAGAATAGTTGTCTGATGAGAAAACAAACACAGTATATGTGAAAGGTCTATGAGGCTGTGTCCAATGCCAAATTTACACAATCTTCTCCCTTATGCATTACAAAATATTTCTTGCATATTTAGAATTCAGAGATGAGAGAAAACTTGCATGCAAAATCACGTTTTTTAATTTTGGTTAAGTGATTAATTATAAAAGTTAGCTGTGTCATGCGATCACAATAAGAAGTGGGGTACAAAGGCCTGGGTCCACCAATAATTTAATAATATACGGTCTATAAGTAGGTATCAATGGGTTCCATTCACAGTGTTTCCATGGACAGCAGCATTCTCAGCTACTGTACAGGGAACTAAAATAGTTGGATTTAACCCCTTAACGTCCATTGACAGAGTAAGTAATTGGAGGCCTCCTTCATTTGGTGAGGGCTCTGGCGATGAGCCAGCACCTTTCCCGGCACATGACAGCTGATCGGAAAAGCTGACATGTACCCCTAACAGTCGCAGGTAGAATCGTGATCCACCAGCGCCTGTTAACATGTTAATTGCCACTGTCAAACTCTGAAAACGGCATTTAACATGCACATGCAGGAAGTGCGTCATTACTTCCTCCAATCGACACCCGTGTGACATGACCGCGGGTCGCCGATTGGTAGACATGACAACCAGAGGTGGTAGACCTCTATGGTTGTCACTGCCAGATTGCTATGAGCACCCCTGGTGATCGGCGCTCATAGCAAGTGTGTAATTCTACTACATACAGGTGATCTGATCATCGCCTGTATGTAGCACAGCCAATCAAGTTATGGCAGCTTCTAGTCTCCCATGGAGACTATTGAAGCATGCCAAAAGTAAAAAAATGTTTTTAAAATTATTAAAAAAATGAAAAAAATCTAAAAGTTCAAATCACCCCCCTATCGCCCCATCTAAAATAAAACAATTTTAAAAAATCAAACATACACATATTTGGTATTGCCGTGTTCAGAATAGCTCGATCTATTAATATAGAAAAATAATTAACCTGAGTGCTAAACGGTGTAGTGATAAAAATAATCAAAATGCTGGAATTGTTTTTTTGGTCCCAACAACATTGCATTAAAATGCAATAACAGGTGATCAAAAGATCTTATCGGCACCAAAATGGTTGTTAGGGTTGGCGGATTGCAGTAAATAAATAATAAAGTGCAATCACAACCCGGGGTCCACTGTGCAGTGATGTATAACTGCAGCTAGAGAACAATTGCGGGACAAAACAGTGACTGATTACTTTAACTGCACTGTGTTAAACACTACAACAGTGTGAACAGACCCCAGAGTACCCAGCTCAGTTACTGCACAGAGTGGGACTGCTGGAAGTAAGCCAAATGCTGAACCCTTTTAAACATCACAGGGGAACGGCATGTGCGTAGAGCTTGCTCTGCAAGTAAATTGTGCTTACCACACAAGTGTAAAACAGCAGATACCAAGCCAAAGCAAAGAAGTCATGTGATGCTAGGTGCTAAGCCCTTTCACTTTCCCAGAGTGATCTAGCCTGAGGCTTGCACTTCCTCTGTAACTAACTTAACTGTGCTAACCGCACAAATGAAGGAGATAGATGCTAAGCCAAGGGGTAGTACCCAGTCCTAACCCTACCTGCCAACGTAAATACTCTCAGTGTATAGAGCAACATGTGCAAACAGAGTGGTGGAGTATCCACTCACACCACACATAAGTGATACTAGTGTGCCCACATGAGCAGAGAGAGTTCTTTTATACACAAAACTTCACCCCAAACACTCACACCAAGTCAGCCGAGACGTTGCCCATGGGTCACTCCGGAGTTGCCACCTCATTGGTGCAGCAACCGTCCAACCACCAATGAGCAGATGCCACATCACAGACATGCTAGGGAGATCTCTGGACTTAGACTCCCGAGCATCAGGCTGCGCCTGCATATGGCTAGTTACCATAGACTTAGCTGGAGAGCCAGCAGTAAGCAAACGTACACCACAAGCCTGAGCAAGACCCTGGGACCAATGTCTGTGCTGAGCCTCACTCGCAGTGGCTGAGGCAGAATGGGAGACCATAGTACCAGGCAATTCTTGGGATCTATCCAGCGCAGCAGGAGAATTCCGATGCCTAACAATGGTATAATTAAAAACATCAGCTCAGCGCACAAAAAATAAGCCCTCACCCAACCCGAGATCATGAAAGATGGAGACGCTACGGGTATCAGAAAATGGGACAATGTATGATGATGATACAGTATAAATAGTCATGTTTCCATGATGTAGTTTTAAATGTTCTTTTCTAAAAGAGTAGAAAATGATTTTATCTACTGAAACTAAACATCCACTACTGTTAATTTCTGTTATCCTTGTGCATTTTCAGTTCATTTTTTTCTGGGTAAAAGTAACTTAAATAAATGAATAATAGATGAGTTTGATGAGATAAAAATAGGTCTTATTTCTAGAAACATATATGTTTTATATTCCAGTTCATGCAAATTCAATTTTAATAGGCTTTCCATAATAAATATAAAACAAAAAAACTCAACTCATTTCAAGCATGTAAAAGAACACACATATATTATATATATATAT
The DNA here is from genome assembly GCF_051348905.1 of Ranitomeya variabilis. Lineage (NCBI taxonomy): Eukaryota > Metazoa > Chordata > Amphibia > Anura > Dendrobatidae > Ranitomeya > Ranitomeya variabilis. The sequence goes on along the minus strand of NC_135232.1, from coordinate 1,017,714,319 downwards.
ATATATATATATATATATATATATATATATATATAAAAAATCCCAGCAGCACATGTACATGAATCGGCCATGTGAAAACACAGACAAATATACATTTCTCAAAAATATTTTTTCATAAAAATTTTTTCAAAAATTTTTTTTTCATAAAACTTACAGTTACATGGAGATTCTTAGCGCATAAATTGGCCAATTTATGTATGCCCATCAACCACGGCAAGGTGATCTCCCCCTGATGGGTCCTACTCTACTGTACATGCCACTCTTGGGCCACCAGCCTACAACTCTGGACAAAACATGTCACTCTGGGCTAAGCCTACAATTTATGGGCAGGTAGAGTTGATTACCGCCACCTGCAAGGTCAATGGGAGGAGTGCAAGATAAGTCTGGATGCTGCCACATCCATACAAACAGAGGAAAAAAAAAAAAATACAATCAGCACTCCCAATGTGAACATGTGCACGCTGCAAACTGCAACACATAGATAAAAAAATCACAGCAGCACATGTACATGAATCGGCCATGTGAAAACACAGACAAATATACATTTCTCAAAAATATTTTTTCATAAAAAAATTTTCAAAATTTTTTTTTTCATGAAACTTACAGTTAAATGGAGATTCTTAGCGCATAAATTGGCCAATTCATGTATGCCCATCAACCACGGCAAGGTGATCTCCCCCTGATGGGTCCTACTCTACTGTACATGCCACTCTTGGGCCACCAGCCTACAACTCTGGACAAAACATGTCACTCTGCGCTAAGCCTACAATTTATGGGCAGGTAGAGTTGATTACCGCCACCTGCAAGGTCAATGGGAGGAGTGCAAGATAAGTCTGGATGCTGCCACATCCATACAAACAGAGGAAAAAAAAAATTGATGGGCATACATGAATTGGCCAATTTATGCGCTAAGAATCTCCATTTAACTGTAAGTTTTATGAAAAAAAAATTTTTGAAAAAATATTTAAGAAAAAATATTTTTGAGAAATGTATATTTGTCTGTGTTTTCACATGGCCGATTCATGTACATGTGCTGCTGTGATTTTTTTATCTATGTGTTGCAGTTTGCAGTGTGCACATGTTCACATTGGGAGTGCTGATTGGTTTTTTTTTTCCTCTGTTTGTATGGATGTGGCAGCATCCAGACTTATCTTGCACTCCTCCCATTGACCTTGCAGGTGGCGGTAATCAACTCTACCTGCCCATAAATTGTAGGCTTAGCCCAGAGTGACATGTTTTGTCCAGAGTTGTAGGCTGGTGGCCTAAGAGTGGCATGTACAGTAGAGTAGGACCCATCAGGGGGAGATCACCTTGCCGTGGTTGATGGGCATACATGAATTGGCCAATTTATGCGCTAAGAATCTCCATTTAACTGTAAGTTTTATGAAAAAAAAAATTTTTAAAAAATTTTTATGAAAAAATATTTTTGAGAAATTTATATTTGTCTGTGTTTTCACATGGCCGATTCATGTACATGTGCTGCTGTGATTTTTTTATCTATGTGTTGCAGTTTGCAGCGTGCACATGTTCACATTGGGGGTGCTGATTGGTGTTTTTTTTTGTTTTTTTTCATATATATATATATATATATATATATATATATATATATATATATAGCACTCACCTTTCCCAAGTCCAATTCCAGCACTTCTCCTGTTCTCTGGTTTCTGTATTGGCTGCATTGTACATGCCACTACTACAGCACTCATAAGCTGATATTGATGGCATAATGAATACAAAGAGACAAGAGCAGTGGTGGAGGGCCATTGATGATGTCAACGAGGGTAAGTACTATCTGCGTTATTTTATATGGACAATAGCTTTAGAACATAATTTTTTTAATACCTGTGGTATTTCCTGATGAAGGGGGCATGAGACCCCTGAAACGCATTGAATATAACCACTGTGAATCGACTACATTCTCCTGAAATTCATCCCAGCGGCAGCGTGGAATTTTAGCTACAAATTTCCCTCTTAATACAGTACTTTCTCTGGTCGGTGAAGACCTGTGGATCTGCAGCAGCTGCTATCTTTATGCTCTTATCTCATCCTAACCAGGTGAGCAAATTTGGTGTATATTCTCTTCTGTATAACGTTGATAAGACCCTATTACGCTCTTTGTCTCCCCATTTTTTTGCAAAAGGGGGTGGTGTCGGCACAGGTTCATTCACCTCTCAAAGTATTCAGAGTGACAGCTGTGACCAAGCCCCGGGCTCTGACTGACAGTTAGCCAAAATGCAGAGTCAGAGTTAGTCAGAGCCAGGGGCGTGGTTACAGCTGCCACTCTGTATACATAGGAAAGTGACTTAAGCCCCAGTCTCACTAAGCGAGATCGCTAGCGAGATCGCTGCTGAGTCACAAGTTTTGTGACGCAACAGCGACCTCAGTAGCGATCTCGCTATGTGTGACACGTAGCAGCGACCCGGCCCCTGCTGTGAGATCGCTGGTCGTGTCGGAATGGCCTGGACCTTTTTTTGATCATTGAGGTCCCGCTGGGTAGCACACATCGCTTTGTTTGACACCTTACCAACAACCTCGTTGACGACTCAGACACTGAATCGTCATAATAGCTCCCATGTGACATCGTTGTACAGGTCGCTACAGGTCGCTGGTGAGATGTCAAACAGTGAGATCGCAGCTGCGATTGTTGGAAGATCTCACTGTTTGACATCTCACCAGCGACCACATAGCGACGCAGCAACGATCCCTGACAGGTCATATCGTTGTCGGGATCACTTTAGCGTCGCTAAGTGAGACGGGGCCTATATCCAACGCCAGCACCACCTCCGTGACTGAAATGGGATCACTGTGAGGGGGATAAAGTTAATTTTCTCCCTGCAGCGTTCAGCTACATGTAGGCCCTGGGCAGGTTAGTAACACTAATTACCTGCAGATTAAACCCATATTTGCAGGTTAAAAGCATTTTTGTCGGTGACAGGTTCACTTTAAAGACCAGTTAAAGAAATCTAGTGGTTTATTGGCATATGGTATTATCATAAAATATCTCTAATAGAGAATGCAGTTTTACAGGAGGTTATACTGTAATTCTTATCCGTTCATTTTCTCTATTAAAGAGCAATGAGCTATGTCTGTAATGTTAGGTTTGTGATTCATGGATTAAGTGATGATAAAGTAACAGTGAAATTCAATGCTGCATTTCTTATGGTAAAGTTTAAAGATAGCTTCTAAAGTGGATCATTAAAATTATCACTTTACTAATACATATTGATCCTAGGTTGACAAAAGATACAAATGGAAATGTTACTTTGAAAGAGGTGGAGAAGTAAAGTTTATGAGCACTAATCATTCAGTTCTTTGAGCAGCTTCTCTTTAATTTTAATATCTTGACTTTTTATACTAATTCATTCTGTAAGCAATGTTAGCTTCTTGTATAAATCACACTAAATTTGGAGAATATCACTAATATCATAATGTATTTATGGTCTCATTAATCTTTTTCCATTCTCACATGTTATTTTTATACACAGTTAATTGACTTAGTTGAAAATTGACCCTACAGCTGTTTTTCATTAGTATAACTTACCTTTTCAATCTGTTTTTAACTTTGTCTCAGCTTTTTTGAGATGTGTTACTATCACTTTCTCAAATAGTTATTTTTTTAATTAAATGGAAAAATGTCTAACTATTACCTACTGATACGAGTTCTATGTTCTGTTATGATTAATGTATGGCTAAAGGTAATTAAAATCATTGCATTATTATTTTCTTTATATTTTACACAGCGTTCAATTTTTTGTAATTGAAGTTGAAGTTATTGTATGTCATATTTTACTATGTAAGTGCTTTCAACTGACAGTTATCTTATATCGATACAGAAATGTTCGGTGTTTATACCAGACAGTCACTGTTCGGGTCTGAAAGCCGAACACAGACTTTCTGCTGAAGTCCATTGCAGTGTTCTGCGTAAAGAGAGAAAGGTTTTTTTTTCTTGTTTTCATTATAGTTCAGGTACGCTTTATTTTCAATAAGGTTCGGATTCTGGTGGAAGTTCGGATACTGTTCTGGTACTCAAACCAAACTTTGTAAAAAATTCGGGTCAGGTACAAGAACCCAAATTTCCACTGATGCACCCATCCCTAGTACCTAACTCTACAAATTTCAACTCGTAGTTCTATTACATCTTCTCCTTCTAATTTGGAAATGCTTGTACAATATTCTTTACAGATATATGTGGGTGTGTTTTTAGCCTCCTTGTTTTATTTATTTTTATTTCTTTGTATATCATTATGATTTGATATGGCCCAGTGTGATTTAATGAAGCAAAATGGTCCAATATGATGAATATCTGCACTTATTTGCAAATAGTACTTAAAGCATTTTAATGAATAAATGTAATTGAAATGTAGTACAAAATATTAATGTTCAGTTTTATGTGAGTTGTTATTAGAATTTACTAAGGTAGAATCTGGTATGCTGCTACATCTTTTGGTATGAAGCATATTATATAGAATTTTATTTTGACACAGTGTACATTATTTACTGTACAAAATGTTATAAAACGCCTCTGCCCTGGAAACAAAAAAAAGTTAGTATACCTGCCAAATGTATAGTCACCACATCTGGCACAATTAATTCTATTCCTTCTTCCCATTTCTGGGGCCCTTATCTCAGTATCCAAAATAGTCACTACAGTCCCATCAGGAAAATCTGAACCGTGCTTCCAATAATAATATAATAGTATGCAAAGTCATGTGAGCTGTATCTGGTTGATACAATCTTCCCCATTATGTAAAATGGAGGCAGGCATTTTTCCACAAATCAAATGGCAAACTTTTCAACCTGCTTGGTCCATCAAACTTCCAAAAAAACTTAAAAAAAACCCCACCACTCTGTCTGTTTGAGTATGTATTAGCGATGTGGGCATAAATCCATGGAAGATCAACTTTGAGTCAAATGTTCAAAAATGTACAGGTCTTCATTAGAGTTGAGCGACTTTTACTTTTTAAGGATCGAGTCGGGTTTCGCGAAACCACGACTTTCTCAAAAGTCGGGTCGGGTGAAATCGGCCGATTATTGCAAAAAGTCAGGTACCTACCGAAACACGAAATCCAATGCAAGTCAATGGGGAATCAAAGTCGGCAGAGAGTGGAGGACAGGAAAACACCTACAGTGCCCATTTTAATGCCAAAAACATTGTTTCTTATTGCTGAAGCTTGTCAATCTTAATTTATAATAATAGTTAGGCATTGAAAACTGGGGGTCATTTGGCTAAAGTTGTGGGAGGTAGGGCTGGCTCAAGTTTTTTGTTGGCCCAGGAAACGCGGAATACGTCATGGCGGTGGAGCAGGGAGAGGTAAGCATTTAAACTTTGCAAGTGCTGTGATCCAGAGCAAGAAGGGGGGGCCCACTTGTTTGCATTGGCACTGGCACAGGGCCCCTCAAAGTACGGCAGTGTGTATGACAGCGGGGGCGCCTCCCACCGGCAGAGACACTTTCGCATACTATGAGGGGCCCTGTGCCAGTGACGTTGCCAATGAGTATGCCCCCTCACCTGATGAAGGAACCTGTACTTTCATCTGCACTTTCCTCTTTTTCCCCGTGTAAGGTGGTATAGTATGCGGGAAGGGGAACCTGACTTTCAGCAGGGTCAGATTCTGGCTGTGTAGTGCAAGGGGAATGTAGTGGTCTGGGTCAACGTACCAGCAGAGTCATCTAGCAGTGGCTGGGCAGTGGGCAGGATGACGAGGAAACACAGGTATATGCCGAACTAATAAAGTAGGCTAAATGCAGTTCAAAACTGGTAACAGGACTAAACAGGCAGCATAGCTTTGTTCAGCGGAGGACAACTGTAAGGAGTGGCTGGCAGTTAGTAGGCCCAATAAAGTAAGTAGACTAAATGCAGTTCAAAATAGGTAACAGGAGTAAACTGGCATCATAGCTTTGTTCAATGGAGGACAGCTGTAATGAGTGGCGCAGACACAGTTTGTAGGCCCACATTAAAAAAAGTAGGCTCCAAGCAGTTCAAAAATGGTAACAGGAGGAAACAGGCGGCATAGCTTTGTTCAATGGAGGACAGCTGTAATGAGTGGCGCAGACAGAATTAGTAGGCCTAAAATAATAAAGTAGGCTAAATGCAGATCAAAATTGGTAACTGGAGTATACAGGCGGCATTGCTTTGTGCAGTGGAGGACAGCTGTAATGAGGGGCAGACATAGTTAGTAGGCCCAACCAAACAAGTAGGCCAAATTCAGTTTAATATTTGAAACAGGAGTAATCTGCGGCTCAGCTTTGTTCAGTGGAGGAGAAAAGCAAGGAGCGGCAGGCACCGTTAGTAGGCCCAACCAAACAAGTAGGCCAAATGCAGTTTAATGTTCGACACAGGATGAAAATTGAGGCTCAGCTTTGTTCAGTGAAGGAGAAAAGTAAGGAGCGGCAGACACCGTTAGTAGGCCCAACCAAACAAGTATGCCAAATGCAGTTTAATAGTCGAAACAGGAGTAAACAGGAGGCTCAGCTTTATGCATTGGAGGACAACTGTAATGGGAGGCAGACACAGTTAGTAGGCCCAAATAAGTAGGCTAAATGCACTTTAAAACTGGTAACAGGAGTAAACTGGCAGCATTGGTTTGTTCAGTGGAGGTCAAGTGTAAGGAGTGGCGCAGACAGACTTAGTAGGCCTAAAATAAAAAAGTAGGCTAAATGCACTTTAAAACTGGTAACAGGAGTAAACTGGCGGCATTGGTTTGTTCAGTGAAGGTCAAGTGTAAGGAGTGGCGCAGACAGACTTAGTAGGCCTAAAATAAAAAAGTAGGCTAAATACAGTTTAAAATTGGTAACTGGAGTACACAGGCAGCATAGCTTTGTTCAGTGGAGGACAGCTGTATTGAGTGGTGCAGACAGACACAGTTAGTAGGCCTAAAATAAAAAAGTAGGCTAAATGCAGTTCAAAATTGGTTACTGGAGTACACAGGCGGCAGAGCTTTGTTCAGTGGAGGACAACTGTAAGGAGTGGCTGACAGTTAGTAGGCCAAAATAATAAAGTCAGGTAAATGTCTGCCCAAAAATGTTCATAAATAAACAGGTGGCATAGCTAGGTACAGGGGTGGGCTCCTCTGCTGAGTAGCAGACAGTGGTAGTAGGCGCAAAGTATTAACTGGTCTAAATGGAGGCCAGGGCCCCTGTATATTTTTGCTATCATCTATCATTTCAACAAATTTGTATTGGCAGTGCCATTGAAGGATTTAACAGCACAGACTACACAGTGGTGGAGCAGGGCGAGGTAAATATTGCAAGTGGTAGAGCACTGTTTGACCAGGGGGAACACTCTCTCGTGGGTGGCGGCACTGGCACAGGGCCCCTCATATTCTAACGGTGTGTCTGACGTTGGTTGTGCACTACCACCATCAGAGACACTTCATTGTACTATGAGGGACCCTGTGCCAGTGCCGTCGCCCAAGAGTGGGCACACCCACCTGTCCAGGCAAACGGCACTCGCACGGGTGCTTGTGCTAGGTGGTGACCACGGCCCTGTGGGGGGAGTCAGCCCATTTAGGGAGGTAAAAAAAATGGCCTATGGTGGACATTCAGCAGCTGCAAATGGAGGAATTGGGTCAGTCAGTCAGAGGAGGCCAAAAGCAAGACATTTTCCAGGCAAGCTACGTGTTAGCAGGGGAAGGTGGGGCAAAATAATTTGAAATCCATGATTGGCTCATTTTAATGAAGGTTAGATCATCAATATTTTGGGTAGCCAGAAGAGTCCTTTTTTCGGTTAGTATTGAACCAGCAGCACTGAAGACTCTTTCTGATAGCACACTAGCAGCAGGGCAAGCGAGCTCCTGTAATGCATATTCTGCCAATTCAGGCCAGGTGTCTATTTTAGATGCCCAGTAATCAAAGGGGAATGACCTGTGAGGGAGAACATTGATAAGGGAGGAAAAATAGTTCGTAACCATACTGGACAAAGGCAGTCTCCTGTCACTTTGAATTGATGCAGCAGTACCTGTCGTGTCTGCGGTCATTGCAAAATCACTCCACAACCTGGTCATAAAACCCTCTGTCTAATGCCACATCTGATTTGTGCACCTCTAACACCTCTGCCATGTTGCCCCCTACAGCTCGTGTGAGAACCATAACCGCCGCTGTGTGCTGGGAATGCCTGAACCAAACGGTCTACAAGAGTTGCTTGTTTGGTAGCCAATATTTGCTCAAGGTTCTCATGTGGCATGATATTTTGTAATTTTCCTTTATATCGTGGATCCAGGAGGCAGGCCAACCAGTAATCGTCATCGGTCATCATTTTGATAAAGCGGGGGTCCCTTTTTAGGATATGCAAGGCATACTCAGCCATGTGGGCCAATGTTCCAGGTGTCAATTCACTGCTTGTGCTTGGTTGAGGAGCACTTTCTTGGAAATCAACATCACTTGTCTCCCGCAAAAACCCTGTACCTGACCTTGCAACGCCACCAGTTTCTATTGCCCCCTGAGAAGCATCCTCCTAACACAAATATTCATCCCCATCATACTCCTCCTCCTCTTCGTCCACCACCTCGTCCAGGAGAGTTCCCTGAGCAGACAATGGCTGACTGTCATCAAGGCTTCCCTCCTCCTCTGCTGCAGACGCCTGCTCCTTAATGTGCATCAAGCTTTGCATCAGCAGACGCATTAGTGGGATGCTCATGCTTATGATGGTGTCGTCTGCACTTACCAGCCGTGTGCATTCCTCAAAACACTGAAGGACTTGACAGAGGTCTTGTAGCTTCGACCACTGCACACCTGACAACTCCATGTCTGCCATCCAAGTGCCTGCCAGTGTATGTGTATCCTCCCACAAATACATTACAGCACGCCTCTGTTCGCACAGCCTCTGAAGCATGTGCAGTGTGTAGTTCCACCTTGTTGCAACATCGATTATTAGGCGGTGCTGGGGAAGCCTCAGCGATCGCTGATGGTTCAGCAAATGGCTGGAGTGTACGGGCGACCGGCGGATGTGCGAGCAAAGTCTTCGCACCTTCAGGAGCAGGGCTGGTAACCCTGGATAACTTTTCAGGAAGCACTGCACCACCAGGTTCAAGGTGTGAGCCAGGCAAGGTATGTGTTTCAGTTCTGAAAGGGCTATGGCAGCAATAAAATTCCTTCCGTTATCACTGACTACCTTGCCAGCCTCAAGATGTACACTGTCAAGCCATGACTGAGTTTCTTGCTGCAAGTACTCAGCCAGAACATCCGCGGTGTGTCTTGTTATGATCCTAGTGGCTGAGGATCACAAAACGGACTAGCTAAGTTTATGAACATAGACACGAGCTCTAGGGAGGTGGTAACTGGACTGACCACAAACCTGATCCTAACCAACACACTAAAGGAAGCCGGTGAACGTGCCTAAAATCCTGGATGTCTCGACGCAGCCTGAGAAACTATCTACTCCTGGAGGGAAAGTAAGACCTCACTTGCCTCAAGAGAAATCACCCCAAAGATATAGGAAGCCCCCAACAAATAATAACGGTGAGGTAAGGGGAAAATACAAACGTAGAAATGAAAACAGATTAAGCAAATGAGGCCCGCTAATACTAGATAGCAGAAGACAGATAGGGAACTGTGCGGTCAGTAAAAAATCCTATGCAAAATATC